>NC_062282.1:55761734-56078921 GCF_902655055.1 Lutra lutra
CTTTTCCAAATGATTCCCCAGCAGTGTTTATTTTGATAGGTATAGTTGAATAATAATTTTGAAACCTCAAAATTATAATTGACATTTAAAAATAACTATACCTTACATTAAACGCTTCTAATTTCTTATAGAAGAAGAGAAGTTACCAATAATGGAGTCCAAACCTTGCAACAAAATTTTCTACAATGGAGAAATTTTCAGAAAGTGGCAAAAATACCATACATACTGTTTTAAAATATTAGTATAGTATTTCTTAAAAGGGGAGAGAAAAGAAAAAAAAAATCTGTTTCTTAGAATGGCTTACAAACTCTTCAATTTACTCTGTTTTCAATAGTACTTTTTAAAAATTTTACTTTAGATTCTTTTGGAACTCCCAGTTTTCCAAACCATATGGCTTGATGCAGATAAAATTGGCTATGGTAAAAAATGGAAACACTTCATGTTTTTTTTCCCACCTATGAAGCTACTGAAGTGTTATGGTATACATTTTTAAGTTTATTAGGACCAGGGTTTTAGTGGGTCTTATTTTTAAGACTCCTTTTGTACTTTGCACAACTTTATTGCCACATTTGAAAATAATAAAATGGCCCATACCTTCCTCTTCTGAAGCTCAGACTTGAGAAGAATATTGTTTTCAATTTGAGATTAAAATTATTATAAGGGACTTTAATATGTGCTTTAAAATTTTTTTGGAATGGGAATTTCTATTTAAAAAAATATAAAGTAAATATAAACATCCTCCCCTTCATTATATGGAAATCATGAAAAACAGAAAAAAAATTGGAACTAACACTAAATTCATCTTTGAAAAAAAATTAAGAAATACTTGAAAGCACAAAACAGAAAATAGTTGGGTCTTCCAAAAGCAATGATGGTCAACAATGATGATAATGTTTTGATACATTATAGTGAACTGACAGTCTTGACTAGAGTTCTCATAAAAAGCCACGCAAGTAGACATTTAAATCTTGACATACCCTCAGTACAGAACCAGTATTTCTTATTTGCAACAATGGCAGTGGGGTTCTCAGGGTGATGGTAGGAGTTTGTAATTGCTTTGTTTCAAAGCACAAGTGTAGGAGGTAGGTGCTGAACAAGGAATCATGAAGCTAAGACTTGCTCATAATAAACTCTATTGGTGGTAGAAGTTAGAAAAGAAACATAGTGACAGATGTGTGAGAAGAGATCTCACACTCATCATCAGTAATAAAACTTTATACATGTTTGAAGCATGAATATAACTTATTCCTCACATGTAAAGCAAGAGTAATCAAAATGAATCATGAATTCTATACAAATATAGAAAAAAGAGGGAGTTAGAGAAGGTGTGTTTTGTGTGTGTGTGTAAATGAGGGACAAAGAAAGAGAGACAGAGATGGAGAAGAAAAGAGAGAAAGGAAAGAGGGGAGGGAGGGAAAGAGGAAGGGAGGAAGGAAGGAAGGAAGAGAAATGAAAGAAAGAAGGAAGGTAAACATTACCTATGAAGAACACTGACCAGAAAAATGTTCCCATGGAACAGAAAAAATGTAATCACATGTATATCAGTGAATTAAAGCAAAACAAACCACATTCAATAGCATAATGGATCCACTGTTTAATGTCTCTTTTAATGATGTATTACGTTTATATATTCATTAAGTCTATGTCTGGATTTCCTATTCTATTCCATTGGACTGTTCTCCTCTTCAAGTACCAATCTCAACAATGACATAATTACAGAAGTTTTAAAGTAAATATGTTTGAATGTTGGTATGATTATCCCTTACAAAACACACACAAACATATACACATACACACACACACTGTATTCCTGTTTTTTAGAGGTTTACTGAGTATTCTTGGGGTTTTTTTTTTTTTCATTTGAGATTCATAATGAACTTTTTAAAACCTGGAAAAACCAAGTGACAATATTGGTATCAGGCTGAAGTTATAAATTAAGGAAAATTGACATTTTTGTATTATCAGGTCCTCTTTTTCCAGGATCTAGGTATATGTTTCTAGTTTTTTAAATCTACCTTCTATGATTTTCAAGAGTGTTTTAGAAGTTTCTTATTAGCATTTATGACTATGTATTCATTTTTTAATTGAAATGTGCTTTTTAAATTATTTTGTTATTTATCTTATATTTGAAGATAATTGATATCATTATATTTTATATCCTGCTATTTTTCCAAATCTTAAAATTATCTTTTATTGTTATTTATGGATTTTCCAAGTACATAGTCAAGGAATCTGCAAATAGATACTTTGGCTAATTCTTGCAAAGTGGTGTTAAATAATGGTGAAGATAGTGGGTACCCGTCTTGTGCATGATTTTATCGGATACTTTTAATACTGTTACACAAGTAAAATATATGCTTTGGAGCTGAGATACACACATTATGTTAATGAAATATCAACTTATTCCTCTTTTTTAAAGATATTTTTTATTGAGGTATAATAGACATGTATTAGTTTCAGGTGTACAACATATTTGACATTTGTTACATTTCAAGATAGTCAACACAATGTCTAGTTATGATTTGTCACCTTAGAAAGCTAATACAATAATAATAAATATATTTCCCAAACTATACCTTACAACCCCATGATTGTTTATTTTATAGCTAGAAGTTTGTACTTCCTAATCCCCTTCATTCCTTTTGCCTTCCTAACCCTTACCTCTGACAATTAGTATCTCTTCTCTGTACTTACCAGTCTGATTTTGTTTTTTTAGATTCCACATATAAGTGAAATCATGCACTATTTGTCTTTGTTTGATTTATTTTACTTAATATAATACCCCCAAAGTCCCTCCATGTTGTCACAAATAACAAGATTTCTTTATTTTATGGCTGAGTAGTATATATATTCCATCAATGGACACTTTATCCATTCATCCATCAATGGATACTTTGATTGATTACATGTATTGACTATTGTAAATAATGTTGCAGTGAACATAGGGATGCATATATCTTTTGAAATTATTGTTTTTATTTTTTGTATAGATACCCAGAGAGAAATTGCTAGATCATATAGTAGATTTATTTTTAACTTTTTGAGGAAGCTCTGTACTTTTTTCCATAGTGACAGCACCAATTTACATTTCTATCAATAGTGCATGAAGGTTCCCTTTCTCCACATCCTCACAAACACTTGCTATTTCTTCTCTTTTTGATAATGGTCATTCTGACAGGTGTAAGGTGATATCCCATTGTGATTTGATTTTCATTTCATTGATGGTTAGTGCTGTAATGAGCATCTCTTCATGTGTCTTTTCTCTACTTCATGTGTATCTTCTTTGGAAAAATGTCTATTCAGATCAGCTACCTATTTTTTCTGCTTATTTTTTAAATTACTATTTTTGTTATCATTATTGAACTGTATGAGATCTTTATATATTTTGGATATTATTACCTTATTGGATATCTGATTTGAAAATATCTTCTTCCATTCAATATGTTGCCTTTTTGTTTTGTTGATGGGTTTCTTTTTCTTTTCTTTTTTTTTTTTTTTTAACATATAATGTATTATTTGCTTTAGGGGTACAGATCTGTGAATCAACAGTTTTATACAGTTCACAGTACTCACCATAGCACCTACCCTCCCCAATGTCTATCACCCAGCCACCCTATCCCTCACCCCAACCCTCCAGCAACCCTCCATTTGTTTCCTGTGATTAAGAGTCTCTAATGGTTTGTCTCCCTACCCAGTCCCATCTTGTTTCATTTTTCCCTCCCTTCCCCCCACAAACCCCTGCCCTGCCTCTCAAATTCCTCATATCAGAGAGATCATATGATAATTGTCTTTCTCTGACTGACCTATTTCATTTAGCATAATACCCTCAAGTTCCATCCACGTCATTGCAAATGGCAAGATTTCTCTTTTTGATGGCTGCATAGTGTGTATATATATATATATATATATATATATATATATATATATATATAAAATCACTTATTCTTTATCCATTCATCTGTTGATGGACATCTAGGTTCTTTCCATAGTTTGGCTATTGTGGACATTGTTGCTATAAACATACAGGTGCATGTGCCCCTTTAGGTCACTACCTTTGTATCTTTAGGGTAAATACCCAGTAGTGTTTAGTGCTGGGTTGTAGGGTATTTTCAACTTTTTGAGGAACTACCATAATGTTTTCCAAAGTGGCTGCACTAGCTTGCATTTCCACCAACAATGTAAGAGTGTTGGCAAGGATATGGAGAAATGGGTTTCTTCATTGTACAGAAACTTACTAGTTTGATATAGTCCCATTTGTCTATTTTAGCTTTTGTTTTCCTTGCTTGTGGAGTCAGATTAAAAAAAAAAAAATCACTAAGACCAATGTCAAGGAGCTTACTACTTATGATTTCTTCTAGATGTTTATGGTTTCAGTACCTGTATTCAAGTCTTTTATTTATTTATTTATTTATTAAAGATTTTATTTATTTATTTGACAGACAGAGATCACAAGTAGGCAGAGAGGCAGGCAAAGAGAGAGGAAGGGAAGCAGGCTGCCCGCTGAGCAGAGAGCCCGATGTGGGGCTCTATCCCAGGACCCTGGGATCATGACCTGAGCCAAAGGCAGAGGCTTTAACCCACTGAGCCATCCAGGCGCCCCTGTATTCAAGTCTTTAATACATTTTGAGTTAATTGTTTTATATGATATAAGAAAGTGATCTAATTTCATTCTTTTTCATGTTGCTCTCCTATTTTCCTGGCACCATTTATTAAAGAGACTGTCTTTTCCCCATTGTCTTGTCCCCATTCTTGCCACCTTTGTCATGAATCAAGTGACCATGTATGTGTGGGTTTATTTCTGGTTTCTCTATTCTGTTCCATTCATCTATGTGTTTGTTTTTATGCCACTACTGTCCTGTACTGTACTGATTACTATACCTTTGTGGTATCTCTGGCTGTGTTCTTTCTCAGGATTATTTTGGATATTTGGGGTCTTTGTGGCTCCAAATTTTAGGATGGGTTGTTCTAGTTCTGTGAAAAATTGCTTTGGAATTTTGATAGGGATTACATTGAATCTATGGATTGTTTTGAGTAGTATGGACATTTTAACCACATTAATTTCTCCAATCTATGAGCATGGAATATATTTCCATTTATTTGTGCCTTCCTCAATTTTTTTCGTCCGTGTCTAATAATTTCCCATGCACAAGTTTTTTATCATCCTTGGTTAAATTTATTCCTAGGTATTTATTATTTTTCATCTGATTGCAAATGGGATGTTTTCTTAATTTCTCTTTCTGCTTGTTATATATTATTGCATAAAAATGTAATAGATTTTTTCTTTTTTTTAAGATTTTGTTTATTTATTTGACAGACAGAGATCACAAGTAGGCAGAGAGGCAGGCAGAGAGAGAGAGGTGGAAGCAGGGCCCCTGCTAAGCAGAGAGCCCAATGTGGGGCTCGATCCCAGGACCGTGAGATCATGACCTGAGCCGAAGGCAGAGGCTTTAATCCCCTGAGCCATCCAGACACCCCTGTAATAGATTTTGTACATTAACTTCATATTCTTCGACTTTAGTGAATTCATTTATTAGTTGCAACAGTCTTTTGGTGAAATGCGTAGGGTTTCCACATAGTATCATGTCATCTTCAAATAGTGACAGTTTTACTTCTTTTCCAGTTTTTATTCCTTTTATTCTTTTGCTTGCCCAGTTGCTATGGCTTGGCCTTCAGTACTGTATTGAATAAAATTGGTGAGAATCGGCATCCTTGTCTTGTTCCTGATCTTAGAGGAAAAACTTGCATCTTTTCATCATTGAGTATAATATTAGCTCTGAGTTTGTCTTATCTGGCCTTTATTATTTTGAGGTACATTTTTTTTTTCCTGTAGACATTTTGTTTTTATCATAGATGGACGATAAATTTTGTAAATGCTTTTTCTCCATCTATTGAGATGGTTGTATGATTTTTATCTTTCATTTTGTTAATGTTCTATATCACATTGATTGATTTGCAAATGTTGGACCATCCTTGCATATCTGGAATAAATCCCACTTGATCATGGTTTATGATCCTTTTAATATATTGTCAAAGTCCATATATTGTTGTTATATTGTTACCATATTGTTGTTAATATTTTGTAAGTATTTTTATATCTATGTTCATCAAGGATGTTGACCTATAATTTTATTTTTTTGTGAGATCCTTTTTTGGTTTTGCTATTAGGGTAATATTGGCCTCATAAAATGAGTTTGAAACCTTTCCTCATCATCAACTTTTTGGAAGAATCTGGGAAGTATAGCTATTAAATCTTCTTTAAATGATTGATAGAATTTACCAGTGAAGCCATGTGGTCCTGGTGTTTTGTTTGTTCAAAGATTTCTGATTACTAATTCAATCTCCTTGCTAGTAATTTTCTATTCAGATTTTTTTTTTAATTTCTTCATGATTCAGTCTTGAAAGATTGTGAATTTCTAGGAATTGATCCATTCTTTTCAGTTGTCCAATTTGTTCATATATAATTATTCATAGTAGTCTCTTATGATCCTTTGTATTTCTTTGGTATCAATTATAATTTTCTCATTTTGTTGATCTTTGCTACTGTCTTTGTAGTCTCTGTTTTATTTATTTTTCTCTGATCTTTATTATTTCCTCCTACTAACTTTGCTTTTCATTTATTCCTTTCTCTAGTTTCTTTAGTGTAAAGTTAAATTATTTATTTGATATTTTTGTAGTTTCTTGAGGTAGGCCTATATTGTTGTGAATGCTCCTCTTAGAATTACTTTTGCTACATCTCATAGATTTTTTTTATATCATACTGCTATTTTCATTTATCTGTATATATTTTTAATTTCTTCTTTGATATTTCTGTAGTTGTTCAGTACCATAGTTTAATCTCTACATATGGGTAGTCTATCCAGTTTTCTTCTTATAATGATTTCTAGTTTTGTATCAATGTAGTCTGTAGATGTGTTTGATATTATTTCAGTCTTCTAGAATTTATGAGCTTGTTTTGTGGCCTCACATGTCATCTATCTTGGAGAATGTTCCATCTGTACCTGAGAAGAATATATTGTGCTGCTTTTGGATGGAAGGTTCTGTATTAAGAAAAATAGTTAAGTTAAAAATCTATTAAGTCCATCTGGTCTAATGTGTCATTTAAGGCTGGCATTTCCTTATTGATTTTCTGTCTGGATGTTCTATTCATCTATGTAAGTGGGGGGGTGAAAATCCCTTATTATTTTTGTATTGTCAGTTTTTCTTGATCTCCCCTTCACTTCTGAGTGGTAATATTGCCAACTAGAGTATTGTTGGTTGAATCTTTTTCCTTTCAGCACTTTCGATATATCATGCCACTCTCTTCCAGTCTGAAACATTTCTGCTGAAAAGTCTGCTTATAGTATTAAAGGAGTTCCCTTACAGGTAACAAGTTGTTTTTCTCTTCATGCTTTTAAGATTCTTTGTAACTTTTGACATTTTAATTGTAATGTGTCTTGGTGTGGTTCTCCTTAGGTTCATCTTCTTGGCATTTTTCTGAACTTCCTGGATCTGGATATCTGTTTTCTTCCCTAGGTATGGGAAGTTCTCAACCATTATTTCCTCGAATAATGTTTCCACCTTTTTTTTTTTTCTCTTCTCATTCTGGAACCCCATAATGTGAATGTTATTCTACTGATATTCTTAATGTTCCTTAATTACCTCCTTCATCATTATTATTATTATTATTATTATTATTTCTTTTAGCTGCTCTGTTTAGGTGATTTCCATTTCTTTATCTTCCAACTTACTGGTTTGCTCTGCTTCATCCAGTCTGTTATTGAACCCCTTTAGTTTATTTTTCAGTTCAGTCGTTATGTGCTTCAGCTCTGTGAGTTCTCTTTGGTACTTTATGTTTTCTGTCTCTTTGTTGAAGTTTTCACTTTATTTATTCACTCTCTCTTGAATAAATTCAAGCAATTTATTGAATTTGCTTGAATTCAAATTCAAGCAACTTGTGGCTATTACTTTGAATTCTTTATTAGGTAGATAACCTATATGTATCATTAAGTTTTTTTGCTGAAGTTATATCATTTTATTTTGTTTGGTACATATTTATGTTTCCTAATTTTACTTGATTTCATGTGTTTGTTTCTATGTATTAGGCAAAACAGCTGCCTCCCTCAGTTTTGAAAGAGTGGCCTTTGTATATGATAGTCCTTCTCATTTAATCTTGCCCTAGCTCTTGATTGTCTTTTGAGCCTTTGTGATTGTCTAAACTGCTTGATTTATTCTTGATATGCCCCATTGTTTAGGGTTTGCCAAGACTTGTCAGTGATCCAAAGGGAGGAATCTCATTTAACACCTAGTTTCAGGCTGATTGGAAACCAGACTTTCAGGCAGCTGCTTTTAAAGTATGCAAATATATACCATCCTGTGGGGCTGCAATCATAATCTCTGCTGGCTTGCAGACCAGGACATCTGGAGGTGTCTCCTGGGTGACGGTTGCAAAAGTCAAAGCACCGAATGAATGGATAAGTTCCTTTCTGGGAAGTTTCGTCTAGCTGTAGTTAGGCCAAGGATGTTGTCTCCCTTCTTACATTCCCTGCAGGTGCCTCCCTAGACTCTTGATGTCTGGAAAACCTGAAACCTAACTCTTACACTGAACTTCCAGGCTAAGTAAATAGGACTTTTTCACAGGAAGACCTAGATAGTGTTGAGTATGCTGTCTGTGTGTAGTGCCCTGAGGGTGGTGGCCTGCTAAGAACTGTTTTTTGTTTGCTTGTTTGTTTGTTTGTTTTTAAAGAACTGTCTTTTTGATTGTTATAGACATAAAGTTCTGTTTGCTACCCAGGCTAGGCCATCCTGGGGTGTCTCCTGTGTGGATGAAGTATGTCTATAAGGCTGTTGGAGAGTATAGGGAATAGGGGATAATTGTTGACTTCAGAAAGGCAATAGAAAAATGTCCTGAATAAATGTACCCATTGGTTCACTGATGCAGAGTGCATTTTCTGTGGGTGAATGCTAGCTTTAGGCTGTGAGCAAGAGGACTCAATGAACTTTTGTGCTTACCTAACCCAGCCAAAGATCAGGAGAGTGCTGCAACTGCCTGTGCTCTTTGGCCTCAGCAAGTACTGCAACTATTCACTCTTGCCCATTTCAGCAATGTGGTGGAAGGGTGCCAAATCTAAGTTCACCTGCTTGTGCCATCAGACTATACTTAGAGTTCATCACTGGTGCCTGCCAGTGCCTGTCTTTGCAGAGCATCTCAGTTGTCCTTTGGCTTCCCAGCTGATGCCCCCAAATAAGCAAATAGAATCTTTCTCACATATTATCTAGATGCTTTTCAAACTGCTTCCCCCCCACCCCGAATCTCAAGGTAAACAAAACTACATATGAACCCTCCAAAATGGGAATCTTAATTTCCTTTTAGCACTTTGGGACCCCTACATATCAGCCACATCTAAGCCATGTGTTCAAGCCAAATTGCCTAATGTGGGGCACCAATCCCTCACTCTTCCTGGAGAAGCACCTGCTTGGTGAGATCCCTCCCTATGTGTGTCCCCAGGGGTGGTTTTGTTTTGTTTTGTTTTGTTTTGTTTTGTATAAGGCTATGATTCTGCCTCTCTTAGCTGTCACAACCAGACCTTTTATCCTTCGTTCTGGAGAATAGCTCACTCAGTTTTGAGAACTTTTTCAGAAGGTAGGGATCTATATATAGCTACAGATTTGGTGTTTCTATGGGGTGAGGTGAGTTCAGGAATTCCCTGCACTGCCACCTTGGACCTAAAATCTTTAACTCTTTTGTTTAGTTTTCAATCATGAAAATATCTTGTCAAATGCTTTCTTTGCCTTCAATGTAGAAAATTATATGATTTTCTTTTTATTAATTTAGCAAATTATATTAACATATTTTGTAATATTAAGTTACCTCTGTATTCCAAGCAGACATGTAAGTGAGTCAAAATGAATCATTCAGTTAACATTTCATTGGATTTTATTTCCCAGTACTTTTTGTAGGTTTTTGTTTTAGTATACATAAGGGAGATTTGTCTGTAGTACTTTCTTCAGAATGCTTATTTCTTCTCTAGTGCTCTGAATTGGGTCAATTGTCATCAATTACCTGATATTATGTTTTTTAGCATAACCACATAAAAGCCATTGGGTCTGATTCCTTTTTTGTTGAGTAGACATTTGGAAAATTCTCTTTTTCTTTTATGGAAACTGGATAGTTTAGTATTTTTCTATTGAACGTAATCAGTGATGGTTAAATTATATTTCTAGGGATACATCCACCTTATTCAGGTTTTTCAAGTATATTTGCATAGAGTTTTTCCCAACAATTATTAATGAATTTTTAAAAAAGGTTTTCTGTGCTCTGATAGCTCTTCTACCTTCTCCTTTTGTATCTCTGCTTCTTCTCTCTTTTTAAAAACGACGATGGCTACTAATTTGCATTTTTTGGTTGTTTCTTTTCAAAGAATCATGTTTTTGATTTATTTGTTAGTTTCAATACTTTCCTTTTTGTAATGTTAATTTTTGCTATTAATACAATTATCTTCTCTTGCTTTCTTTTGGTTTAGCTAATTGTTCTGGTTTGGGGACCATATGAGTTACCTTTTTTTTGTTTGCTTGTTTGTTTCTATTTAGCTAACTTAATCCCATGAAAAGTTATTGAGTCACTACTTTAACTGAATCCCATAGATACGTTTTATCTTATTATCATTATTTTGAAGAAATTACGCAATTTCACTTTGTTTCTTTTCTTTTTTTTTTTTGGCATTTTAAGTTTTTACTTTAATTCCAGTTAATTAATATATAATATTATCTTAGTTTCAGTTGTACAATATAGTGATTCAACAATTCCGTACATCACTTGGTGCTTATCAGAAGTGCATATTTTAATCCCCATTACCTATTTAACCCATCCCTTCCCCCACCCAAACACCCCTCTGATAACCATCAAGTTATTCCATATAATTAAGAATCTGGGTCTCAATTTATCTCTCTCTCTCTGTTTTCCCATTGCTCATTTATTTTGTTTATTAAATTCCACTTTCTAGGGATGCCTGGGTGGCTCAGTTGGTTGGATGGCTGCCTTCGGCTCAGGTCATGATCCTGGAGTCCTGAAATCGAGTCCCGCATTGGACTCCCGGCTCCGCGGGGAGTCTGCTTCTCTCTCTGACCTTCTCCTCGCTCATGCTCTCTCTGACTGCCTCTCTCTCAAATAAATAAATAAAATCTTTAAAAAAAAAATTCCACTTTCTAGAAATCATATGGTATTTTTCTTTGTCTGATTTAATTCACTTTGTATTATACTCTTTAGCTCCATTCATGTCATTGGAAATGGCAAGGTTTCATTATTTTTTAAAACTGAATAATATTCCATTGTATACCACTTTTTTTTCATTCATGCATCAATTCATGGACATTTGGGATGGTTCCATAGTTGGGCTAATGTAAATAATGTTATTATAAACATTAGGGTGCATGTATTCCTTTGAAATAGCATTTTTGCATTCTTTCGGGAAATACCCAGTAGTGTAAGTCCTGGATCATAAGATAGTTGTATTTTTAGCTTTTTTGAGGAACTTCCATACTATTTTCCATAGTGGCTAAACCAGTTTGCAGTCCCACCAGCAGAGCAGGAGAATTCCCTTTCTGCACATCCTTTCCAATACCTGTTGTTTTTTTGTGTTGTTGGTGTTAGCCGTTTTACAGGTGTAAGGTGATATCTCTTACAGATTTGTGTTTCCCTGATAAGTGATGAACATATTTTCATGTATCTGTTCATTATCTGTATGATTTCTTTGGAGAAATATCTGTTCATGTCTTCTGCCCATGTTTTAATTGGATTATTTGGTTTTTTGATATTGAGGTCTATCAGTTCTTTATATATTTTGAACATTAACCCATTATCAGATATGTCCTTTGCAAATATCTCCTGTTCAGGACTTTGCCTTTTAATTTTGTTGACTGTTTCCTTCACGGTGTAGAAGCATTTTATTTTGATGTAGTCCCAATAGTTTATTTTTGCTTTATTTCCTTTCTCAGGAAACAGATCTTAAAAAAATGTTGCTCTGGCCAATGTCTAAGAAGTTACTGCTTGTGTTCTTCCAGAATTTTTGTAGTTTCAGGTCTCACATTTACAGCTTTTATCCATTTTGAATTTTTTTTTCTCTATGATGTAAGAAAGTAGTCCAGTTTCTTTCTTCTGTAGTTTGCTGTCCAGTTTTCCCAGCACTATTTTTTGAAGAGACATTTTTCCATTGGATATTCCTTTTACCTTTGTCAGAGATTAATTGAACATAGTTGTGGGTTCACTTCTGGGTTTTCTATTCTGTTCTATTGATCTATGTGTCTATTTTTTTTTTTTTTTGTGCCATACTGTCTTGATCACTACAGCTTTGTAATAAAACTTGAAGTCCAATTGTAATGACTCTAGCTCTGTTTTTTTTTTTTTTTTTCTACAAGATTGCTTTGGCTATCTGGGGTCTTCTGTGGTCACATACAAATTTTGTATTGTTGGGGTACCTGGGTGGCTCAGTGGGTCAAGCCTCTGCCTTTGGCTCAGGTCATGATCCCAGAGTCCTGGGATGGAGCCCCACATCGGGCTCTCTGCTCAGTGGGGAGCCTGCTTCCACCTATCTCTCTCTACCTGCCTCTCTGCCTACTTGTGAGCTCTGTCTGTCGAGTGAATAAATAAAATCTTTAAAAAAATTTTTTGGAATTGTTTGTTCTAGTTCCATGAAAAACATTGTTGATATTTTGATAGGGATTGCATTGAATGTGTAGACTGCTTTTGGTAATACAGACATTTTAATAGTATCCATTCTTCTAATCCATGAACATGGAATGTATTTCCATTTTTTTGGTATCATCTTCAATTACTCTTATCACTGTTTTCTAGTTTTCAGAGTACATGTCTTCCACCTCTTCAGTTAGGTTTGTTTCTAGGTATCTTATTTTTAGGCAATGGTAAATGGGATTTTTTCTTAATTTCTCTTTCTGCTGCTTTATTATTGGCATATAGAAATGCAATAAACTTCTTCTGTACATTGATTTCATACACTGTGACTTTACTGAATTAGTTTATCAGTTCCAGCAGTATTTTTAGTGGAATATATTGTTTTTTCTTTATATATCATGTCATCTGCAAATAGTGAAAATTTTACATTTTCCTTATGGATTTTGATGCCTTTAATTCCTTTATTTTGTCTGATTGCTGTGGGTAGGACTTCTAGAACTATGTTGAGTAAAAGTGGTGAGAGTGGATATCCTTGTTTATTCCTAGGAGACAAGCCCTCAATTTTTCCCCATTAAGGGTGATGTTAGCTGTGAGTTTTTCATATATGGTCTTCATTTTGTTGATGTATGTTCCCTCTAAACCTACTTTATTGCAGGTTTTTATCATGAATCAATGTTGTATTTTTTCAAAAGCTTTTCATGTGTCTATTGAAATGATCATATTGTTCTTATCCTTTCTCTTATTAATGTAGTATATCTTGTTGATTGATTTATGAATAGTGAACCACCCTTGAACCCAGGAGTAAATCGCACTTGATTGTGTTGAATGGTTTCTTCTTAAATGTATTGTTGAATTTGGGTTGCTAGTATTTTGTTGATTTTTGCATTTATGTTCATCAGGGATATTGGCCTGTAGTTCTCTTTTTTTAGTTTTTTTTTTTTTGTAATTAAATTTTGCCAATTTAATTACAATATGTCTTGGTGTGGGTCTCTGTTTGTTGATTTTGATGGAGGTTCTCTGTGCCTCATGGATATGGGTGTCTGTTTCCTTCCCCAGATTAGGGTAGTTTTCAGCTATTATTTTGTCTAATAAACTCTCTGCCCCCTTTCCTCTCTTTTCTTCTTTTGGGACTCCTATAATGTGAGTGTCATGTTTGATGGTGTCACTGAGTTCCCTAAATTTAAATTTATTCTAGTTCTACACAATTCTTTTTTTGTTTTCCTCTCTCTCTTTTGTTCAGCTTGATTACCTTCTATTCTTTTGTCTTCTTGGTCAGTAATTCATTCCTCTGCTTCTTCCAGCCTGCTGTTCATTCAATCAGGTGTGTTTCTGATTTCATTTATTGAACTCTTTATCTCTGCTGTGTTATTCCTTTTCTCTTTGTTATTCGTTTTCTCTATTCCTATTTTCTTTATTAAGGGTGTCAATCATGTCTTCCACTCTTTTCTCAAGTGCAGAGAGTATCTTCTGTGATCATAACTTTAAATTCTCTATCAGGCGTGTAAATGATACCTGTTTTGCTTAGATCTTTGGCCATGACCTTGACCTGTTCTTTCATTTGGGATAAATGTCCCAAATGTCTTCTCATTTGGTCTCAGTCTCTGTGCCTGTTTCTATGTGCTAGGAAAGCTGACTACATCTCCTGTTTTTGAGAGTAGGGGCTTTATGAAGAAGAGGTCTGGTAGTGTCCTGTCTTGTAGTGTCCTCAGTTCGCCAGGGCCTGGTACTTCTGGGAGTGTTCTGAAACATGTGCTGCATATGTTCTGCTGTTTTGTTCTGGTCACTTTATCCTTCAGGCCATTCATCTGCAGAGGCTCTCTCTGCCTGTTGTTGACAGTGTTTGGTCCCTGGCCTGGAAGTGGTATGTTTTAATTAGGTGTGCTCTGGTCTGTTAGGTGAGACCTGTTGCCACCACTGCTGAACAGAGGCTCTGCAAAATTCTTGAGTGGGGAGTTCTATCTCAGACACACCTGCTGACCTTTATAACTCCAGGCTTTAACCCCTGCTGGTTGCAAGAACTCATGAAGTTTAACCCTCTTGCTTTCCAAGCCAGTTGTTGGGGATTCGTTTTCTCCGTTGCTCCTCTGTGTGCTAGTCCAATTCACACCTTTGTCTATACTTGCAACTCCCTCCCCACCTCGGCGACCATGATCCTTTCTCTCCCAAGCTACATCTCCATACTTCCTACTTTCTTTGATGTGGCCTCTTATCTACCTTTAGTTGTGAAGTTTGTTCTATCAGTTTTTTAGGTCATTTTAGGTCATTTAGGTCAGTATTTAGGATGATTTGATAGTTATCTAGTTGTATTCATTGGACCAGGCTAGTTTAGAATCCTACTACATCTCCATCTGCCAATTGCAATATCACTTTATGTTACTTTTTGACCCATTAGCCTGTTTTTAAAATTTCCATGTGGAAGGCCTTTCTTGAAATTGTTGTTTGTTTTTTGTTTTGCTGTATTTCTAATTTTGACATTAATCTCATTATGGTCAGAAATGCAGCTTATGTTATTTTTTTCTTTTGAAATTTAATAATGACTTTCTTGTGGGCTAATATAATATCAGTATTTGAGTGTATTCCTTGTGCATGGAAAAGAAGAAAAATTAGGTACCTGGTGGCTCAGTTAGTTAATCATTTGGTTTTGGCTCAGGTCATGATTCTGGAGTCCTGGTATCAAGCCCCACATTAAACTCCCTGCCCAGTGGGAAGTCTGCCTCTCCCATTGACCCTCCCCCATCTCATGCTCTCTCTCACTCTCTGAAATAAATAAAATCTTTTAAAAAATTCTTTAAATTTCATGTTAAACATCTATTTATACAAATGTTACCATAAATTATGTTTTCAGGTCTTTTATATCCTATGAAATTATTCCATTGGATTTGTTTTGAAATTTGAAATATTTATTAATTATTAACATGCTTCTCTTTTAAATGGAATCTTTGGTATTTTTAGCTTTAGGGCAGTTGTTATGTTATTGCTGTTAATTAATTGATTAGTTAATTAATTTTTTGAGAGAGAGAGCAGGTAAGAAGGGGTTGAGGGAGAGGGAGAGAGAGAATCTTAAACAGCTCCATACCCAGCATGGAGCCCAATGCAGGGCTCGATCTCATGACCCTGAGATCATGACCTGAGCCAAAACCAAGAGTAAAATGCTTAACTGACTGAGCCCCCAGGTGCTCCATGGTGTTAATTTTTTTATACAATCATTTTTAAACTTTCTTTTGGTTTTAGAAAATATATACATAATTGGTTTTGGCATTTAGTTAAAAAATGTTTTTCCTTTAATAGCTGTTTTGAGCCTTCTTGCATTTTTTGATACAACTAATATATTTGGTCTTACTTTTGATATGTGATCTCAAACACTTTTATTTATGATTAGTTAGTTTTTAATATCTTTTGGCATTTAGGAGTTTTTGTATTTTTATCCTACTGGTTACCAATTTACTGGTGCATTTAATTCCCTGTTTATAATGTACTGTTGATTGGTTTCCTATTATTGGATGGTCATGAGTTTAATTTGTAACTTTTTTACTCTCTTTTTATTTTTCTAAATTAACATCCAATTTCAAATGACATTATTTATTTTCAGTTAACACAGCAAATCAATCAGCAAGCTTATTTTGAATTGGGAATACCTTTCTACATTATTTCCCAATACTTGATGTTGTTTTATATGTTTTGTCAGACCATATAACATTTATGTAATATTCTGTCACTTTTATCCCTATGACCTGGTTATGGAGCTATAGTTAAGTATGTCAGTGCCCACCAGTACACCTTGGGTTGAAACTTCTGTCAACAACTCTTGGTTATCTGAGGCTCATTCTTGAATGATTTCTTCAGGAAAAACTTAAAAGAACAAAATTTGTTGATGCCTTGTAGACTCACAGTTGTTCTATAACTATTATACATGAAGAGTAATTTTGCCTATAACAAAATCTTTATACCATTTTTTTTCTTTGACTATCTTAAATATAAAGTTCAATTGTGTTAAGATGTGCTACAGTTGGTAAGTCAGATGGAAATATAATCTTTTATTTAACCTTAGTTGGTACTGTTTTTGCATGGTTGTCTGAAGAAATTTATTTGTTTGTTTGCTTTCTCTATATTCAAAATACAGTGGTCTTTTTCTAGAATATATTTTGGGTTAAACAATTCTAGGATGATTTTCTCAGTTACATAGTTTCACTCCCTAAATATAAGTTCAAGTTCTCCTTTGGGTAATATTTGGGTAATATTTTTAAATTACATATTTTGCTATTTGTTTTGTTGTTTCATTTTCTTCTCTTAGAATTTCAACTATGTCTATATTGGTTGGTTTTCTTCTCTGAGATCTTCAATTATATCCATGTTAAATCTTCTTTGCCTTCTAAAATGGTCATCTCTTAATTCTTTTTTATTGTATTCTCTGTTTATTTTCTTTCTTCCTTTCTTTCTGTTGTCATAATTTCAAATGTGCCTGTCCTTACTTAATGCAGCTTCTTGTTTTCTCTTAATTTCTGAAATATTTTTCCATATTTTCTGTGGAAAAAATTTCTGTAACATATTTCTTTTTGTTTCCTGAGCAAATAGAAAGCAAATAGCGAATGTTCTCTATTATTCAGTCTTATCATTTTGACTTTCTAAATTTCTAATTTATCCCACTTTTAATTTTTCTATAGTTCTTTAAAACTTGTTTATCTAACTTTAGTAATATTAAATAAGAATACTTCGCATATTTTAGGCCTTATTTTGCTTTTTTTAAAGGTTTTATTTACTTAAGAGAGAGAGAGAGATCACAAGTTGGGGGAGAGGCAGAGGGACAGGAACAAGCAGACTCCCACTGAATGGGAAGCCTGACATGGGACTTGATCCTAGGACTCTTAGATCATAACCTGAGCTGAAATCAGATGCTTCACTGACTAAGCCACCCAGGCACTGCTATGGCCCTATTTTTCTATTATGCCTTAGTCAACTATTACTACATTATTTAGATGGTCTTTCCTTTTATTCTTCTAGTCTTTTTATATGTGATTTAATTGCAACTTCTTTCCCTTCCATTTATTTATTTATTTTAAAGATTTTATTTATATATTTGACAGAGAGATACACAGTGAGAGAGGGAGCACAAGCAGGGGGAGTGGGAGAGTGAGAAGCAGGATTCCTGCTGAGCAGGGAGCCTGATGCAGGGCTGGATGCCAGGACCCTGAGAACATGACCTGAGCTGAAGGCAGACACTTTAATGACTGAGCCACCCAGGCGCCCCTCTCTTCATCATATTTAAATGAAATGTGTTTTTCTGTAATTAAGACACTGTTCCACAGAAACCAAAAGCAAAAATGAACCATTGGGACTTCATCAAGATCAAAAGCTTTTACACAGCAGTTGACAAAACCAAAGTACAACTGGCAGAATGAGAAATGATATTTACAAATATCTTGTCAGATAAAGGGCTAGTATCCAAAATCTATAAAGAAATTCCAAAACTAACACCCAGAAAACAAATAATCCTGTCAAGAAATGGGCAGAAGATATGAACAGACATTTCTCTAAAGAAGACATACACATGGTCAATAGACACTTGAAAAAATGCTCAATAGCACTCAGCATCAGGGAAATACAAATCAAAACAACAATGAGATACCACTTCACACTGGTCAGAATGACTAAAATTAAGAAGAGAGGAAATGACACATATTAGTGTGAGGATGCAGAGAAAGAAGAACCCTCCTACACTGCTGGTGGGAATGCAAGATAGAATAGCCACTCTGGAAAACAATATGGAGGTTTCTCAAAATGTTAAAAATAGAGCTATCCTATGACCCAGTGATTGCACTACTAGGTATCTACCCAAGGGGTACAAACATAGTGTTTCAGGGGGGCTTCTACACCCCAGTGTTTATAGCAGCAAGGTTCACAATAGCCAAAATCTGGAACGAGCCCAGATGTCCATAGACCTATAAATAGATAAAGAAGATGTGCTATATATATATACCATATGTTGATTAACAGCATTTATACAAAAAAAAATCACTCTAAAAATTTAAAAAACATATGCAGTAGAATATTAGCCATCAACAAATGAAATCTTACCATTTGCAATGACACAGATGAAACCAGAGGGTATTATGCTAAGCGAAATAAGTCAATCAGAGAGAGACAATTATCATATAATTCCACTCATATGTGGAATTTAAGAAACAAAACAGAAGAGCATAGAGGAAGAGAGGGAAAAATAAAGTAAGATGAAATCAGAGAGGGAGACAAACCATAAGAGACTCAACTATAGGAAATAAACTGAGGGTTGCTGAAGGGAAGGTTGGTGGGGGAATTGGGTAACTGCGTGATGGGCATTGAGGAGGGCACTTGATTAATGAGCACTGGGTGTTACATGTAATTGATGAATCACTAAACTCTACCTCTGAAACATAATACACTATATGTTAATTAATTGAATAAAAAAAGGAATAGTAAAAACCAAGGTAGCTGTCATACCTCATATCTCTAGAGCACTGTCTTTTACTGTCGCTCTGACACTAGGAGCTATATCATTTGTGTAACCATGTCTATATTCATATCCCTTAAATATTTCCTCACTTTTAGTTATCTAAATATTTTTCTTTCTTATGCTAACATTCTTATTACTGCCATGGCAATTTGGAGTCTATTCTTAATATTTTCTTTCTAAGAGTGAGAAACATAAAAATATTCTCAGAAATTAGCAACAAGATATGAGTTGTACATTTTTGGCTTATTATTAAACAATTTTGAAAATATGAACCAATTAATTTTCATAAGAGAAAGAAATGAAGTATAAAAATTGGATAGAATAATGTAAATTATTTATTATTTACAAATAATATGACTTTATACTTGAAGCCTCCACTTAATTTAAAAAATGCTGACAATTGCTGATAATAAAAATTTCAGCAGGTTTCCTTAATAGTCTAATTTACACACTTAAGAATAAAAATTCAGTATTATAAAATGTTTAATATTATAGTTTTATGATATATTCTAGTATGTGTTAGGGAAAGCACATGATCATCACTCTTTTTATTTTTTTGCATGTATTTATGTCAATTCTCATATCTTTACACCTTAGATTAACTGTAGGATTATAGGATGGAGATTTTGACTGGGATATTATTAAATATTCATGACAGATTAAATAACAAGAATTAACCTCCTTACGCGATTAAGTCTCTTATCAAAGTCTCCTATTTTATTCAAGTGTTCTTTTATGTTCCTTCATGGGGAATTTAGTTTTTTTCATATAAATATTATTCATTTCTAAAGTTTATTCAGTAACATCTAGTGTATTTTCTTAAAAAGTACTAGTAGAAGTTTAGAAAATTTTTCATGTTTGCTGACCTGATTTATTAAAAAAATCAACTTCCTAGAGATGTTTTGAATATAATACTGTCAGATTTTTGAGTAAATATCTTCAAGTAGCTATAAATTAAATGCATAGGTGTATGTGGTGGGGGAAGGGACAAATGGCATGCACAATTAAGTTGGCTAGCACTTCCATAGCAATTTGTAGTAATAGTGGTGATGGTGAACAGCTTTGTTTTATTCTTTATGTTGTTGGGGATATTTCTAGGTTTTTATCTTCAGGCTGGTGTTAAATGCATGTTTATGTGTTTGTATATTCATGAGTTCCTAAAGAGGTTAGAAAAGTAGAGTGCTATAGGAAAAGGAACTGTAATCAAAAGGATCATAGTGTCTATTGTGCTAAAGGAATATTAAGAGGGTTGGTGGGACAGGAGAAGCTGAAGAGGGAAGTGGTAGAAATAAGGTGAGAAGTGGGGAGGGCCTGATCATGTAGCACAGTGAAGCATTTTAAGGACTTAGCTTTGATTTCTCCTTTGTCAGAGGGAGCCACTGCAGGACATTCAGCAAAATACTGGCAAAATCAGATTTGTATTTTTAAAAGAATCATTCTGATAGTAGCATCTCTAATTCCATATTTATAAAAATTTACATTATTCTGCTTCCCATTTTTCTCAAACTCATGATTTGCCTTTTCAAACCACATTGTATAGTGGGTGATATAAAATCAGGCAAAAATGCCATTTAAGCAGTGTATGCTTGGCTTCAATTGTTGTCTAAACGAGAATGATTAGAGATTATGAAATTTTTTTGTTTATTTCCATATAACTCCAGTGGACACTGAGACTTTGAATGGGATTAAATTGAGTTATTTGTACACTTCCTTCTTATCTGCCACCCCAGTGTGTAAGAACACACATTTTAAATAGATTATATGAAATCTAAAGCCTTTACATGATGCATTAAAACCAAGCCATAAGCTCTAAGTTATGAGGTGTAATACTTAATTTTCTCATTTCTTCACATTTCCATGTTGTTAAATGTTAATCAATTCCTGCTGTTTTGGAGGTCAGAAATTTAAATGTTAGAAATAATACCCGTAAGGAAATACATTTATTGATATTTAAGTTATTGGAAATGAAAGGACAGAGTGAGAAACATTTAACATAGAACTAAATTAAATTTACTTCATATCCCTCAATAAGTGTGCATTTTATGACTGTCATTACTATAAATACCACGAGTAAAATGGAATATTTTAGTTATATCATGTTGCTTATTACCTAGCAGGGTTTCACTGTGTGACAGGATTTATTTACTTCTAATTGCTCATTTTACAATACTACACAGTGTTAAGCTGTGTAGCACACATATATTTTCTTTCATTTAGTCACTATTTAATGATCCATTCATTCAATGATGGTTTATTGAGTGCCTGCTATGTGCCAGATGCTGTATTAGATGTTTTGTATGTAATAGGGAATAAAGATCTCTGTCTTAGTGGTGTTTTCATGTTAGTAGAGGAAAAGAGGTAAAAAAAAAATATGCAGCATTTTGCAAAATGATAAGGGCTATGAAAAAATTGTGAGGAAAAAAAGGGCAGAACAAGGGAGATAGTATGGGGAGATGAAGTTCAAGCAGTTGTTGCAGTTTTACATGAGAGAATCAGGATAGACCTCCTTGAGAATGTGAGATTTGACAGATCTCTGTCAGAAGGAGGAAGTAGGGATCATGCATTTATCTTGAAAGAGTATTTCCTGTGTGGGAAGCAAGCCAGTATGACTGGACAGGATGCAACATAACTGGAAAGTAGAAAAAGATGTGAGTAAGTAACAAGAGGTCAGGTCTCACAGAGTTTGAAGGCATTTTAAGGACTTCACCTTTTACTGTGAGATGGATAAGGAGCTATTTTCAGGACACTGAGGAGTGATTTCATCTGAATTAGGCTTTAACAGGATCATTCTGGCTAGTCTGTTGAGAATAGTCTGAGGAGGACAAGGGTAGAAAGAAAAGAGTTTAATTAACAAACTGTTGCAGTGATCCGGGAAAAAAATGATGGTGTCTCCAACCAGAGTGGAAACTGGGTATAATAAGAAACATTTAAATTTTGGATGCATTTTTTAATTTAGACCCTAGAATTCATGGATTAAGAGAGTATATAAAATGGAAAGAATTGTTTGTTTGTTTGTTTATTTATTGCTGTGAGTTGGGACATTGCACTTGAAATGTCTTTTAGACAGCCAGATAGAGAGGTAGATTGGGCAGTCTGTATATGGGATTGAGGTTTGGAGAAAAACCTGGCATGGAGATAGAATGATTACATATTGATGGTTTGCCAGATGACGATACTGAGTGAGTGTTCCATAGAGTGAATGTAGATAGAGAAGGTACAGCTAAGCTCCTACACATCCCAGAATAAAGGGGTGAAGAAAGAGAAGAACCAGCAACAGAGTCTGTAAAAAAATAATGGGCTGTGTCTTCCTCAATTTCTTTCATGAGTATTTATAGTTTTCTGAGTATAGATTCTTAGCCTCTTTGGTTAGGTTTATTCCTATGTATCTTATAGTTTTGGGTGCAATTGTAAATGGGATTGACTCCTTAATTTCTCTTTCTTCTGTCTTGTTGTTGGTGTAGAGAAATGCAACTGATTTCTGTACATTGATTTTATATCCTGACACTTTACTGAATTCCTGTACAAGTTCTAGCAGTTTTGGAGTGGAGTCTTTTGGGTTTTCCACATATAGTATCTTATCATCTGCGAAGAGTGATAGTTTGACTTCTTCTTTGCCGATTTGGATGCCTTTAATTTCCTTTTGTTGTCTGATTGCTGAGGCTAGGACTTCTAGTACTATGTTGAATAGCAGTGGTGATAACGAACATTCCTGCTGTGTTCCTGACCTTAGCGGAAAAGCTTTCAGTTTTTCTCCATTGAGAATGATATTTGCGGTGGGTTTTTCATAGATGGCTTTGATAATATTGAGGTATGTGCCGTCTATCCCTACACTTTGAAGAGTTTTGATCAGGAAGGGATGCTGTACTTTGTCAAATGCTTTTTCAGCATCTATGGAGAGTATCATATGGTTCTTGTTCTTTCTTTTATTAATGTGTTGTATCACATTGATTGATTTGCGGATGGAAAGAACCTAGATGTCCATCAACAGATGAATGGATAAAGAAGATGTGGTATATATACACAATGGAATACTACACAGCCATCAAAAGAAATGAAATCTTGCCATTTGCGATGACGTGGATGGAACTAGAGGGTATCATGCTTAGCGAAATAAGTCAATCAGAGAAAGACAACTATCATATGATCTCCCTGATATGAGGAAGTGGAGATGCAACATCGGGGGTTAAAGGGGTAGGAAAAGAATAAATGAAACAAGATGGGATTGGGAGGGAGACAAACCATAAGTGACTCTTAATCTCACAAAACAAACAGGGTTGCTGGGGGGAGGGAGGTTGGGAGAAGGGGTTTGGGGTTATGGACATTGGGGAGGGTATGTGCTATGGTGAATGCTGTGAAGTATGTAAACCTGGCGATTCACAGACCTGTACCCCTGGAGATAAAAATATATTATATGTTTATAAAAAAAAATGGGCTGGTAAAATAAATTCCATGTGGGGCTAGCTTCATAGACGTATAGCCCCTGTAGAACCTAACACTCAAAAGGACCCTGAGCTGCTTCCAATGGTCTTTTCTCACTGCTTGGAAATTTTCAGTACTGTTTTAACAAGGGGACTCGTGTTTTCATTTCCCAGTGGGCCTTGCAGATTAGTTAGCTTGTCCTGATTCCATGTCACACGAGTAATACATCAGACACAAGTAAAAGGCCTAACCTAGGTAATGAATTTTGTTTAAGAGAAGACTTTTTTTTTCATAAAATTATACATATGCATAGAAAAACAATGAAATTGTCAAGTTACAGCTCCATTTCTTTCCTTCTTTTATGTGATATTTGCAGATTTATTTAATATCCTTGCCCTCTATTAATTCCTTAATGCTCACCTGTTTTCCATCATCTCTACTTAGGCTTAAAAACCATAGATTCAAGAGTTATTTTCTTTCTTTTTCCATGTACTTATAACTTAAAATTCTAGCACAGTTTCTGGCACATAAAAATACTTTTTTAATTATTATTTGCAGTCTCAGATTTTCCAAATATTGTAGTAACAACTTAATTGATGAATATGATGGCTTTTGATCATTCCATAATCTTTATCATTTCTGCAGCCATTGATAGGTTTTCTTTTTCCTTTGTCCTAGATTTATCTTACCTTGGATTATTTTGAGCTATATTATGCTTGTTCTTTTTTTCCCAGGGCTTGTTTGACATCTTTTTCCCCTTCTTTCTCTTTGTTTTAAATAGATATATTAATTAGATATAAGTAATTTAGGTCAATAATTAGTCCCCAGGCTGTTTCTTTTCTTTTTGTTTGCTGTTCCTCTCATATATTTCTATAACTATTACCTTCCAATTACAGCTATGCCTCTCTCTCCAGATTCAAAACTAAATGTGATCCTGGCAAAAGGCCATCTCTGTCTCTATGTTATTTAGTTATTTAACCCTGGAAATCTTCCAACTGTCTGCTATTTCTAACTGCCTTATATCTGTTGACTACGATGCTGTCAGCAACCTACCCTCAGAAACTTCCTGAACCCTTACTTGTCATTAATGGACTGCTCCTTACTTTCCATATTTAGAGTCTTATTTTTATATCTTCCTTCTTTTCTGTATTCACCGCCATCAGCCTGATTCAGTCTTTTGGCCCGTCTATTTAGATTGCCAAATTCTTCTCAATCCAAGCCAGTCCATTCTGTACAAAGTCAGAGTCACATATCCAGAGCATAACTTCCATTAAATTAATTAATTTTATAAACAATAAAATCTCTAGTCACTCCCTGTTATTCCTGATTCCCAGTATGTGTTAGGATACTCTGGCATACTATAACTAGTTGTGAAGTAAATCACCAATGGTTAATTACTAATCATAATTAAAGCCTCAAGTTTGTAAATGTTTTGTTTTTTAAAAATTATGTAGACTTACACATGTAATGTCACATTTAATCCTTTGCTTTCTATAAGGCTTCTCTTGAGTAGAAGGGGAAGCAGAAAAGGACAGGAGTCCTTCTTAATAATGAAAACACAAATAAAATTCAAGAATGACACATAAACTACAAGTTGTGTTATATATTTCACAGCTCCAAGTGCTCAGTCATTACCAACATACTATAAATAGTTATGGTGTTTAGGAATTATTGTTATCTGTAATACTATTTGTCTTATTTCTTGGGTTTTTTTTTTTAGGTTTCTTTTGTTTTTATTAAAATACATGGAGTGCCTTGTGCAGACAATAATCGTTTTATCTGCTCTGACACAGACATACATACACACACACACACACACAAAAACCTTTTCCACAAGCTCCTCCTTTCCTCCTTTCCCAAATCTTTCTGCTCTTAGCTGCTTCTTTTTCCTATATCTTCACATGCCAAATGCTTATCAATATTCCAAGGCCCATTTCAATTGATGCCCTTCCATTAGCTTCACAAAATCTTTCATTCTGATTTCTGATACTCTTTGTATTCTTGGGTAGACAGATTACTTGGTCTGTCTTACAGTCATCTGTATATTTGTATTAACTACCTGCAAGACAGAGTGTTTCATGTGTATCCATCATGGGTCCCAGAAAAGTCTCTTGAAATGGACCAAAAAGAGACTTAAAAACAGATATTAGAAAAATCTTGGTTCTTTTTTACATGCAAGAAAAAATACAGCTCTTACCTAACTATGTGGTGAGATTCCTCACTGGTGTTCCTTACACTACTTTTCCAAAAGAATTAAATACATCTATCACATGAAAGTTAACAATAGGTTCTCTACATTGATGCACTATAACCATAATTACAATGACTATACACATGGTAATTGTTAAAACAGAAAACTAAAAAGCTTTGAGTTTTTGAAAAATGTAAATTCTTTTCAGAATGAAATGGATGTATTTTCTATCTAATTAGGATATACATACAAATTTCCAAGTAAAACAGATTTGAGCTGCATTATAATGATGCCTACTCTGTGTAATTACATTTTACATGAAACCAACTTAAAAAAAAAAAAGCTTATTGATCATTTAATAATATTGCTTAAAAAATGTCCCAAATATTGATATTTTAAGTTCTAGAATACTAAATAATAGAAAATAGGAATTTACTCTTGGATAATAAGTTGAAATTTATGATAGCTATAAATGTAAATCTTTAAATTTTTCTGTTAATGTGTTTTTGACAAAATGAGGCCAACCTTCAGATAAGGCACAGTCAAAAGGATATATTTCAATAAGCATGTGTTATTGTAGTAGCAGGAAAAATATAGTTTGGGGAGTTATAATTGAGAATTACTGATGTAAAGGTAACATAAAACAAATGAATAATATAGATGTTCGAGAAGAGCATGATAATATTTACTATTACCTTTTGCATTCTTTTAAACTGAATAGATAGATAGAAATACCAATTTACAAAGGAAAATGAAGTCCATCAAACATGAGTTTAAAGACAATAACATGGTGATATTTAAGTTTGAATTATTATAAAGTTTCATGATTAGTTGTAGTAACATCACAACTCAAGTAGATTATCCCTGTATTACAAATATAATTTTTATAGATATTTATCTCCCCAAATTCTTGCCTGAATATAGCAAAAATGTTAGAATATATGTCTTGATAACTCTGTCATTCAAGATTGACTTAATATTGTCCTTAATACATGTGTTTATATGTATTTTGGAGTTAGTAAAATCTACAACAAATATTCTGATATCTGATATATTTATTATAAAAATTGCAATAAACTTATCTTTTTAAAATTATAGAGTTGAAAAGAAACATTTATATGTATACATTATTTCAGAATAAATTGAGATATTACTTCTGTTACCCTATCATTTGTGAGAAATAATATAGTTATTTTATACCTTATAACCACTGTATATATTCTACTCTGAGGTTCATGCTTTATAGTTTTTTTTTTCTTAAGGATAGATTTTGAATGGAAAGATATTACAAGTCATATTGTACATACTGAATCAAGGCAGAAACTTTAAGGATTATACAAGGAATATGTGACAAGTCAAACATAGAATTTCTTGCTTACTAAGAGGGAGCTGAATGGAATGTCAAATGTTTGCAATAGCTTCAGGTTGGGAGAATTGCCAATTTTGGAATTTTGGATTTTTCAATGTCCTATTGTTTTTACACTTATAAATTTTATTAATTATAAAATTTATAAATTTATATTATAAAAATTTATATAAATTTATATTATAAAAATTTATAAATTATATAAAATTTATAAAAATATAAAATTTATAAAATATAAATATAATTATAAATTATAATAAATATAATAAAAGCTATTAATAATGTTAAAATTTACTAACACAATAGTTTTGTCATGATGAATGAAAGAATTATATTTATCTGAAAAAAATGTGAAAATGAAACACTTTTTTTTTTTAAATTATTTTTGAGAGAGAGTGCATGTGGGTATGGGAGGGGCAGAAGAAGGAGAGAGAATTTTTATTTTTTTATTTTTTAAGATTTTTATTTATTTGGGAGGGGGAAAAAGAGAGAGAGCAGTGACCACGAGAAGTGGGAGGGGCAGAGGGACAAGAAGATTCCTCACTGAGCAAGGAGCCTGATGTAGGGCTTGATCCCAAGACCTTGAGATCATGACCTGAGCCAAAGTCAGACACCTAACTGACTGAGCCACCCAGGCACCCCAAATAGAGAGAATCTTAAATAGTCTCCATGCCTAGCACAGAGTCTGAGTATGGCTTGATCTCAGGACGCTAAGATGATGACCTGAACTGAAACCAAGAAGAGTCAAATGCTTAACCAACTGAGCTACCCAGGCACCTCTCAAATTAAATGCTATTGAATTTATATAAAGAAATTATTTAATCCCTGTAAATGTTTTAGCAAACGCACTATATAAGGATTATGAGAGTTATTAAATAAAACTAGAGTAAAGGTGAAAGGTATAAAAAAAATGTAAATGCACCAGCAATTTGCTATCAGTGGTACAAAGGACATGGAAGTAGTCTACCCCAGCAAAAGATTGTTTAGAATTTCTGGGACATGATGGTAATTTATTTTTAGTCAGTGTTACTATCCTTTTAAATTCTTCTTTATTATTTGCCCCCAAGGTGGATGGCTTTCATTATACTACCTTTACCCTTGATATGCCATTACGTATCACTTATGCATTTAACAAAATGAAATGGAAGAAAATGTCAACTATTCTTTTAAATGAAAAGTGAATGTGTATTTTTCATATAATGAACTTAATGATAATAATGATTATCATACTAGTTTCCTGCTCTAAAATCTTTGTTATATGTGATCTCATTTAATTTTAACATCTGCTTGATGAGGTGGGTATTGTGATTCCCATTTAAATGTGATGAAGGGAGGTTATGTAATTTTCCAAAACCATACAGACAGTAAGTGGTGAACCTGTGATTCAGCTCAGAAGTCTGTGCTTTTAACCACCATGCTCACATGTCTCATTAGATACCTGATATGGAAAAAAGCTTGACAAAGAAATTGCTGCTGTGAAAGATAAAATGATCAAGTAACCTTCAATGAAATACTGATCCACCTATGCTTTCTAATTTAAAATAATTAGTATTAATTGCTTCTAATTAATTGTTAATTATTATTAATTTCATTTAGTCTGCACAACAACCCTGTAAAGTGGATATTCTTTTTACAGTGAGGAGACCGCATCTACAGAGGTTTGAAACTTAAGTGAATGGGGGAGTAGAAGTTTAAGTTTAGGTTCTCCATGACTGATGTTCTGAATTAGTTAACTGGAGGCTAAAAAATAAAATCATAAGAATAAAGAGGAAAAAAAAAACCTATAATATTCTTGATTTGATAAACAATCAATTTTAGATTCACAATACAGAGTTAACATTAATTAACTCTCAAATGATCTAAATTATTAAGCTTAAGTCAGGATAGCAAATATTACATTCAGGAAGAATGTACTGACACATAAGAAGATGTTAAGTTAAGGAATAAAAAAAAATCACATTTGATATTACTTAGGAAAAATAAACTTTAAAATATAAGTTTCAGAGGCAATAGTATAGTGTTCAGTTGTCTTATACCATAAATTTCTTTAGATAATGCTGATGCCATGTTGTAACTGAAAGTAATAATTATGAAAAGGAAATTTTACAACATGAGATTTTCTTTAGTTGAGGAAAAGAAAATTCTTACACAGACACACACATATGCACACATGCAGACCAACAAATATTAAGCTTTTGTAATGGCCAGCTTCCCATTGGAAAAGACATCATTTTAATGTCTCCTTTTCAATATCATCTATTATTTTTAAATTCAGAATCTCTCTCATATCATTGTGGAAGTAAATGGAAAAATGGATCCATTTTAGTCTGTCATTTTGGTTATATTTACTGAACTCCCATGATGTTTTTAATAGTTACCTGTTATCATTTGAAGAAATATTTAATGGTGTAAAATGTCACAATTTGCAAGAAATTGGAATCCAAGAAGAATTGAAAGGGTCCCCATTTCCCCATTTTTTTAAATAGTAATTTTGATTCTCCGAGTGAGAAAACCTGGTTGTATGTGATCTAAATTTTATATTTTTAATTCTGCATTCTGAGAGTAAAACTCTTTGCATAGTAATGTGAGGAGCAGAAATGATAAAATTTTGATGAGAAGAAATGCTGTGGACAAGGGTACAAGGCCAAGAGTAATTATATGATCCATAGTCTTAGAATTGTTATTTCAATCTTCATGTGATGATGAAGTGAACTGTTAAGGATTTCACTTTCAATTGCAAAATAAAGTGTCCCTTAATCATACCTCTAGGAGAAGTAGCACAAAATCAATGTAAACTAAATGGAGGAAGGTATTTCAAAATTTGTTGACCAGTTCTAAAGGTTCAAAGATACATACTGACAGAAATCTTGGGTAAAACTTTCCAAGGGTTTGGAGCTAGGACATTATTACTTTATTATGTAGTAGGGTAGTACAGCTTGGTGGTTAATAATATAAATGTATTATTCAAATCATGGCCTTACTCATTGGTGTGTGATCTTGTGCAATAAATTTAACCCTTCTTTTTCTGTTTCATCATAAAATGGGGATAATAACATTATATGTCTTATGGAATTATTAAAAGTTTAAATGATTTAATATTTATTAATATGTTTAAGAAACTGTCTAACACTGCTGAGCTCAGTGCATGTGTACAGACACAGGCACATGCACAGAGGGTGTTTTTATGCATTGGGCATTTTAATGAATTAATCCATTTATGAATCCCTGAAGTACTAACTTTATATAATAATAAGTTTGAATAATTTTCAGAAAGTGTTTATTCATTTTATAAGTGAGCCTAAAGCACAGAGAAACTTGTTTCCTAGGGTTTATACATTTATTTAAGCTGAGACTAAACTCCAGTTTGCTTCTCTGCAAAAAGTATTTATTTTTCATTAATGTAGTGATTTTCAAATTATCTTCACAAAATACAGATAAAATGATAGGCACTTTATATTCTAATGATAAACGAGACACCCCTCCAGTTGTCCACGCATTTGGTACCCCCAAATTTCACTAAATGTTCATTAAACTTCACTAATATTTTTCCAGTAATGTCTACCAGCACTTTTGTTTTCTCTCTTTTCTCTGATCAAATCAGTGGATAATTTCTCAATCTCATGGAAAAATGCTATGAAGATCCAAATTTAGAGCCCATCCTCCCTCAAATCCGATAGTTTTTTTTTATGACTAAAATACCCTTATGTAGAAATGAGCAGCTATATGTATACTCCAGGTTATAATACAATTCTAAAACATATAGAGAAAAATAAAAGCAAAAATAACTCAAAACTCTTCCACAACCTATAACTACATTTTTGAGTGATGATGTCTCACTAAGATAGCCAGATGTAAAATAAGATCTAGGTTACAGAATTTAGTGGATCTAGTGGTCTTCTTGGTATTTGAGGAGTTCCTTTCCTATCACTATCATTAGTATGGGATTTTTTTTTTAATTAGTACAACCATGCATCTGCTCTAGTTTATATGATGAAAGGAATTAGTTTAAAAATTTCAGTACTTTATAGATTAATAATAACAAATTATTTGCCATACCTCTCTATCTCTCAATATCCAGTGAGACACTGTGGTTAACAGTATATCACAAGAGCTCTGTTGAGAACTGTTTTGTTACATTGCCTGATAGTGATCTAATGACTAGCACTTTTGACTTCTAAAGAGAGGCACATAGGTTCACTTTTCATTTTTTTTCTTTTTCTTTTTCTTTTCTTTTCTTTCTTTCTTTCTTTCTTTCTTCCTTTCTTTCTTTTCCTTTCTTTCTTTCTTTCTTTTTTTTTTTTTAACTTTGGCCTGTTTTCCAATCTAGCTGTGGCTTTAATTTCTCTTCATGTATGACTTTGATATCTTTTTTAATATTTAAATAAGACCCAAAAGGCCTCTAATTCTAGGAATAAAGGAGCCACATAGCAACAGTAAAGGTGAAGAGAAAAAAAGTAAAAAGTGATTGATGTGAAATAGAAAGGAATTTGACAAGGGGAGTTACAAATCTTTTCTGTTTCCTATGTTACAAATTTGAACAAATCGAAGATTAAAAATCTTCTGTGCAATTTGCCTAAAGTCCCAATTCATCCTCAGATTTTTTTAACACAACCAATTTAAACACTTTCTATTATCTCCTAGGATCAAAAGAATCAATCAACATCTTCTACAGTCTTATGGGTCCTCAATCATACTTGCCCAAGGCAATGAAAATCAAATCAAAGCTGCCTCTATGAGTAGGGGGTTATAACTCAATATAACAGAAAATACTTCAGTAGTAAAAAAAACCTTGCATAAAATGAAATGTAATTCATACTCATTGAAAACTATCTCCTTTCAGAGATTATATGGAGATTTTCTCAATCTGTTCTTCTTCCTTTATAATGAGTTTTAAAATGTCAACCTGTTATTCTTTCTGAGGCAGAAGATTAATTTTGTAATCAATCCAAATCCTATGTTCCTAATTTTATAGATTTCTCTTCATTTTGATAACTTTAGATTATGACATTCAATTTAGATTTTTTTTGAGAAATCAACATTCGTTTTGAAAACAATATCTATCATATATAAATATGCAAATCTGCATATTGGCCAGTATGGTTATGTGTGTGTGTGTGTGTATGTGTATGTGTGTGTGTGATAGATACCCAGTGTATTTGGTTCAGTAATAGCATTGGTCAAAAGGTAGCAATAGAAAAGACAAACTCAGGACAGTCTTTCAATCTATATTTTAAATATAACTAGCTTGATTACAGTAAAGGAAAGTTCTCTAAAATGGTTTTCTGGGTGTTTCATTGCATATAGATCCAAACTTGCTGTTTTGTTTTTATTATCTCTACTTTTATCTGCTATATATAAAATGTGTATTAGAAAGAATTCAATAAGAAAATATGAATTTTGAATTTTTCTACCTTTGTGAAATGTGTAAGGACTATTATATTTCTAGTTGCTTTAGATGAGAAAAAGTCTTCCCTCTCCCACCATCAATTCTGTTTTCATCAGTTTTCTATGATTTTAAGACTTAAGTACTAAAATCTCATTGCTCTTAAGATTCATTACTTATTTGGGGTTCCTGGGAGGGTGGTTTGGTTGATTAAGCGTCCAATTCTTGATTTTGGTTCAAGTCATGATTTCAGGGTCATGGGATTGAGTCCTTCATCAAGCTCTAGCTCAGAGGGAAGTCTGCTGGAGATTTCCTCTCTCTCCCTCTGCATAACCCCTGCTCCGCTCATGCACACTCTCTCTCTAAAATAAATAAACAAATAAATAAATCTTTAAAAAAAGATTTGTTACTTATTATACTACTACTTATTATTACTTGATGCTGCAAATAGGACAAGTAAAATACTTAGATCACTTTAATATAATAATAATTCAAATTATGATAGTGAAAATTACATTTGTAACCATGTCTACAAAGTAGAATCGAGGTAGGATGCTCCCTACATTGTTTCCATACTTTGGGGATAAAAAGAAGCATACTGTAGTCACATGTATCCATATTATATGCACATTTACTTATGTTCCACTCAAAATAAATTCTCTTTTTTTGTGTGGGAATGCATGTGGATTTGTGTGGATAAAGCATGGAATTTTTCTTTTTTTTAGAGTCCTAGTGTCAACCATAGCATCTGCAATCTTTATATGACTAAAAATATCAAATTTATATTTATTTATACTGTTTATACACACCTTTAGAACTAACTTATAATACTGAAACTGTTAAGCTTTTGAGAAATAGAGTGTGAGACCGAGATAGATCATGAGCAGGGAACAGAGGGAGAGGGTGAAGCAGACTCCCCACTGATCAGGGAGCCCCATGTGGACTGAATCCCAGGACCCTGGATCAAAGGGTCCTGAGCAGAAGGCAGATGCTTAACTGACTGAGCCACTCAGGTGCCCAAGAAAGCCTACCTTATTGGCTCACATCTATTAGTAATGTGCTGCATGTTTTGATTTTTTTATTTCTCATTTTTTAAAATTATTTATTTGAGAGAGAGAATGAGTGCACAAGCAAGGGGGGGAGCAGAGGGAGAAAAAGACTCCCCACTGAGAGATCATGATGTTGGGCTTGATCCCAGGACCCTGAAATCTTGACCTGAGCTGAAAGCAGATGCTTAACCAACTGAGCTACCCAGACACCCCTGATATGCATGTTTTCGAATGGAATTTGTGAATCTTTTTCCAAAGGCTATATATTTCCTAAATTATATTTAAAATTATTTCAGGTGTAGGTAGGTGGTGAGGAAGAAAATGAGACAAATACTTTTGAAAAGGACAATATTGGATCTCAATATATATATTTTAGATTATAATTGCTATTCTAGATTCTGTCTTGAACACTAGGAGGTATAAAAGAAAAATGTTGGGCATCTCAATGGATTAGTTGGTTAAGCATCTGCCTTTGACTCAGGTCATGATCCAGGGATCCTGCTCAGCAGGGACCCTACTTCTTCTTCTTCTTTTTAAAAAATTTTTTTAATAAACATATAATGTATTTTTAGCCCCAGGGGTACAGGTCTGTGACTCGACAGGTTTACAGACTTCACAGCACTCACCACAGCACATAACCTCCCCAGTGAGGGACCCTACTTCTTCTCCCTCTGCAACTCATCTTGCTTATGCTCTCTTGCTCTCTCTCTCTATATATATCAAATAAATAAATAAAATCTTAAAATATGTTTTCATTGAAGTAGAAATAAAAATTGCTTGAATGTGATTGATGAAACATTATCAAAGTTGTGAGCATTATGATTTAAGATTTATATGTAAAGTACTACATGTTTATATCATGGGAGATCTATGCTTTTCCTTTATGGACTTCACTTCTAGATTTGGCTTTGAATTGCAATATTTAGATAACAAAATAATTGTCAAATTAAATTAAATTTAGGGGCTTCTGGGTGGCTCAGTTGGTTAAGCAATTGCCTTTGGCTCAGGTCATGATCTTTTCAGGTCCTGGGATCGAGCCCCATGTCAGGCTCCTTGCTCAGTTGGGAGCCTGCTTCTCCCTCTCCCTCTGCCTGCTCCTCCACCTGCTTGTGTTCTCTCTCTGTCAAATAAATAAGTAAAATTTTTTAAAAAATTTGAATTTAATCTGAATAATATAGAAGCAATGTTGCCAAATTTCACTTAGTATAATTCTGGAATGACAAGAGGCCTTAGGCACTTTAAAGGTTGTGTCAGTTTTATATAGTTAGGTTAGTTAAGCTTCAAACTGGAAACTTGATTATAGTTTGTGTTTCTTTTTCTAGTATAGTAAGAAACCAGTTATTTTATGGGAGCATTTATGTAATACTTTTATCATGTTTTATTTAATGCATCTGATTTTTAGGTGAAATATTTTTAAATAAATATTTTCTGATTATTTCATAATTTTAAATTCTTCATAAAATATCAAAATAGATCTAACTTTTCTTTTTATTCATATTCATGGTAACTTATTTCTCTGAAATTGGTATACAAAATGAAGGACTCTAAAGACAATGTCAGTCAGTACTGAGGACTTGATTTTATTTCACCTGCCAAGGTCCAAACACATATGTTACAGAGAAACTGAGGCTCAAAGATATCAAATAAACTTATCATGATTAAACAATTAGAAGTCTGTGAATAAAGAGTGTCTGATGCTTAGTTCTGTACTCTTTTCCTTATGCCATTCCATAATATTCAAAATAATACTGGAGGAAGATAATCAGCCCCCACTATGTCTCCCTTGATATCAGTTGAATCCCACATCAAATTTCTCTACCTCTCAAATCTTTTTAGCTCTTCATTCAACAAAATAAGGTCACTGCCTACATTTTCAGCTAGTAAAGGAACCCCAGTTCATCAGTGTAACATATTTTCACTCTATCTTATTCCTGTTTCAGAATCTAGGCTCTTACTTTATTTGCAAGCTAGTTAAAGAGTCTACTGTGGTTTTATAGATGCTGACAGAAGTCACAAAACTCCAGAGTCAAGAATAAAGGACTTAATTTTCACACGACAGAAAGTAATAGGAGCTTCATGCTTGCAATGGTTCCTCTTGTTGCTCAAGTTCCATGGGAGTAGAGCATAGTGGCCTGGGTGGATGCTACATGCATGAGAGTTTTACATCATAGCCCAGGAACAGAGAGCTGCTGGCATATATCTCTTTTATAACAAGTTTGCTCTTTATCCTAGAGGAAGATCTCAATTTATCCCCCTAAATTGCTACTGAAATACAATCTTGAGAAATATCCCAGGTAGACAGAAGTCTGGGCCTTGCATTCTTAACAAACTCACCAAGACCATGCTGGAATGATCAGGGCATCTTTCAACATCTATTAGATCTTCTAATGATTCCTTATTGATCTTAGGTTATATTCGTATCCAATCTTCCTGCCATTCTTTCTCTTATTTTGTATTCCCCATGACAAAATCTTCTGTCTACTTCACTCACCCTCTGCATTCAAACACAACTAATACAAAATATGGAAACAAAAAATAAAACCATGAAAACTTAAGTGGTACTATATTTATAAATCACATTTGTACTCACCAAGAGCATTATTTCATACCTTCTCACTTTTCCAGCCAAGCATTCTTTATCTGTCTCTTTTTTAGGTGATTAACCTGCTTCTTACTTCACCAAGAAGCAATCAGAGTTGACCTTCCAAAAGTTTCCACAGTCATAGGAGCTAACATAATAATAGCTATGCCCGTAACTTCTGCTATTCATTGTGTTATTAAAAATGAACTGTTTGTTCTCCTGGTTAAGGCTAAACCCTTCACTTCTGGATTGAATACCTTCTTCTCTGGACTACAAAAATAAATGGTGCAACTGCCCACTTCTCTCTGGCCTTATCAACTTCCTCCACTCTTCTGGATTTTTTAATAACAATGCAACCATACTTCCAATTTTTTTAAAAAGTGAAATTCTACATATAATAGGATTCAAGACTCCATATCTCTATCATTTCAAAAGAGGTCTTTGAGCTTTTCTTTCATAACAAAAAAAATTAAGTGTGCTGTCATAAAGAATGGGCCATATGTTCTGGGACCTTTTTGGCAGTACAAAACAGTAACAAATTTGGAAATGAAATGTTTTATTTAATTTTATGGCAGGACTTCTTTTTCCACTAGATTCTATAAATAGAAAAGAAATAGTATATAATCTTCCAGACTAAAGCTCATAGAAACCAGACATAGATTTTTTTTTTTATTATGAGATTATTTTTGAAAATAATTGTAAGGTGCATAACTTCATGTCTTAAATTTAGTAAGCATGAAATAAATATTAAACAGTAAAAAGAAAAACATAGGTGAATAAAATATTGCCCTTAATCAGGATTTATCACTCTTGAATTACTCATTTTTTTATTTTTAAAATTTTTTATAGACATATAATGTATTTTTATCCCCAGGGGTACAGGTCTGTGAATTGCCAGGTTTATACACTTCACAGCACTCACCATAGCACATACCCTCCCCAATGTCCATAACCCAACTACCCTCTCCCAACCTCCCTCCCCCCAGCAACCCTCAGTTTGTTTTGTGAGTCACTTATGGTTTGTCTCCCTCCCGATCCCATCTTGTTTCATTTATTCTTTTCCTACCCCCCAAGCCCCCAATGTTGCATCTCCACTTCCTCATATCAGGGAGATCATATGATAGTTGTCTTTCTCCGATTGACTTATTTCGCTAAGCATGATACCCTCTAGTTCCATCCACGTCATTGCAAATGGCAAGATTTCATTTCTTTTGATGGCTGCATAGTATTCCATTGTGTATATATACCACTTCTTCTTTATCCATTCATCTGTTGATGGACATCTAGGTTCTTTCCATAGTTCGGCTATTGTAGACATTGCTGCTATAAACATTCGGGTGCACGTGCCCCTTCGGATCACTACGTTTGTATCTTTAGGGTAAATACCCAGTAGTGCGATTGCTGGGTCATAGGGTAGCTCTATTTTCAACTTTTTGAGGAAACTCCATGCTGTTTTTCAGAGTGGTTGCACCAGCTTGCATTCCCACCAACAGTATAGGAGGGTTCCCCTTTCTCCACATCCTCGCCAGCATCTGTCATTTCCTGACTTGTTAATTTTAGCCATTGAATTACTCATTTTTGAACAACTCCCTCTACATTTCAACTATTTCTTAGCAAGTTATTTTTCTTCAAGTTTTAATTTTCCATATACTCACAAAACTCTTACTAGTTTATAATTTTAATATCTCCAAAGTATTCCCATGATATCTAAAATTTACTTTAAAATGAACACTTTGAAAATCTGATATATCTTTTTGTGGTGAAACTCATTGTACCCGGAAGGACATTTATTATGTAATGCTTTCCTGTTTTAGGTTGTACATGGCTGAATATTTTCCCTCGGTTTCATTGGGCTTGGATTTATTGTTTTTATTGGTAAAGGTAATTATAATTTATTAAGTTGTTGGGCATAAAGAAATAATAACAATAAAAATGCTAATATAACACATTTATCCTCCAGGTTAACAAGGACAATAAAAAAGCATGAGCATATCTTATTTTGTTTTATAAGAGAGAGAAAGATTATTGACTCCTAATAGTTAACCTAGGGAAAGAATATTCTCTTCATTCTTGATTTTGTATCTTTTCCATTTAAAAATACTTACATAAGTCCGTCTTATTTCTCTTTTGCCTATTTGAATTATCTTCAATTCATTATAATTTTTAATATTTTTATTTTTTTTATTTCTCATTTAAGACTAACAAAAATGTTCCAACTCCTCTAACTCTTGTGAATGGTTCTGTCTGGCATAGCAGTCAAGATCATGGCAGCTAGATGAGCAGTTGGGAAGAAGCTAGAGTAAAGTAGCAGTAGGACTAGTGGTCGTGTAGGAACCTGGGGCAGTCCAAGATTGGTAGAATATTATTGTGTACATTAATGGTTTAGAGCATGAGGTCTAGAGCTGAATTATTTCTCTTTCAACTTTTTCTCTCTCTCCGGTTATTAATATAGCAACCTGAGGTAAGTTATTTAACTACGCTGTATCCTGATTTTCTTAACTATAATATAGTAAAAATAATAGAATTTACCTCATAGAGTGGTTATGAATATTAAATGACTTAATACATATAAACACATACAAGCGATTCTTGCACTTAGCAAATATGAACTAGTTCTTAGAGAAGCCAAGTTGTAACTAGGTAGACTAAAACAAAAAATAAAAAAAAAATAAAGGGATTAGAAACCCCTGGCACCTACAGATAGATCAAATATTAAATACAGCCAAACGTGTAGCCAGATTAACAACAATAACAACAATGGTGATGAAAAAACCACTAAAGAGTTATACAGTTGTAATTACTCAACACATTATGTCTGGCTTTCAACAAAAAATCATAAGACATGCTAAAAAGCAAGAAGAAACACAATCTGAAGAGACAGATAAAAATAAAAAATAGACTCGTGTGTAACACAGATTTTGGAATTATCGATTAGGGAATTTCAGAGAATTATGTGGAAGTGTTAAAGGTTCCAATGGAAAAGTACATAGCTTGCAAAACAGGTGGATATGTAAGTAGAAAAATAGAAACGCTTAAGAAGAGCTAAAGGAAATACTAGAAATCAGAAAGATTGTAACATAAATTAAAAAAAATGCATTTGATGGACTCCCTACCAGACTGGTCATGCAAAAGAAGGAATCTGTGAGCTTGAAGATAAGTCAACAGAAATTTTCCAAACTGAAATGCAAAGAGGAAAAAAAAAAACCCAAAAGAATTATGGAGTGTAACAGAAACATAATTGGAATAGCAGAAAGGGAAGAAAGAGAACTGAAGAAATATTTGAAGTAATAATAGTTGTGAATTTTCAGAATTAATGGCAGACACCAAACCTCAGATCTTGGATGCTCAGGGAAAACCAACCAGAAAAAATTTCAAGAAACCTTATATGTAGATGTATATTCAAACTTCAGAAAACCAAAGACAATGAGAAAAAATCTTTAAAAACTTCCTTTTAATAGGTAGAGGAAAAAAATTTTGTGTATATAGAAATAGGATAAACATTTCTTTAGACTGCATCACGAACCATGCAAGCTCAAAGAAAGTAGAATGGAATATTTAGCATTGATAGAGGGAAAAAAAAAAAACACTAGCCTAGGATTTGATATCTAGTGGAGTTATTTCTCAAAGGTAAAAGGGAAAAAAGAGACTTTCTTAGACAAATAAAAACAGGAAATTCTTCAGCTGAGCTACCTTGTAATTGCCCAAGTAATGTTAAGAAGTTCTTCAGGGAGAAGGAAAGTGATATAGTTAGGAACTTATATCTACATAAAGAAGCATTTCAGAGAAGGAATAAATGAAGGAAAAATGTTATCTTTTGTTTTAATATTCTTAATCCATCTGAAATATCTCTAAGGTAACAATAGCAACAATGTATGGGGTGAGTATAGCAAATGGATAAGTGAAATGAAAGACAGCAATATCATAAAGGAAGGGAAAGAGGACTTTGGGATTACTGTATTATAAGGCAACTATAATGTTATTTTGAGGCAAATTTTGATTAGTTAAAAAATATGATGCAAATTCTGGGAAAATCACTAAAAACTTTTAAGACAAAGTACTGTATGCTATGAGAGGAGATAAATGAAGTCACATAAAATGTTTACATAAAACTGAAGAAGTCAGAAAAGAAGAGGGTGTGGGAAAAAGGAAGACCAAATGCAATGAGTATAATATTTATAAAAATGTTCATTATTAGTCTACTTATATCAGTAGTCATTTTAATCTAAATCTAAATGCATCAATTAAAAGACAAATATTATCAGAGTGGTTACAAGACCTTATTGTTTGTTGTCTACAAGAAAAGCCCTTTAAATATAAAAACCAGGTTAAAAGTCAAAGGATTGGAGAAAGATATATCATGCTCACATTAATCCAAAGAAAGCAGTAGTAGCTATTTATAAATTTCAGCAAAGCATAATTTAGAATAAGGAAAGTTATCACTGATAGAGTTTTACATGATGATAAATAAGTCAGTTCTCCAAGAAGACACGACAATTCTAAATGTCTCTGTACCTAACAACAGAGAATCAAATTATATGGGCAAAAACTGATAGTAGTACAATGAGGAAAAGACAAACTCACTATTATAGTTGGAGACACCAGAACCCTCTTTCAGTAATTGATAGATCAAGCAGAAAAAATCAGTAAGGATATAGTTGATGTTAACAGCACTATCATTCAATTTGATCTAATTGATATTTATAGAATTCTCCATCCAACAATAGCAGAATATACATTCTTCTTAAGCTTGCAATTGTATTTGCCCAGATAGACCGAATTCTGTGCCACAAAACATATATTAACACATATAGGAGATTAGCAATCGCACAAAGTACTCTCTCAGAGAAAAATGAAATTAAATTAGAGATCAACATTTGAAAGATAACTGGAGAATCCGCCAAATATTTGGACATTAAACAGTACTTGTCTAATAAACATAGTCCAAAGAAAATGTCTCAATAGAAATTTAAAAATAGTTTAAATAAGTAAAAATTAAAAAATAGAACTTAACAAAATGTGTGAAATGTAATGAAACTAATACTTATACATTTATAGCATTACACAAATTAGAAAAGGAGAATAAGAAATCAATTATCTAAGATTTTACCTTAGGAAATTAGAGCAGTTTAAGTCTAGAGAAGCAGGGAGGGAAAAAAAAAAGCAGTAATAAAAATGAGAACAGAAATCATGAAATTTTAAACAAGAAAACAATATAGGAAACAACAAAACCAAAAGCTTTTTCTTTGCAAAGAGCAATATAATTGGTAAATGTTTAGCTAGGCGAGATAAATGTTTCTCTTTTTTAAAGGAAAAAAGATAACAATACCAGAAATGACAGAAATAACATTACTACTGAGCCCATGGACAATAAAAGTGTAACAGTAGAATTTTAGAAACAACTCTTTGTCCTCAGTTTGATAGTTTATATGAAATGGATTAATTTCTCTTAATACACTAGCTACTGATACTCTTTTATAAAGAGAAATGGATAATGTTGAATAAGCCTATATATATATATTAAATGCTTTGAATCAGTAGTTAATAACCTTATAAAAAAGAAAGCACTAGTCTCAGATGATTTCACTGGTAAGTTTTTTTCACATAATTAAGAAAAAATACTGCCAGTCTCCACAGTCTCTTCCAGAATATGAAAATAAAGAGGAAGCACTTCCTAACCCATTCTACAGAGCAGGCATTACCCTAATATCAAATCCATACAAAAGATTCCTAGAAAGAAATACTATGTGTCAGTATATCTCATGAACATAGAAGCAAAACTCATCCAAAAAATATCAAATAAAGTTGAAAAAAGTACAAAATAAATTATACACATAACCAAGTGGGATTTACTCTATGAATGTAAAGCTGGCTCAACTTTTGAAAATCAAACTATGTAACCTACACATCCAGAGGCTAAAGAAAAAAAAAAAAAAACATATCTAATCATTTAGAGAAACCATTTGAAAAATCTGACATTTATGATAAAAACATGCAGAAAATTAGAAAAAGAGGGCTTCCCCATCTTGATAATGAATATCTTCAAAAATCCAACAGCTAATATTAATGGTGAGAAATTAGACTTTCTCCCTATTTGGAAATGAAACAAGAATGCCCTCTCTCAGCATTCCTATTCAATATCACAGTGGAAGTCCTAGTCAGTAACACAATAAAATAAAATAAGGTAAAATGAAATAAAAGGTATACAGATAGGTGAGAATAAATAATGCTGCCTTTGTTAACAGATGACAAGATTATGAAAATCATAAAGAACTGAACAAAAATTGTTTAAACTGGGGCGCCTGGGTGGCTCAGTGGGTTAAAGCCTCTGCCTTCGGCTCAGGTCATGGTCTCAGGGTCCTGGGATCGAGCCCTGCGTCGGGCTCTCTGCTCAGTGGCGAGCCTGCTTCCTCCTCTCTCTCTCTCTCTGCCTGCTTGTGATCTCTATCAAATAAATAAATAAAAATAAAAATAAAAATAAATTGTTTAAACTAACAAGTAAATATGGTAAGGTTGCAAGATATAATGAGGTAAAAATTGGAACTTGAAATTAGGAGACAAAATATATATTTTAATAGTACCAAATAAGAGAAATAATTAGGAATTAATCTGACAAAATATATACAGGATTTATATGCAAAAAACCCCTGCCAAACTCTGATGAAATAAATTAAAAAAGATATAAATATGGAGAGGTAGTCTTTGTTTAATGGATTAGAAAACTGAATATTGTTAGTACACAAACTCCTTCCAAACTTGCTCTATAGATCAACACAACCCCTTTTAAAACTCTTTGTATATACCAACAAAGTTACTGTAAAATTACCACAGAGAGGCAAAAACACCTGGAACAGCCAACATCAGAAAAAATTTGGAAGATCCACCCAGTTCTAAGACAATACAAAGCAGCAGTAATCAAGACAGCATGACATTGGCAAAGGAATTAAATAAAAAAACATAAATCAATAAAATGAAATATAAAGCCCACAAATAGACCCACACTTCTCACTACCTGAATGTGGGTTATGCTGATGGATTTACTATGGAGAGGACAGTAGGGAAAGGGATAAGGAAAAAGAGTAACTTTACAGTGGAGAAACATGACAAACTCTACCTCAGCCATATGATCAAGATAAACAATACAGGCAGTAGTATTAAATGATCTTGGCAACATGTAACTTTAATAAGGTATGATGATATGATACATATATCATCTCTGTGATCTCCCTCCTTAAAATCTCTAACTCTGGTCTAATCATGAGAAATATATTAGACAAATCTCAGTTGAGGAGCATTCTCAAAACTGACCAGTATTCCTCGAAATACCTGACCAGTACCCCTCAAAACTGCCAGGGTCATCAAAAACAAGGAAAGTCTGAGGAGGTATGATGACTAAATGTAATATGGCAAAGGTAACATGACCTTAAGCTCAGGTCATGATCTCCAGGTCCTGAGATTGAGCCCCGAATCTGGCTTTCTGCTCAGCAGGGAGTCTACTTCTCTCCCCGTCCCCGTGTGTGTGTGTTTTTTTTTTCTCTCTCTTTCTCTCATAAATAAAATCTTAAAAATATATAAAGGTAATATGGCATCATGGATGGGATCCTCTAACAGAAAAAGGGTATTCGTTGAAAACTACAAAAGTCTGGATAAACTGTGGACTTTAGTATATAATATACCAGTGTACCAATATTATGTAATACTAATAACTACTACTAGTACTACTAATAATGTACCAATATTGTTCATTAGTTGTAACAAATATACCATATATATATACAGTATTAATCCTAGTGGAAACTGGGTATAGGGTATATGAAACTCTCTGTACTATTCCTTGTGATTTTTCTGTAAATGTAAAAGTATTTTTTAAAAAGTTTCTTTCTTAAGTTAATTTTATTTTTTTAAGATTTTTTAAGATTTATTTATCTATCTATTTATTTATTTTGCACAGAGAGAGAGCACAAGCAGGGGAGCATCAGAGTGAGAAGGAGGAGAAACGATCAGAGGAGAGAGAGAGGGAGAGGCACGTGGGGCTCAATGTGTCTTGATCTTGGGACTCCAGGATTAGGACCTGGGCTGAAGGCAGATGCTTAACCGACTGAGCCACTCAGGCACCCCTCTTTAATTTTAAAAATAAATTTGCTAAGGGTTACCCACTGGAAATTCTGATTCAGTAAGTCTGGCATGAGGCCCTACAAATGTTGCTTTTTGATAGATTCTGAGACACTAGAAAGCAGAATCAAGAGGCATGGGCTAGATTATAAATTGAGTGAAGACAGCAACTTTATAAGTGAAGCTAAATACTTTATCTGTATAGCCTACCACAGTGCTTGTCATTGAGTAGACAGGAAATTAAATACTGTAGTGAGAAATGGAAGTAGTTGTTATTATTTAGCAGAGGAAAAAAACATACTTTTAACTTATTAGTAAACAGTTTTGATGGTCTGCACATTTGTTCAAAACCCAAATACATAATGAAAATATTTTTATTCCACATAACATCTCTGTTGATATGTGCAAAATGTGTATTTGCCATATTGTACAAATAATTAAGCAATTACATTCTTTTCTGTGTCACAACATTAGAATCTCTTTTGTGTTGATGAGAAAAAGATTAAATTTCAATCTGGCATTGAGAATATAAACAGAAAAAATATGCTAACAAATAAAGATATAGAAATTTCATGGCGTTTCCCCTCGGCAACAGATAAAATTTCTTTGAAGATACTTCATGTATGTTTATTTACATACACTTAACTAAATGGTGATCATTTTTTGGATTTCCATTTATAAATACCAGTGCCTGGCATAGTAGAATGTGCAAAAATGAAAGCTTTGAAAAAAAATAAATGCATGAATTAATGCATAGTCTGAAGGCCTGGAAAGATACTAGTAGGCTTGAAATGAGGTTCCTGATGAATTCCAGTTCATTACAACTGCTTATTATCCCAGTTTAGTATCTTCATTCACTTTTATTGCATGTATCAGTATATATATATATGCATGTATGTGTGTATGTATGTGTGTATGTGTGTGTGTGTGTGTGTATATATATATATATATATATATATATATGTATCATCTGTGTGTGTATATTTAGATTTATATACACTGTTATTTGTAAAAGAACCAGCAAACCAAGGAAATAATTTTAAGTGCTCACCAATTACAGGATCAAGCATGTTCTATTAAACTTTTACAAACTACCTGGCCAATTTTATTAAAATACTTGGTTATAATATCTTCCTTATTCAAAATCTAATTTGCTCATTTTCTTCATATTAACATTTCCACCAGAGGGTGCAAGAGGGAACACAATTGAGATTTATTTCATATTTTGTACTAAAAACTAGCAATGAAGAAACTTTGAAGAAATGGGCTAGAATTATTTTTACATTTCTAAAAATTATGAAATTTAATTGGTTCATTTAGGGTGTGAAAATAGTTTTATATCCAATTTGGGGAGGCAGTACTGTGTAGCAAAATGGTTAAGGATGGTTACAGGCAAAGCTAGGTTTGTATTTGGCTTTGATACTCACTTTTGGGTTTTCATATTGGGGAATTGGCACATGCCTCCCTAAGCCAGTTTCCTTATTTCTAAAATGTCTCAGGCACCCACCACAAATTTCAGATTTTGTTCTTCACTAGGGAGGGTATTATTTTAAATTATAAGATAATTATTAAGCCGACCTACATTTTTAGTTTATAGAGTTAAATAAGATTTGAATGATACAAATGTTTTGGTAAGCATTTAATTCAGCCTATAACATATAGCAGTCAATAGATAGTAGCTGATATTGCATTTTTTGCCTCCAAAATGTTCTGCACCCAATTACACCATGGGCATTGAGGTCTCCCACACAATAAAGTAATTGTTGGATACCAGCAGGGAGTCTCAGAATTCAACTCAGTACCTTCCCAGATAGCATCAGATCACACAGGTTAAGGGTTCATTCTTATAAGACTGTTTCTTTACGCCTTGGATACACTAGTCACAATCCTTGGTTCTCATCTGTGTTCTGCCAACTGGCCATGATTTGGAAGTCCCAACCACCCCTTCTAACTCAGATCTCAATAGCAAGTCCAGTTTTTAACTGGTAACTCTCACAAAAGTTCCCATGATTCCCTTCTTGGATTCAATTAATTTGTTAGAGCAGCTCATCAAACTTTAAAAAAAAAAAAAAGTTATATTTAGTAGATTACTGGTTTATTATAAAAGGACATGACGTAGAAACAGCCAGATGAAAGAGATACATAGGCCAAGGTATAGGGAAAGGGCTTGAAGCTTTTTAGTTCTCTCCAGTGTGCCACTTACCCCAAATCTTTATGTGTTCACTAACCTAGAAGATCTTCAAACCCAGTCCTTTTAGGTTTTTATGGGAGCTTCATTACGTACATGTGATTGATTAAATCATTGGCTAGTGGCAATTGATCCAACTTCTATCTTCTCTCCCTTCCTTGGAAGTGGGGGTCATGGTGGGTATAGGACTAAAAGTTCCAACACTCTAATCACACGGTTGGTTCTCTCACTTTGTAGTGATATCTTTAGTTCAAATGGACATGCCCTCTATTAAAATAGCTTCAGGGAGATATATGACATATAAGATGAGTGTTACAGCCAGAGCAGCAAGAAAATGCCTGAATCCAGTTGCATACAAAATCAGATAAGGTTTATAAGGAATATTGGAGACAACAGCAACATATTAGTGTTAGCCTGATCATTGCCCAAAATTCAAAGGCAAAAAATATTGGGGCACATTTCCTAACATTTCAGGTAGGAACTGAGGAATAGTGGTATAACAAGCTAAAACGTGGAGCCAAACCAAGCACATTAAGTTTACTCACTGTGAAGAGCTTCTAAATGTTAACTTTAAATGGGGCAAAGAACAATTTTAATTGTGTCAAAAAAATGAGTTATTTGGAAATAGCAGAAGAATTGCAGTTTGCAACATACAAGCTATGGTGAACCATGGGCAAATTTGAAGAGACAATGGGAAGATCAGGTTTTATTAGGTTTTAGGAAGAAATTAGGGAGGTTTGCTTTGAACAGAAGTTTATTGGAGAAGAGCAGGAGTTCAAGGTTTTGGCAGAAGTGGTGATAATAGTGTATTGTTGCTGGGGCAGGGAGGAATCTTCTTTACTTTTCTTTTTTTTTTTAATTTTATTTTTTATAAACATATAATATATTTTATCCCCAGGGGTACATGTCTGTGAATCGCCAGGTTTACACACTTCACAGCACTCACCATAGCACATACCCTCCTCAATGTCCATAACCCCACCCCCCTCTCCCAACCCCCCTCCCCCCATCAACCCTCAGTTTGTTTTGTGAGATTAAGAGTCACTTATGGTTTGTCTCCCTCCCAATCCCATCTTGTTTCATTTACTCTTCTCCTACCCCCTTAACCCCCCATGTTGCATCTCCTCTCCCTCATATCAGGGAGATCATATGATAGTTGTCTTTCTCCGATTGACTTATTTCTTTACTTTTCTTAAAGGCAAGAGATAAAATTCCTACTTGAAAAATGTCCTCTCTTGTTTAAATCACTTATTCTTATTCCTGCTGGTTATGCTGGCTGCAAGGAGTGGTACATGGCTCCCTGACTGCATTTTAAATGAGGCTTCCTTTATTTTCACGTAAATATGAGGTATTTAAATGATGTGTTATTGAGCCTCAGAATGTCATTTCCTCTCTTTCTGGGTTCAAGTTATAATCAGTCTCTCATCACCACCCTGGCAATTCAGAAAGTTACAAGGCATGTCCACTTAAACTCATTTCCCCCACAGAACTTTAAGTGCAGTAGATACAGGGGGCCAGGAAGAACTTTTGGTCAAATTGACACGAGAAAATAATCACATTATATATGGTCCCTCTGAACTCCCAAATATTTGGTAGGTTTTTTCTCAGACACCCCTTGTAAATCTCAGTTGTGTTTTTGTTTGTTTCTTTGTTTTACCATGTTAGGATTTATTATGTCCAGTTTCCAACAGACCTACAATTTTAACTTATGGTTCACAACCATTCAGATCAAATTCTCACACATCATCTTTTTTTAAAAAGATTTTATTTATTAAGAGAGAGTGAAAGCAATAGAGATCACAGAGGGAGAGAGAGAAGCAGACTCGCTGCTGAATGGAGACCCCCATGTGGGGCTAGATCCCAGGACCCTAGGATCATGACCTGAGCTGAAGGCAGTCGCTTAACCGACTGAGCCACCCAGGTACTCCCTCATACCTCATCTTTTATAATTGTCCCCAATACCTTTTATTATTATTACTGTTTGTTTTTTTTTTTGTTTTTTTGTTTATTTATAGAGAGGTAGAGAGAGCCGAGGGAGTGGCAAGGGGAGAGAATCATAGGCACTATGTGTGGAGCCCAATACTTGGCTTTGTCTCACAACCCTAAGATCATGACCTGAGTTGAAACCAAGAGTCAGATGATTATCAGACTGAACTACCCAGGTGCCCCATCTCTAATACTCTTTGAAATGTTTCATTGGCCTATGTCATCAAAGATTTACTAGAGGATATAATCCAAACCCTTTGAAAAAACATTAACCATTGATTAATTATCTTTAGCCATTTCCCCATGAATCATAATGCTTTCTTTTCTCATGTCCCACGTGGTCAAGAGAAAAACATATATGGCTTTTAATGGTTCTGTGAAATTTGTATAATTTTCAGTGAACTCTATGCCTATAACTCCTTTATTTATGTAAACTTTCTATTTGATACATGGAAAAATCTACTCATCTTTAGCCATTAATACAACTAATTCTTATTATGAAGAATATCTGATAATATGCTATCTAAGTAGTGATTCTTTTTTTTTTTTTAAAGATTTTATTTATTTATTTGACAGAGAGAAATCACAAGTAGGCAGAGAGGCAGGCAGAGAGAGAGGAGGAAGCAGGATCCCCGCTGAGCAGAAAGCCCAATGCGGGGCTCGAACCCAGGACCTGGGATCATGACCTGAGCCGAAGGCAGCGGCTTAACCCACTGAGCCACCCAGGCGCCCCTAAGTAGTGATTCTTAATAACTAGAGTCTACCTGGTCTTTTGAATGCAATATTAGCCCTAAATTTTCTGAGTTAGTGGCCATTGACAGAACTAATGCCAGAGTTCCCAGTGCCCCATGAACTATCCTTCCACTGCCTGAAGCAAAACATAATGTGTGTAATGATGGGAAAAATTGTTACAGAGCATGGCGGATGTCAGCCATTCCTTAATATTAAGAGATCAATGTATCTTGCCTCTAGTGGCATAGTGTCATTTAGATAGACTCCCAACACATAGCTACAATAAGGCACTATATTTTGTTTAATGTTTGATCTATGATTAGGAAGAAGACAGATCCATGTATACCTAAGCTTATCTCAACAAAGAATATTTAGTTGCCCTTTTGCTCTTGGTGAGTACAAAGCCAACTTCTTGCCAATCTGTCAGTCATCAGTCATGTTAAAACAATTCTCCCATTTTATATCTTAGATATTCATGGTGCATTTTCCAAAGTCCAAAGAGGGTAGGACCTTTATATGTGGGTTTAAAAAATACCACATGATGTTTTCATTAGTGTTTTCAAAAATTCCTTTCATTCTAGGGCATAACTAATCATGGTTGTTTGTGAAAATGGAAAATAATAAAAAGTGCAATAAAATGTACCAGGTAAATATCTGGACAGTAACCCAAAGGTTAAGAACTGGAGCAAGTTTATTATTTTTGTAATAGGTAATATTTGTTTTCCAAAGTTTATATGCATGCCATTATCTTTTATAGAAGTCACAAAAATGCAAATATCAATAATCAGAAAGTAAAATAATCTTTTCAGGACAAAGTTCAATATAGATATGGAGATTAAAATATATTTTAACTCTTGAAATAATACAGAATATACTACTATTTAGATTATACTTCACAAACTGCTTGATATTTCTGAATAGCAAGGATATTAACTTAACTAATGATCCTTTAAATGGATATGTAAAATATAATTTAAGCTACTTGCAACATGAAAAAGAGAAGCATCATTTGTTACCGCCAAAAATCACTGGCATGTGGAAATCAGAAAATCATTAGTCTTGATAGGAATAGCTTAATACAACAGAGAAGAGACCACATTATTTGAAGTAGTTAAATGATAATTGATGCAACCACTGGTGAAAGGCTGAAAAAAAGCAGATATGATTTAGTAAATGATAAATTTTGCCCTTAGTATTTACACATGCAAAGGAACAGAAGTCTTTGCTCATTAACTAATGTGCTTACACTATGAGCCAAAATGCTTCATACCATAGCCCTAATTGTCATGTTTATCTATGTGCAAGTTTAATTTAGGCTTAAGAAGAAATATTATTTTGAGTGATGAGTGATTCTATATCGTTTTCATTTTCGTCATTAGCCCAAGTTGGTTTACTTAAATTTCTGCTCAGATCCCTCCTCTTCTATGAGATCTCTTCCATAATGCTCCAACTAGAGTTAATCTTTTTTTTTTCGTTATGCTACACTCTTTCATCTATTATAGCAGTGTGCCTAATAGTATATTTGTAGGCATACCTCACTTAGCATTGCTTTCTAGAGCACTAATTTTTCATAGCTGTTTAGTGGAGTATAGTATTCTGTTTTCTTCAGTTTGAATGGCACTTGCCAATCTGTTTTATTTATGCTTTTGAATCTCTTTGCCACTAACAAGCTGTGTTTCAGATGACGGTGACTCCAATTTGATTCTCAGGAAATATATTCAAAGTTTCCCAAAATATGAACAAATATGGACCATTTGAATGTCCTTTAAACACAAGAGAGCCTGTACCATCACATATATGAACCTTAGATAGATATGGACTAGCTGTAGGTCCACCCAGTCCACCATTTGATCATCTGTAAAGAATGAGAAGTCAGTCACTTATCCCACACTTTAACTTAATTTTAAATCTCTGTGTAGGAAACACATTCCAAAGGGGCTATTGTGGCTGATTTATTTATCGCTCACATTTATGGAACTCTCTTCCAGTCCATTTCAAAATGGAGTAATGGGATGTGTCTTTATTTGCGTATGTACCTGTGTACCCTTTAATACTGAGGTTACTCCAAAACATAGATCATATCTCAGTGATAAAAATCTTAACTGGCTATGATCAACTAAGCACCATAAATGTGTGGAGAGGGCAAAGTTAGCTTGATAAACAGAAAATCACAGTAAATATTAGCGATCAAACAATATCTATATACTTAAGGAGGACAATAGCTATTAAAGTATAATTAATTGTGTCCATGAAATAATGTAAATAAAGTTTTCCTGTGCCTTCCAATTTTTCAAGAGAAACCAAATCTAACTTTCATGATATTTTTAAAATATTTGTTATTTAATTTAAATTATAGTCCTTTGCAGTATTGTACTATTTAAATAAAATGCTTTTGTGGATGAGGTCCAATTCATGGGCTACTTGTTTACCACTTCATAACCATTGTTCTCTTTTCCCCTCTATTCCTGCTTTGATGTTCTTATTATTTCGTTTGTCCTTTCTCTCTAGGTATGTGTTTGCATGTGTACATACATGTATAGCTTGTATAAATTAGTGGCATTCAATCAAGTATAAAATAAATCATAAGAAGTACAAAATATAGCAACTTGAAAGAAAAAATAAACTAGTACAAATATAGATGTGGTCTGATGGTATTGACCAGTGTTTTGGTCAATAGATTTAGCTTTAACCTTTCATTTCAAAAACAAAACAAAACAAAAACTTAAAAAGAATCATGCCAATTCTGAGAGAGAAACATGGATTTTCCTCTTACTAAATTTTGAGATAAAATAAGCTTTTCTATACAATATCATACACAGTATCCTTAAGAACGTGTCTACAATAAATATGAGTTTTATAGGATCAGTTTCTATTGTGTTTCCCTTTGTAAGACAAGGCATATTAAATGCAAAACCCAATTTTTTCTGTGGTTTCAATGAAGGTACAAAATGATGAAAGTAGGGAACAAACCTGATAACTGGATTCAACTGTCAGGGAAATGAATAGAATATATATAAGTCTAAAGGTGTTTTATTCATTTTTGAATCCTTGGAGCCCTTAGCACCATTTTCTGTATGTAGAAGATGCTCTATGAATGTGAGGTGAAGACATGAATTGAATTAAATATGTATTTGATGGTGGATAGATAGAAGCATCTCAAGTATAAAATATTAAATTTAAGAAAAGGTCATTTACATTCTACTAGCCATGGTGCAATTAAAAATTAATTTAAAAAACATTTTGATATCTCATGGACATTTTTTTTACATAATTAGAAATTTAGGCCCCCTACATATGCTGACAACAGGTGAAACTTTAAAAAAATGATGGTATTTATTAGCAGGATGCATCTGGTGATTTTTGTCAGTTTTTTGTTTTTTGTTTTTTTGTTTTTTTAGAATAGGATTTACTCTGAGGCAAGATTCATTTGGGTATATTTATAGATTATGTGCACTCTTTATCTTTGCAAATCAAATGTTTTCTTGGAATATAATCTATGTGATGGTCTCTTTATATTAATTCTGGCTGGTAGAAAGAATTATTCTATCAATACATTGCCAAAAGAATCTTCTACCAATATAAATGGTAAATATATATTGCCACATTTGCCAATGTAGACCACTAAATGCATGAAAGAGATACAAAACAGGGTTGCTCTAGGAAATTATGTCTCAATAATTTCCAATCCAATCAAATTCAAATCAGACTTCCCCTGTTTTATATTGTCCAGGTTAGGAAGCCACAGGTGGAATTTCAGTGTCCATCTTCAAAACCTTTACTATTAGTTAGGACTCTTATTTTGTCAGCATAGAAGCAGACCTCAAATTGGCTTATTCTAAAAGGGAAATATATCACAAGACTTTGAATCTTTTGTGAAAATCAAGAATGGCAATGTTGCTGTGCCATGAAATGAGAGAATGACAACTCTTTCTTTGATTCTCACCTTTGCTTGTCTGGATATATTTAATTTTATCCTCTCACTTTAGACTAGTTGACTCTGCAGATGCTTTAACATCATCTGAGATTTTGATCCTCCTACAGGTTAAGCTTTTAGGAAGAGGTAAATTTGCTCTGAGTGTCAAGTCCAAAACTGTCCAGGAAGAGAATCTGTCCCAGCTTAGATCAAGTCTTGACTCCTGAACCATTCAAGAGCTTCCAGGGGTAGATCACATTATAAAATGGTGGCTTTCGTTGCAGCTGTAGTTGGTGTCAGGAAAAGCAGTTCACAAGAGAAGCATGGGGCAATTCTTTGGAAAAAGGGTAGGAACTATTGGGCAGAAAAATAAGTATGTGCTTGCCACCTTGTTATTCTATATATTCAATGTGACTAAGACATCTAGAATTAGGAAAAGGTAAAGCAGGCAATACTCAGATTTGAAGGAGACTGAGAGCCTTTTTAAATATATTACTATATTCCCTCATAGCTGGAGATAATAGATATTATTAGGTGAACCCTAATTCCAAACATTATCCTTCAACCTCATATAGTTAAATATCCAAAGTTATATGTCAGGAAGTTGAGAACCAAAATAATTAAGTGATTTTTCAAGATCACATTATTTGTAAACACCAGAAACTTCCAAGTTATCCAACAATATCCCCATATTTGATCCTTTTTTTTAGGACTGGAGACTAACTCATTCAAGTATTCCCCTAACAAGGTTTTTTGGTCTCCAAATTACCTGTGTCAGAATAACTAAAAACGCAGCTTCTAGTGCCCCCTCCCCTAAGCTCTATTAATTATAAACTGGAAGGTGCATTCTTAACCAAGTCCTCAGGTAATTTTTATGCATGCTGAAGTTTGAAAACTACTGCAGTTTGGTAGTACCAAGTCCTTGACAAAAAAGGATTCGTTGACCAGTAACCAAAAGTAATAGAAGCCCAGGAGGGGCTAGAAAGATCACAGAGAATACCCAAAAAGTTACTGAAAAGGTAGAAAGGAAGTTCTTGACCTATTTCAGATTTTCTTCATAAATTGACCTCACTATTGTTTTTACTTCCCTAAAGAAATCTTTAAACTTCTCTTTACAAATAGTGAAAAAGGTGATGTTAATTTTGAAAGATACCATTTTAAATGGGAACCTCAAGTAATAGTCAATATTTCAGATCCTTACATTGCCATTTAGATAATATTGGTATTTACACAGTGCTTTTTTACAGCCATGTTTTTCTTAAATATTATTGAATGCATTTGGGTCATCCCATTGGTCTATATTTATACTCATCTTAATGTTTTATGAATATACTCTAACCTACTGAATATAAAATATGTAAACTCATGTAACTCCTGTAGATGATTTTTCATTCCATGTCTTAAATGATTTTTTTCTTTTTAATTACAGATATATAAAAATTTAATAACAATTCATATGCACATTATTTTGGTTACTTGCATTGTCATAGCTCATTCTTTCTAGAAGAAGTTAAAAATAAACTTGATAGTTTAAATTTTATTGATAGCTTTCCTTATGCTATAGAGGCAATTCTTTTTTTTTTAATTTTCTTATTTTTTCAGCATAACAGTATTCATTATTTTTGCAACACACCCAGTGCTCCATGCAATCCGTGCCCTCTACAATACCCACCACCTGGTGCCCCCAACCTCCCACCCCCCACCCCTTCAAAATTCTCAGATTGTTTTTCAGAGTCCATAGTCTCTCATGGTTCACCTCCCCTTCCAATTTCCCACAACTCCCTTCTCCTCTCCATCTCCCCTTGTCCTCCATGCTATTTGTTATGCTCCACAAATAAGTGAAACCATATGATAATTGACTCTCTCTGCTTGACTTATTTCACTCAGCATAATCTCTTCCAGTCCCCTCCATGTTGCTACAAGACTGGGTATTCATCCTTTCTTTTTTCTTTTTTCTTTTTTTTTTTTTACAGCTTTATAAACATATATTTTTATCTCCAGGGGTACAGGTCTGCGAATCGCCAGGTTTACACACTTCACAGCACTCACCATAGCACATACCCTCCCCAATATCCATAACCCCACCCCCCTCTCCCAACCCCCTCCCCCCATCAACCCTCAGTTTGTTTTGTGAGATTAAGAGTCACTTATGGTTTGTCTCCCTCCCAATCCCATCTTGTTTCATTTACTCTTCTCCTACCCCCTCAACCCCCCATGTTGCATCTCCTCTCCCTCATATCAGGGAGATCATATGATAGTTGTCTTTCTCCGATTGACTTATTTCGCTAAGCATGATACCCTCTAGTTCCATCCAGTTTGTCGCAAATGGCAAGATTTCATTTCTTTTGATGGCTGCATAGTATTCCATTGTGTATATATACCACCTCTTCTTTATCCATTAGTCTGTTGATGGACATCTAGGTTCTTTCCATAGTTTGGCTATTATAGACATTGCTGCTATAAACATTCGGGTGCACGTGCCCCTTCGGATCACTACGTTTGTATCTTTAGGGTAAATACCCTGCAGTGCAATTGCTGGGTCATAGGGTAGTTCTATTTTCAACATTTTGAGGAACCTCCATGCTGTTTTCCAGAGTGGTTGCACAAGCTTGCATTCCCACCAACAGTGTAGGAGGGTTCCCCTTTCTCCGCATCCTCGCCAGCATCTGTCATTTCCTGACTTGTTAATTTTAGCCATTCTGACTGGTGTGAGGTGATATCTCATGGTGGTTTTGATTTGTATTTCCCTGATGCCGAGTGATATGGAGCACTTTTTCATGTGTCTGTTGGCCATCTGGATGTCTTCTTTGCAGAAGTGTCTGTTCATGTCCTCTGCCCATTTCTTGATTGGATTATTTGTTCTTTGGGTGTTGAGTTTGCTAAGTTCTTTATAGATTTTGGACACTAGCCCTTTATCTAATATGTCATTTGCAAATATCTTCTCCCATTCTGTCAGTTGTCTTTTGGTTTTGTTGACTGTTTCCTTTGCTGTGCAAAAGCTTTTGATCTTGATAAAATCCCAAAAGTTCATTTTTGCCCTTGCTTCCCTTGCCTTTGGTGATGTTCCTAGGAAGATGTTGCTGCGGCTGAGGTCGAAGAGGTTGCTGCCTGTGTTCTCCTCGAGGATTTTGATGGATTCCTTTCTCATATTGAGATCCTTCATCCATTTTGAGTCTATTTTCGTGTGTGGTGTAAGGAAATGATCCAATTTCATTTTTCTGCATGTGGCTGTCCAATTTTCCCAACACCATTTATTGAAGAGGCTGTCTTTTTTCCATTGGACATTCTTTCCTGCTTTGTCGAAGATGAGTTGACCATAGAGTCGAGGGTCCATTTCTGGGCTCTCTATTCTGTTCCATTGATCTATGTGTCTGTTTTTGTGCCAGTACCATGCTGTCTTGATGATGAGAGCTTTGTAATAGAGCTTGAAGTCCGGAATTGTGATGCCACCAACTTTGGCTTTCTTTTTCAATATTGCTTTGGCTATTCGAGGTCTTTTCTGGTTCCATATAAATTTTAGGATTATTTGTTCCATTTCTTTGAAAAAAATGGATGGTACTTTGATAGGAATTGCATTAAATGTGTAGATTGCTTTAGGTAGCATAGACATTTTCACAATATTTATTCTTCCAATCCAGGAGCATGGAACATTTTTCCATTTCTTTGTGTCTTCCTCCATTTCTTTCATGAGTACTTTATAGTTTTCTGAGTATAGATTCTTAGTCTCTTTGGTTAGGTTTATTCCTAGGTATCTTATAGTTTTGGGTGCAATTGTAAATGGGATGGACTCCTTAATTTCTCTTTCTTCTGTCTTGTTGTTGGTGTAGAGAAGTGCAACTGATTTCTGTGCATTGATTTTATATCCTGACACTTTACTGAATTCCTGTACAAGTTCTAGCAGTTTTGGAGTGGAGACTTTTGGATTTTCCACATAGAGTATCATATCATCTGCGAAGAGTGATAGTTTGACTTCTTCTTTGCCGATTTGGATGCCTTTAATTTCCTTTTGTTGTCTGATTGCTGAGGCTAGGACTTCTAGTACTATGTTGAATAGCAGTGGTGATAATGGACATCCCTGCCGTGTTCCTGACCTTAGCGGAAAAGCTTTCAGTTTTTCTCCATTGAGAATGATATTTGCGGTGGGTTTTTCATAGATGGCTTTGATAATATTGAGGTATGTGCCCTCTATCCCTACACTTTGAAGAGTTTTGATCAGGAAGGGATGCTGTACTTTGTCAAATGCTTTTTCAGCATCTATGGAGAGTATCATATGGTTCTTGTTCTTTCTTTTATTAATGTATTGTATCACATTGATTGATTTGTGGATGTTGAACCAACCTTGCAGCCCTGGAATAAATCCCACTTGGTCATGGTGAATAATCCTTTTAATGTACTGTTGAATCCTATTGGCTAGTATTTTGGTGAGAATTTTTCATCAAGGATATTGGTCTGTAGTTCTCTTTTTTGTTGGGATCCTTGTCTGGTTTTGGGATCAAGGTGATGCTGGCCTCATAAAATGAGTTTGGAAGTTTCCCTTCTATTTCTATTTTTTGGAACAGTTTCAGGAGAATAGGTATTAGTTCTTCTTTAAATGTTTGGTAGAATTCCCCCGGGAAGCCGTCTGGCCCTGGGCTTTTGTTTGTTTGGAGATTTTTGATGACTGTTTCAATCTCCTTACTGGTTATGGGTCTGTTCAGGCTTTCTATTTCTTCCTGGTTCAGTTGTGGTAGTTTATATGTCTCTAGGAATGCATCCATTTCTTCCAGATTGTCAAATTTGTTGGCGTAGAGTTGCTCATAGTATGTTCTTATAATTGTCTGTATTTCTTTGGTGTTCGTTGTGATCTCTCCTCTTTCATTCATGATTTTATTTATTTGGGTCCTTTCTCTTTTCTTTTTGATAAGTCTGGCCAGGGGTTTATCAATCTTATTAATTCTTTCAAAGAACCAGCTCCTAGTTTCGTTGATTTGTTCTATTGTTTTTTTGGTTTCTATTTCATTGATTTCTGCTCTAATCTTTATGATTTCTCTTCTCCTGCTGGGTTTAGGGTTTCTTTCTTGTTCTTTCTCCAGCTCCTTTAGGTGTAGGGTTAGGTTGTGTACCTGAGACCTTTCTTGTTTCTTGAGAAAGGCTTGTACCGCTATATATTTTCCTCTCAGGACTGCCTTTGTTGTGTCCCACAGATTCTGAACCATTGTGTTTTCATTATCATTTGTTTCCATAAATTTTTTCAATTCTTCTTTAATTTCCTGGTTGACCCATTCATTCTTTAGAAGGATGCTGTTTAGTCTCCATGTATTGGGTTCTTTCCAAATTTCCTCTTGTTATTGAGTTCTAGCTTTAGAGCATTGTGGTCTGAAAATATGCAGGGAATGATCCCAATCTTTTGATACCAGTTGAGACTTGATTTAGGACCAAGAATGTGATCTATTCTGGAGAATGTTCCATGTGCACTAGAGAAGAATGTGTATTCTGTTGCTTTGGGATGAAATGTTCTGAATATATCTGTGATATCCATCTGGTCCAGTGTGTCATTTAAGGCCTTGATTTCCTTGTTGATCTTTTGCTTGGATGATCTGTCCATTTCAGTGAGGGGAGTGTTAAAATCCCCTACTATTATTGTATTCTTGTCGATGTGTTTCTTTGATTTTGTTATTAATTGGTTTATATAGTTGGCTGCTCCCACGTTAGGGGCATAGATATATAAAATTGTTAGATCTTCTTGTTGGACAGTTCCTTTGAGTATGATATAGTGTCCTTCCTCATCTCTTATTATAGTCTTTGGCTTAAAATCTAATTGATCTGATATAAGGATTGCCACTCCTGCTTTCTTCTGATGTCCATTAGCATGGTAAATTCTTTTCCACCCCCTCACTTTAAACCTGGAGGTGTCTTCGGGTTTAAGATGAGTTTCTTGTAGGCAACATATAGATGGGTTTTGTTTTTTTATCCATTCTGATACCCTGTGTCTTTTGATTGGGGCATTTAACCCATTAACATTCAGGGTAACTATTGAGAGATATGAATTTAGTGCCATTGTATTGCCTGTAAGGTGACTGTTATTGTATATTGTCTCTGTTTCTTTCTGATCTACTACTTTTAGGGTCTCTCTTTGCTTAGAGGACCCCTTTCAATATTTCCTGTAGAGCTGGTTTGGTGTTTGCAAATTCTTTCAGTTTTTGTTTGTCCTGGAAGCTTTTAATCTCTCCTTCTATTTTCAATGATAGCCTAGCTGGATATAGTATTCTTGGCTGCATGTTTTTCTCATTTAGTACTCTGAATATATCATGCCAGCTCTTTCTGGCCTGCCAGGTCTCTGTGGATAAGTCTGCTGCCAATCTAATATTTTTACCATTGTACGTTACAGACTTCTTTTCCCCGGGCTGCTTTCAGGATCTTTTCTTTGTCGCTAATACTGGTAAATTTTACTATTAGGTGACGGGGTGTGGACCTATTCTTATTGATTTTGAGGGGGGTTCTTGAATTTTGATGCTTGTTCCCTTTGCCATATTGGGGAAATTCTCTCCGATAATTCTCTCCAATATACCTTCTGCTCCCCTCTCTGTTTCCTCTTCTTCTGGAATCCCAAATTATTCTAATGTTGTTTCGTCTTATGGTGTCACTAATCTCTCGAATTCTCCCCTCGTGGCCCAGTAGCTGTTTGTCCCTCTTTTGCTCAGCTTCTTTATTCTCTGTCATTTTGTCTTCTATATCGCTAATTCTTTCTTCTGCCTCATTTATCCTAGCAGTGAGAGCCTCCATTTTTGATTGCACCTCATTAATAGCTTTTTTGATTTCAACTTGGTTAGATTTTAGTTCTTTTATTTCTCCAGAAAGGGCTTTTATATCTCCTGAGAGGGTTGCTTTAATATCTTCCATGCCTTTTTCAAGCCCGGCTAGAACCTTGAGAATCGTCATTCTGAACTCTATATCTGACATATTACCAATGTCTGTATTGATTAGGTCCCTAGCCTTTGGTACTGCCTCTTGTTCTTTTTTTTTGTGGTGAATTTTTCCGCCTTGTCATTTTGTCCAGATAAGAGTTTATGAAGGAGCATGTAAAATACTAAAAGGGTGGCAACAACCCCAGGAAAATATGCTTTAGACAAATCAGAAGAGATCCCAAATTGTGAGGGGGGAGAAAGGGGATAAAAAGGGGTTCAAAAAAAAAAAAAAAAAAAAAGAAAGCCGATAAAGAAAAAATATAAAAAGAGGAAAAAAATATATATATATTAGATAAACTATTTAAAAAACATTAAAAAAGAAAACAGTAAAAGTTAAAAAAATTTAGCAGAAGAAGAGAAAGAGAAAAAAAATTGAAAAAGAAAAAAAATTAACTGCAAGGCTAAAAAATCATGGGGAGAAATCCATGAGTTCCGTTTTGCTTTCTTCTCCTCTGGATTCTGCCGCTCTCCTTGGTATTGAAACTGCACTCCTCGGTAGGTGAACTTGGTCCTGGCTGGGTTTCCCGTTGATCTTCTGGGGGAGGGGCCTGTTGTAGTGATTCTCAAGTGTCTTTGCCCCAGGCGGAGTTGCACTGCCCTTACCCGGGGCCGGGCTGAGTAATCCGCTCGGGTTTGCTGGGTTTGCTTTCGGGAGCTTTTGTTCCCTGAGCGCTTTCCGTAGAGTTCCGGAGGACGGGAATGAAGATGGCGGCCTCCCGTTCTCCGGCCCGGAGGAGCCAAGAGCCCAGGGCCCCACTCCTCAGTGCGCCCTCAGAGAACAGCGCCCAATGACTCCCGTCACCCTGGCCTCCGGCCGTGCTCCGAGCTGACCGAGCCTGTGACCGGTTGAAGGCAACCCTGAGCTGAGAGTCACTCCTCAGCTCTGTCTCTGTAGCCGGCTTCCCCGTTCTAATACCGGTAAGCTCTGCGACACTCAGACACCCCCGATCCTTCTGTGACCCTGCGGGACCTGAGGCCGCGCTGACCCCGCCTGGGCTTCACCCCAGTTAAGCCTCTGGAGCGATGTCCCTCAGCCGAACAGACTTTTAAACGTCCTGATTTTGTGCTCCGTTGCTCCGCCGCTCGCTGGGAGCCGGCCCCTCCCCCCGCGGTCTATCTTCCCATCGCTTTGGATTCACTTCTCCGCCAGTCCTACCTTTCAGATAGTGGTTGATTTTCTGTTTCTAGAATTGCTGTTCTTCTTCTCTTCAATCTCCCATTGGATTTGTAGGTGTTTGCAATCTTTAGATAAGCTATTTAGCTGATCTCCCGCTACCCGAAGTAGTCTCAGCCTGCTACTTCTCCGCCATCTTGACTCCTCCCTCAGAATGCCCTTCCTTTTAAAGGCTGAATAATGATCTGATATATATATATATATATATATATATTCATTCTAATATATCTATAGAGGCAATTCTTTGCATGTTTGTGCTTTGGTGCATTCTAGAATAAAATGAAATATTTTTTAGCTCCAAAAAATATAAAAAATAAATTCACGAATTACTGAATTTTCAAGGTTGTTTTACATCTGAAAATTATATTATAATTTGTTTTTAATGGCCCTATACAACTTTCTGTATCTATATAACTTCAAGTTTAATAAATATAGTAGAGTAAAAAAGTCTCTATTTCAAATTTGATGCATAGTAAAATGTTTTTTTTTTTTAAAGATTTTATTTATTTATTTGAGAGAGAGACAGTGAGAGAGAGCATGAGCTAGGAGAAGGTCAGAGGGAGAAGCAGACTCCCCATGGAGCTGGGAGCCTGATGTGGGACTCGATCCCGGGATTCTGGGATCATGACCTGAGCCGAAGGCAGTCGTCCAACCAACTGAGCCACCCAGGCGTCCCTAAAATGTTTTTTAAAGACATTAATAATACATTACCTTGAAATGTCTTGATTTTTTTTTTAAAAGATTTTTTATTTATTTATTTGACAGAGAGATCACAAGTAGATGGAGAGGCAGGCAGAGAGAGAGAGAGAGAGAGGGAAGCAGGCTCCCTGCTGAGCAGAGAGCCCGATGCGGGACTCGATCCCAGGACCCTGAGATCATGACCTGAGCCGAAGGCAGCGGCTTAACCCACTGAGCCACCCAGGCGCCCGAAATGTCTTGATTTTTTATGCCTTATGTACTAATTTGATTTTAGAAAACCTTTAGAATACTGATTTATGGCAGTAAATACATCTTCTTCATGCTTTAAAAAAAAAAAGTGTCTATTCACACATACATGAATCCAAGTGCATGAATATATAATGAACCATTGAAATCCACATCATTACAATGGGAAAATAATCTCTTTGTTTACATTTTATATGGATTTGAGAAAGACGATGAAGTATTTTAGTCTCCAGAATATCTCAAAATGTAAGCAAATAAAGAATTGTCAATTTTACCATCAAATGACTATTACTCATTTTGTTTATTATACCAATAAGAACTCAAAAATAAAATTTACTTAGTAAAAAGTTGCCAAAGCAGTACATATTCTTAGGAGAAAGGATATGATTGAAGTGGTGTATATCAAAACTAAAACATTGTGACACATAGAAGTTTAGATGTAAATTTTATAGGTTGCTTTACATTTGAAATTGTATTCTTAGAGTAGTTCACCCTATTGTGGTGGATAAGTGGGGAGTTTGTCATTTGTCTCTTTAAATAGGATTAATTATTTAAAGAGATTGCAGAGAAACTGGTATTGATTGAGGAAATACCACGTGTATAATATTTGGTTTAGTCCATCTTTATAGGTCCATCTCTGAGGGAATATTAGGTTAATTTTTTTTGTTTCTTTTATGGCTTTCCAATATAACCTAATTGCACATCCACATCACCTTTGGAGCTATGATATCTCTCTTTTGGACTCCAAAAAAACATGTTTGTGATTACTGATATCATGAGCTATGAATAGTTTGTTAATTTTTAATGTCTAGGTTAATACTTATTTGCATTTCAGAAATAATGTGATTATTTTGACCTTTGCAAATTGATAATCAAATGGTATTTCAGAGTATTTTCTAATCTGTTTTAAATCATATCCTGTTTAAAAACCACTTTTCTCAAGATTTTGAACCTTTTTACCTACTTTGGTATAAGATAGTTTAAGATTATATTAAGATATTAAGATGAATGTTGGAGATCACTCAGAGAAAGATCACAATAAAAACAAAGTAACCACCTCTCATAGAACACCTTTCCTATTGTAAAACATCTTTTGCCCTAATTGCATTCCCAACAATTGTATCTGTTTAAGAGCATATGTCAAATAGAGGAAAGTTTCCAAACATCCCATCTTTAAAATTTGATTTACCCTCTTCCTGACTCTTATTGGTTGGTCCGGGCAACAGTGCCTCTCCCTATAATAATGTAATAAGCACTCTAGTATGTGCTTCTGAATATGAATTCTGTCCTAGACAACTCTAGGAGAAATAGCAATTTTTGAAAGAGCTATTCACAGTCAGCAATTCTAAGACAGATTATATATGTACACACACACACACACACATAAACACACAGGCACACACACCGACATACAAAGTTTTTGACACCATTCATCACTGAAATATTCTTCTTGTAATGGAAGTAGATTGATTTTCTTGGTTAAGCACATTCTGCTGTGAAGTAACGAGAACAAGTTGGAAGCATTAATATATCAATTAGCATGGGAAATTGATACCTGTATATAACTAGTTTTGCAGCTGTTGTTGCTAAAAAAATCAAATCTTAGTGTGTTTGTTCCTGCTTAACCATGTCACTTGTTCCCCTTAGCTTTTAAGGAAGGTAGTTTAGAATTAAGAACTTGTTTAGAAGTGATACTTAAGATTTATTTTCAGTTGCAGTGGGATGATATAGGTTTAACATAGAGATCACATTGTCTGAGTAAAATGTAAAAGATATCAGAGTTGGGCTGAAAAGTTAATATTCCAGCAATAATCCTACAACCTATGTGGCAATGGCTAAGTCAATTAAACTTTCTCCAGGGGAATGATAATATGTAAAAGGTGTATTTTGAGGTGTATTTTGAGGTGTATTTTGAAAATCAGAGAAGATGTTGTACATAAGTGCTGAGCATGATGTTGACTCATGGTTTGTAGACCCTTATGTATGAATTTTTCCCCCCATTTCGTCCTCAAAATATTTCACGAAAGGAGATGCTATGCCGTGTCTTAAATTCCTGGCATTATATGTGTTATTCCAATTCCTTGGAATAATCAGCATTTTCTCACATTTTAAAGTATAAATCTAAAGTTAATAAAGTCAGTTTTACCTTGCAAAAGAAAGATCTGAAAGTTTATCTGTTTAGTTGCTGAGTTTAATTGACTAAGTTTGAAGTACTAGATTTTTCAAAATTCCTACAAAATTATACTGGTATAGAATTTATCATCATCAACTTTAAATACTCTTCTCCTAAATGACAACTGAATTATCAGCCATAATTTGAAAATTAGAAGAAAGTATATTTGAATTATTTGTTACTTTCTTTTTAGAGTGGAAATCCTTATTTCTTACACTGTTGTATTCAATGTACCACAGTCAATTTTCTAACAAGGGTTGATGTTTGAAAAGTTTTATATAGTTTTTCTTTTTAATGTTTCCTTTCTGGCCTCCTCTTCTCAATGCAGGAAGAGATCTTACATACCCTTTCTTTAATACAATGCCACATTCATATTTTGACATGTAATATGTCATTTGGAATTCTAAAGCAATATTTTGTAAGTTTTAAACACATGTCTGCTTTTATATTCTTTAAAAGGAGGTTTGTGGTATTTGAACTTCCAGTTCACATAAGTAGCATAAATACAACATTAAAAAAAAGTCAAGGCACTTAGAATATTTTGCATTCTGATAAGCCCCACCTTGTACTTTTTCTTGAAATCCTTTTCCTTTGAGACAATCACTACTTTAGAGCTTATAATTTAATTTAATACTTTAATAATAATAATTTAAAAAGACACTTTCAACATATTTATAAATCTATCTTTCTGAGTGTTATAATATGAATAAGTCACTGAAAAGATGTTTAAAGAGACAATTACTATGGTAATTAAGGAAAATTTTATACATAATCTCTAAAACTAACTAAGTATATTTGTTGAATGGTATGGTATTCATATACAGACTTGTTTTAGAAAGGACATTTCCTTTTATTTTGATTTTGAGGAACGCTGATTGAAAATGATCACCTCATTTTCAGAAAAGAACTTTTCTTCCATGTGTGCAAAAATACCACATTTAATGTAATTCCTTTTTTCAATATACACAAGATTCATATGCATAATGCTGTAGCATATATGCCATTCTATCAGAATTTATTTTTTAAAGCAATTTGGCATTGGAATTCTGAGGCTCATCTAGAAGATTACTGAGTGTTATATTTCTATTGTATATTTTTATTCATATTAAACATTAAGATAAGTCTGTACATTTTAATTTCCAATAATATTTTGCAACTGTTAAGCATATGGCATAGAAATTAAGCTGGTTTATTACTATACTTTAAAAGGTTATTTTATTTGTGATAGAATTATCAGTTAGGACAACCTTAGTATTTCAACCCTAATATAATATCTATTAAGTTATGATCAGATAATTTGTAACCCTTGTAGTATCAGGAAAATAACTTCCAGAGGTTTTACCATTAAAATGTATTCATTGGCCACAGACTAATCTTTTCATCAGCGCTATGATTCAAGTTTGAAACGAGATTGTAGAAATCTTCAACAACATCCAGGTAGCAAAATGCGATTGAGTTACATCACTGCACTTCACAATTGGTAATTTCTATGATAAAAATGCAGCTAAAATGAGAAAGAAATCATCTTGATGATCATGTATTTCCTATTTTCTACAAACAATGGCCAATTAGACCAGGTGAATAGAAAACAATGGTTTTCTCCCTCTGTTGCTCATCAGATTGCCCCATGCATGGATATGCATATGCATATCTATGCATATATATGCTACACCTCATGAAAGAGGGGGCCAGGGAACATTTTTTTAAAAATTTTTTTAAAAACTTTATAAAAATCATTAAAGATTCTCATCAAGGACCAAAAATAACATTAGTTAGGTGAGTGCAAGGTAAAACTGGAAATTAGATGGCCTCATGGAAGCATTTTGGAAAGCATGTCCTTTCTGTATAAGGGAAAAATAATGTGGAGACAGAATGTAGATTAAAGTTTTTCTTTTTATATCTACTCTTCTGTTTCTATTTGATTTAGTACACTATGAAGATCTGGCTCTAGTATACTACTTTACTTCATTCTCCTGTATCTGTCCCTGTGACTTACAGTGCTCCCATTATGCCAGCTCCGCTGTTCCTCCCTTGGTCAATTCTGGTTTCAAGGCTTTGCACTGCTCTACTCCTATCTACTCCTATCTGCTGTGCCCTTCCTCAGATTTACTCGATTCACTCCTTCATGTTGTTCAGTGTTCTATAAACATTACTGCTTGGAGAGGCCACTCTGGCCACCATCCCATTACACTAAGATTTTCTGTAATATATTTACAGCCCTTATCAATATCTGAAACCATTTCATTTATTAATATTTCTGTGTTTTTGTGTGTTTTATCCTCACCTGTTCACAAGTTCCATTGAGGACAGATATTTTATGTTTATCATTACATTCAGCTATATTATAAATTCCAAAATAATATTGTTGAAATAAATTGGTTGAACTTAGAAAAAAGTCCAGTTTTCATTCCGTAATGTAGGCTCTGCCTGATATGGCCCTTGCCTGGAACTCTCTTCCCATGAATTCCCAGTATTTCCTTCTTCGGATTTCAGCCTCAGTGCCTCAGCGCAGCCTTTCCTAAAGACCTTAAGTAATTGTCTCTTACTGTTTTGCATCATAGTGATCTATTCATTTCATTCTTAGCACACATTAATGGTCTATATTGTTTTATTTATTCGTTTACCTGTTTATATTTTTATTCATTTGTGTTTATGTTATTATTTCTTTCCTCTTAAGATTGTAAGTTTCATTGTCTTTTGTTCATTGCTGTGTCCTCAATTTTTAAGGCACTAAAATTTTTTTGAGAAGACAGAGCAACAAATAAATAATTAGAATTTGATGAAAGTAGCACATAAGAAATACACATTGGTAGTGGTGATAATATAGAGGAGAACATAATTAACTCTCCACAAGGAGGATCAGGTAACATATCAGGGAGGACATAATGTCCTAGAGGGAAGAACTAAGAATGCTTTCTCAATTAGCTCCAATAACTGGATAGCTGGTGGTGCAACTCAAGACCTCAAATTCAATCATATAAAAGAAAGAATTTTTCTTTACTTCTCTGGACTGAAATGATGAGGAGAAGGGGTCTAGGGATTCTAGTAAATATTTAGAATAAGTGGTAGAAAAAATGAGAGAAGATATTGGTTGTGTGTTCTTGATTAAATAGAGAACTCCTCCTAGGTATAGAGACAATAGTGCTCAATGACAGTGTTCTCTAGTTTTAACTGCTAAATATAAATGTGACTGACCATATATTTATTTTTCTCAATTCACATTACAACACTATGCACTTTTTTGCCCACTCTTGACTGTTGGGGACATGGGCCTCCATACATAAATACTGATATCACTCCATGTAAATTCAAAATAGGGTTATTTGGCAAAATTCTACAAGCAAAGGAATAGCAGAGTGTACACAATTCCCCAGGCTCTCATCATATCATGAGAGAAGTATTCACATTGTGGGCATAGCTGGATTGGATAATCCATGGCTAACTTTCCAGTAGAGATGGACCCTGTCCCCATCATCCTACATGTACTTAAAGGAAAAGAGGCACAGGAAATTTCCACTTAACTACATAACAATAGAAGCTCTCTGGTATAAATTGACTTTACTAGGAAAGAGGAGCCTCCAAAATAACTCAGTTACAGAACCAGACTTACTATTGTCAAAGGGGGAAGTAGTGAGCATCCAGAACAATTGGATTTGTCTCTTTTCAACTATAATGGGCCTATTTTGTGTATGTGTATATCTATTCCTGTGTGTGTGTGTGTGTGTGTGTGTGTGCGCATGTCATTGGGTATTCCTATATTAATTTTAGGGCTCATAACAATAACTAAAAAAGTGAAACCAAATACAGAATGGGCATTTCAGAAAGGCTTTAACTGCAAAATAAATTTATGCATAAAAAAGATGGTAGTAATTTCTTTATTTAACAGTTTTGAATATGTTACCAAAGACATACACATGCATGTGTGCAATTGGAAGGCTTTTTTTTTTTTTTTAAAGATTTTATTTATTTATTTGACAGAGAGAGATCACAAGTAGACGGAGAGGAAGGCAGAGAGAGAGAGAGAGAGAGAGAGGGAAGCAGGCTTCCTGCTGAGCAGAGAGCCCGATGTGGGACTCGATCCCAGGACCCTGAGATCATGACCTGAGCCGAAGGCAGCGGCTTAACCCACTGAGCCACCCAGGCGCCCCTGGAAGGCTTTTTTTATGTATGTTAATAATGTCTCAAATGAAGCCTTCTGTTTACTAAGTTATTTAAATCATTGATGTGGAATGGGATGAAATATGCAAATGAACATATTTACTATTTACTACTAATTTTATCATTCTGAGTATTAAAGGTTATTCATACCCAGATGTCACTACAAGATCACCAAGGTGCATGTGATTATTGCTAGACATAGTAATGGGTATATTTTATTTGTTTTATTTATAGTCCCTAAAAGGCACTATTTTATAGTATAGATATGATACAAGAATACACTAGTAAGTCAATGGAACGAATACATAGTTCAGAAGTAGTAAAGAGAATTTTATAAATTTTGTATATCACAAAATTGTCATTTCATATCAGAGGAACAAATTGGCACTATTTTATTTTTATTTGCCATTTTGTTAATTAAAAAAAAAAAAAAGGAAAGTTGGCCACTTCACTTCACATTCCTATCCTAGATGGTTGACAGTCATTTTAGTTTATAAGTGACATTATAAGTTGAGCCCTTATTAAGTGAAAGGAATTGTTATAATAATGTAATCTCAACAACACTAAGACAGAGGTATTATTTTTATCCCTATTTTGTGGATAAAGAACTACTGATAGGGAATAATTAATTAAACTTGTCAAGGTTAAAACTGTGAACAAGTGAACATTATCTCTTAAGAACTCCACATTTTTTTAAGAAAATTTTTATTTTGTGGGATGAAGATGGAAGGACAGGTCTTGAAGGAGATGTACATATTCTTTTATGCTGCATGAACTCGAGAAGTAATCTTATAACCAGGCAAATACATATATATATATATATTTATATATAAATAAATATTATAAATAATATAAAATATAAAAATAAATATAAAAATAAATATAAAATAAATATAACATAAATATAAAAATATATATAAATATAAAAATATAAAAAATAAATATAAAAATAAATAAATATATATTTACATATATATATGTGTAAAGATATTTATTGCAACATTATTTTTAGATTGAAAAATTGAAGTGTTATGGAAGACTCTAGAGCTGTTAATAAGAATGAGGATAATTCATGTTAAGAAGAATGGATATCTATAATAGATATTTTGGGTATATAAAAGCAAATTATAAAATAATACATAGTGTGATTCTATCTTGAAAAAAATTCATACAATAGATGTACATAGAAATATATTGAATATAACTATGTAATACATATACACTATGTAAAAATGTGCTGAAATGTTATACACTAGTAATTAAATATGAGAAATGAGAATCTGAGGGAAATAATGGTTGTGATATTGTGGTTTATAAGAAATACACATTCAGTTATTCAGATGACCAAAATATATTTCTCATGTGTATTTGGTCTGTGTCCACAGTTTCTGGTTTACAGCTCCCCAAATCCTTGGACTTTCTTAAGTGTTGAGAGTGATAAAGATATTTTTGGTAGGTTAATGAGGTGACTTTGGGAAGCGCCTAAAGATAGGGGCTATAGCCAACTGTGCCTTGGAGGATTGGAACTTTTAGTCTCACACCCAGACCTCTGGGGAAGGGTAGAGGGGCTGAAGGTTGAATAAATTGCCAGTGGCCAATGATTTAATCCATTATGCCTTTGTAATGAAGCCTTCATAGAAACCAAAAAGGTCAGGGTTTGAAGAGCTTCTGGCTTGGTGAACATACAGGGATTTAGGGAAAATGGCACGCTCTGATTGAGCATAGAAGCTCCACAGACTTTCTACATACCTTGCTCAATATATCTTTTCTATGTGGCTGTTCCTGAATTATATACCCTGTTGTAATAAACCAGTAATCTAGTAAGTAAAATGTTTCCCTGAGTTCTGTGAGCCTCCTTAGCAAATTAATTGAACTGAAGAGGAGGTCCTCGGAACCTCCGTTTATAGTCAGTTAGTCGGAAGTACTAGTAAGGAGGAGGTCATGGGAATCTTTTATAGCCAGTATCTGGTTTGTCAGAAGCATAGATGACAACCTCGGCTTGTGACTGAGGTCTGAAGGGGTAGGCAGGGAGGTATAGTTTTGTAGGACCAAATCCTTAATCTGAAGAATTTGCTAGTATCTCCAGGTACTTAGTGTCAGAAATGACTTGAATTCTCAGACCTCTGCTGGTATTTGAAACTTGTTTGTTGGTTCTGGGGCCCCCTCTTCCCCATGTTGGAAATTGAGTCTCAGAACACTAAAAAGAATGGTAATACCACTTTTTAATACTTAATCTTCTGGTTTTGTTTAATCATTTTTGCTAAGATATTATTCTTTTTTAAATTAAAAAAAAGCACATTGGAGTATTTAGATAAAAAATTAGTATTGGTTCCTAACCTTGCTTTTAAATTTGTAACTGAAATATATCCATTGTTTAAGAAACTTGAAATACAGCACACAAGATGTTGCATTGAACCAAATGAACCCATGATATTCATTGAGCAATTTCATAATATTCCCTTCTACCAGGACTTTACATCAGTGGTAATACTGATAATGAATTTATTTCTGAAGTAGTTATACTTTGTTTTTATCCTGAGTCAAACAGGAAACAATAATGAATTAGGAAAGGATAAGCTTGTGTTCAAATTCTATCACTATGTGATAGCAAGTAAGTCATACTGAATCTTTCCATATCCAAGACCAGTGATATAGCACAACAACTTCTCATTTTAATCAAATTATATTTAAAAGAAGGTATCAGTTTTTATGGTATACAAGTGGTTGTGGTGATTTGTAGTATCAAATTTACCAAACATCATGTAATTCTTAGTACCTCTGCAAATATTTGCATGTGACAATATGCTTGAAACCCCATTGTGCTTTCATTGAATTTGGTATGTAGGAATCTCTTTAACATCAAAAAGACTGTAATCCTTTTCTGACAGTGAATTTCTCAAGTTTCAGAGTCTCCTTTTTCTTATCAGCAAAATAGGATTAGTAGTATTGCCTCCTGAGGTTGTTGTTAAGAATTAAACTGAGTTATAGGGTGCCTGGGTGGATCAGTCAGTTAAGTGTCTGCCTTGGTCTTGGGTCATGATCCCAGGGTCCTGAGATTGAGTCCTGTTTGGGGCTCCCTGCTCAGTGGGGCCTCTGTTTTTACCTCTCCCTCTGCCCCTCCCCCCTCCAAATAAATAAATAAATTCTTTAAAAAACTGAATTATATATATCATGATATATATATTTATCATATATAGTATAGATTCAATATATAGTAAATTTTAAATAAATATTAATCCCTGCACTGACCCCAGCCCCCTTGAAAAGAAACCAACCACCAGTTTAACTGAGCTGAAGTACATATACCTTGTTTAATTTCTACCTTAACTCATATTCTAGAACTAGTAGCTTTTTGTGATCAAAGATTATAAAAGATTATGAAAAACAACTTTACCCAGGGGAACAGAAAATGGGTGCACATCAATGCTATAAGACCATATTGTAGGATTTTACTCAGAGTACTTCAGTTCAAATCCTGACCTGAAACTTAAAAAAAGTTCTCACCCTTAGTTTCATTTGCAAGGCATGTTTGACTTAACCAGTAGGAAGGTGGTGACTTTGTCTATTGATTAAGATCATGGATTCTTGAACTGAATTACTTGGGTTCAGTTCCTGAAATCTCCACTCAGTAGTTGTGTAACCTTGAGCAAACTCCTTCTTAAACTCTCTATATGAATTTCCTTCTCAGTCAAACAAAGATAATAATTATAGATATTATTGTGAGGGTTAAATAAGATGTTACGCAGAAAGTACTCAAAACAGTGTGTGTATAGCAAATGCTATGTATTTGCCCTTGTAATTATAATTTTTTGTTATTATCAGACTCTTTTGAAGATTAAAATTAATACACAATATTCATAGTAGTATATTTATGATGCAGACTTTAACTTAGGATCATTAATTTTGGGTGCCATTCTTATCATATATCCCTGCTCATCAACATTACACAAATTCTGGTAGAGCCCATAAAATTAAGGGTTTTGTGGAATGAGAAAAAAATAATGTTTTCTTAAATATTCACAATTAAACAAATTGTTGCCTTCAACTATTGAAATCATACCTATTTCAAGTAAGTTATTAGGAATATCTTGAGCAGGAAATATCCCCAGGAATTCTCTGACAATAAAATGAAAAATTATAAATATAACAACTATTGTTAGTTAGGTTCTATTGTTTTTAAAAAATGCAAAGTGTAGATTTCGTTTTTAAACAATAATAAAATTTTATCAAGGAGAGAAATGAAAGTTTTTTTTTTCAATAACATAGTTTCATTGATATATAAAGTTAGCATATAATTTCTATTCCCTATATACTTTATATAGGAGAAATACTAATTTTCAGAATTTTAATAATTAGTAAATTTATCATACTAAGTGTGAACAATTAGACAAAGTTATATGTGCATAAAACAAACTTATTTTTTCATCATTCTTCTAAGTTACAGAAAGATGCCATTTAATTTTTATTAAAATTTAAACTTTTAGGATACAGAGAAAATAATATAATCATAACTGTGACCTTTCTGACATAGAGATATTCTAATTTGCAATTCATATAACCAGCATAATTTTCACTTGTCTTTTTATAAACTTATTTAAATGTGAGTTTACATGGCTGGCATGGTCTTAATTGTAACTGATATTAGACAAATAAATCAACTAAAGATGATGATGAACCAAATTATTAGTTATCAGAGAGTTATGCATTAATCATGTTTTTGACACTGACTTCTGATGTAGTGCTCTAAAACTATATTCTTAAACCTCAACTTTTTTTCCCAGTGGACTTGTATATGTGGATAATAACACTTCATTGCTCATATCTATCTGAATACTTAGAGAAATATTCTGATTGCAAATCCTTAGTTCTCACTCTTATGCTATGCTACAGTCTTTCAATAATTGTAGTAGGATCATCTTTTCTGGGATTTCTTATGACCTCTAGGTGAAAAAGGTATGGAAATATAGGTCTAGTAGATGCAGTTAATAGTATTTCTGTAGAATCAAAGAAAATGTCATTATTCTCCTTCTTGATGTAAACAAAAATAATGAAACTATATATTTTTACTAAGCCTCACAGGTCTTAATTTTTTATGTAGTATGATTACATCTTGCTTTTTACTACTAATCATCACAGAGCCTTTGACTTTTCCTGACTATATGACAACAATAGGACAGTACAAATTATTACTTGATGTAAATGATCATTTTACCAGCTTTCTAGTTTGGGCTCACTTATCACATCATTGTTTATCTTAGCCTACTGAGACAGAACTATAACTCATATACAGTATTCTAGCCTTGCCAACATTTCTCAAAAGTTATTTTCTCAAACCATAAAACTATAAAACCCTCCTATTCAGAGAAGATCAGAAATAGTTTATGTAGTCAAATAATTTATGGAAATACTGTGTGCTATCTTCCACTTTATACAGTAATATTTCAAAGAGTCAGAGAGATCAGGTATAAGGGAAACTAATTATCTTTTAACAATATTATCTGCTTTATTAGGAATAAGAATGTTTATTTTTCAAGTCTATAAGGTTTACTGGACCATCCATTGGAAAATGTTTCATTACATGTTTTATTTCACTTAATAACAAATTTTTTTTGAAAATAAAAAGATATGTACTTATCAGTTTTGCTATATTCCAGCCTGATATGCCTCCTAATTTTTCATCTTATTCATTACTTTTATCTCCCAAATCACTTATTAGTTAGAGCCATTCATTGACTTAGCAAATATTTGTCGATGACCGTATGTTAAGCACTATTTTTGGCACTAAAGATATACCTCTGTCCTATAGATTTACCTTTCTATGGGGTTGAGAAAACAATAAGCAAACAAAAATTAATAATTAAATATGCAATATGTTTCTTGATAGTTTGTGAAGAAAGTTTTTCTTTTTAAAGATTTTATTTATTTATTTGCCAGAGAGAGAGAGAGAGAGAGAGAGCAAGGATGGGGGAGGTGCAAGCTGAGGGAGGTAAAAGCTGAGGGAGATGCAGGCTCCCTGCTGAGCAAGGAGCCAGATGTAGGACTCAATCCCAGGACCACGGGATCATGATCTGAGCCGAAGACAGACTCGTAGCCAACTGAGCCACCCAGGCATCCCCAGGAACAGTTTTAAAGTAGACTCAAAAGCTTGGTGATTTCAATTTTAGGTAGTGTAGTAAACAGGATGGAGGTGAGGGAGGTAGAATGAGTGATGTTATCTGAGAGATAAATAGAGGGAACAGAATAGTACAGATGCTTGGAGCTAGGTGAATGCCTGGTCCATTCAAAGAATACCAAAAAGGCCAGAAAGCTAGAAATGAATGGGTGAAGAAAAATAGAAGGCAATGTCAAATATGTAACAGGGATCTTTAAGGATTTTATAGGTCAATGTAAAGATATAGGTTTTTACTCTAGGTGATCTGAAAAGCCAATAGAGGGTTATGAGCAGAAGAGCAAGAATATCTGAGTTATATTTTATCAGAATTGTTTTGACTGCTGTACTGGAACTAGATTGAAGAGGGCAGGGGGTCAATGAGCAGAAAAAACAGGGAGACCACTTCACATGCTTCTACACTAATTAAGGTGAGCAAGGATGATGGCTTGGACAAGATTATAGCAGTGGAGGTCATGGGGCAGGGTCAATTCTGCATATTTTCTGAGGATATATTTAACAAGACTTCCTAAAAGAATTAAGAATTACTTGAAGGTTTGAGTCCTTAAATAACTGGAAAGATAGAATTATAATTTTCTAGGTTGTAGAACACATTTTGGTGGGGGAGATAAGGACTTCTGTTTTTTACTTATGAACTTTGACAGGATAACAATGAGTAGCACTGAGTAACACACAGCTGAATATAAAGTCTAGCATAGGTATGCAGACAAAGAATCTTCAGTATAGCAATGATATAGAAAGTAGTGGGATTGCATGAGATCTCTAGGGGTGTACAAATAAAGAGAAGAGATTTAGGGGCAAAATCTTAGTCTTGGGCTATTCTAATATTCAAGGGTCCAAATATAAAGAGAAATTCACAAAGCAGACTGAAAAAGAAAAGCCAATAAGACAAGAGGAAATCCATGAGATTAGTGGATGAGTGGAAGTATTTCACAGAGGAGGAAGTAATGAAACTTCTGATATTACAATTATATTTCTCAATATTGCCCTTTTATTGTCAGTAATTTTTATAATTCTCACCATTTTTGTTTACAGCATTTTATAATCATACTTTATTTAATGAATAATTTAAATATAATTGAGGGCCTGCCGTGAGTGACATATTAATATCTACCCATTATATATATTATGCTAAGAATGAAACATTAAGAGATCTGAAACAGATCCAAACAGACATTTTCCCTTTGTAATACATTAAAGTAAGTGCTGTGAGATTCAGAAACTGAGGGTGAAAGAAAGTATGAAAAAAATGCTCCAAAAAATGATATGTTGCTCCTGAGTCTTAAATATTTTAAATTTTTCAAGGAAGTAAGAAAGATTGGCAAGATTCCAGGTAGAGCAAAGAGCAATACAATGGATTTTGGAAGCATGAGAGAACATAGCACACTTGGGGAATAGTAGATATACCTTAATAATGCCAGGGTTCAGGTACATAACAAGATAGGACAGAAATTGAACTAAGAAGGTGAACAGGACTCATAAAAATGGACCTTACATGCATGCTAAAGTCTTTTTGAAAGTCTCTGTAGGTGATGGGAGTCATTAAAGATTTCACGTTATACAAAAGAAGTATGTGATTAAGGAAAATTATATTGGTAGCATTTTGAGGTTAAACTGGTAATAGGTAAGATGGGTTACTAAATTATTGTAGTAGCTCAGACAAGAATTTCTGGGAGACTAAATACATGGAGCAGAAGTAGGCATCTGGACAGAGGGATGAGTATATAATATATTATATGAAGCAGAATGAGCGTGATTTAGTAACTTGATGGAAAGGGTATAAGATAAACCTACAAGATTATCAGGTCTCTGTTAGTAGGAAGTAAAATTAAAAAAGGCAACACGTGTCTGCACATGTATTTGTTTTATAAACAGAGCTCCAGCGAAAGATTAAATATTTTAAAAAATCTGACTTTGGGTCTATGGGACATGCAGAGAATAAAAATAAAATGAAATAGAAGTTTAGGGGGTGCCTGTGTGGCTCAGTCATTAAGCGTCTGCCTTCGGCTCAGGTCATGATCCCAGGGTCCTGGGATCCAGCCCTGCATCAGGCTCCCTGCTCGGCAGGAAGCCTGATTCTCCCTCTCCTACTCCCTCTGCTTGCATTCCCTTCCTCACTCTGTCTCTCTCTGTCAAATAAATAAAATCTTAAAAAAAAAAAAAAAGAAAAATAAATAGAAGTTTAGGGTTTAAATGAAACATTCTCACTGAAGATATAGAATGTGACACCATCTATGGGTGATATTTGAAACTAAGAGGAACGTAGATCACTCAAAGGAGTATTTAAAGTGACATAAGAAACAAGTCACTGATAAAACACAGGAGCGGAAGAATAGAAAACCAGAAATTCTCCTGAGAAAGAATATTATAGGTGGAAGGAAACAGAGAGAGAGTTGTATAATGGGACCGGGGAGGGTTTTTTCCAAAATTAAAGAATAGTCATTAGAATCAAATATTCCCAAGAAATCTAGGACCACAGAGGTGAAGAATCTGAAAAACTGACCACAGAGTTCTGAAATTAAGGAAGTCCTTGTCGCTTGAGATATTGGTGATTTAATTGCTTCTCATTATTGATATGATTGATGAATAAATATTAAATGAACATGTTCTTACATAGTTGCTGAGAACTTCATAGCAGTTACATGTGATTTATGAGACTATTTAAAGCCTGACAAAGTTTGAAAAGTCTTAGTTACCACGGTTGCAGACTCACTGCCAAAGCTCTGGGAAGTTTTGTTACAGTGGGATATCTCTCAAAGGCATATTTATGTTTTTTTTTTTTTTTAAATGAAGTTGTTATCTCAAGTAAATTCTGCTTTGTACATTGCTATTGAATTGGCAGTATGAATAATTCTTTCCTTATTAACTAGAGTTAATCTGATGTAAAGTTAAAGTGTTCATAATTGTTATTTCACAATTTAAATTTTATCTTAAAATAATACATGCCTCAGTGTAAAGAAGGCACCCCAAAACAACCTGAAACATTATGCAGTTATATAAGATGCTAGTTAATCATCTGCAAACTGTCTCTCTTATATTCCATCCTCTGCACCCCACTCACTGTCTCACTGCACCGCACTCACTCAGTAAGTATGAATGGACATTTGTTTCTGCACATCTTTAAGGACATATATATTATCAGTACCCAATAGAATTTTCTGGGGTGATAGAAATACTTCTAATCTGATTGTCCAATAGAAGAGACAATAGCCACACATGCCTATTGAGTACTTGAAGTGTGACTCATGTGACATTTTATTTTATTTTTAAAGATTTTATTTATTTGCTTAAGAGAGAGAGAATGAGAGAGAGAGAGAGAGAGAGAGAGAACATGAGAAGGGGGAGGGTCAGAGGGAGAAGCAGACTCCCTTACTCCCCGTTGAGTGGGGAGCTTGATGCGGGACTTGATCCTAGGGCTCCAGGATCATGACCTGAGCTGAAGGCAGTCACCCAACCAACTGAGCCACTCAGGGGCCTCACCAGTGACATTTTAAATTGTATTTAATTTTAATTAATTTGAGTTTGAATGACTGCATATAGATGGTAAGTGATGTGAGAAATAAACACAGAAGAAATATTAATAAATTTCCTTACTACCTACAGTCCATTGATGAGTCCTTAAAACAGGCAGAGTGACATTCCTCTAGGAACTCAGTGGCCTCTATGTTAATACCTTGCTAAGGGCAAAAGGCAGTCTGAGTCTTAGTCCGACCTCTGCCCCACTCCCACTGGGTTCCTGTAAGTCTACTTTAACATATAAAGATTCTTTTGGAAACTTCCTTTATCTCTATCTCCCAGATATATGTTGGCAATCATCCCCCAAGCATATGGCCCACTGATACACATCCAAAGGGTCTCATGACTAAGGTTTTATTAGATGGTAAATATGACCTTTTCCCAACAGTAGTTAGCCTCCTCAAGGCCCTGGAAAACTTGCTTCCAAATTCCTTAGACACTTACCCTATTCCCAACCTTCTCCCATCTTGAAAGTAGATAATGGGCTACTACCCATTGACCCAGTGCAGACCCCATGCCTCCTGTCCCCATGCTTAAGTAAAACTACCTTTTTGCACCAAGCATATATCAAGAGATCTTTCTTGGCCATCAGCTTCAAACTCTAACATTCTTTCCCACATCAGTAAGTAGGTACCAATGTTTAATTAAGTAACACTTTGAGTTCTTGTTATAACAGGCACTGTTATAAGAAATGTAGGTGTAGGGTGCCTGGGTAGCTCAGTGGGTCAAAGCTTCTGCCTTCTGCTCAGGTCATGATCTCAGGGTCCTGGGATGGAGCCCCACGTCAGGCTCTCTGCTCAGCAGGGGGCCTGCTTCCTCCTCTCTCTCTGCCTGCCTCTCTGCCTACTTGTGATCTCTGTTTGTCAAATAAATAAATAAAATCTTAAAAAAAAAAGATATGTAGGTGTTTTAATTCATTTAATTTTCACAACAAATACATCAGATGAGTATGTTTTTCTCTCCATTTTAGAGATAAGGAGATGGATATAAGAGGTTCAATGAGTGATTTACAAATAGCATTGATGATAAATTCTGTGGTGTATATTCAACACTTGCTAGTACCAGTCGCTAGGCTAAGTGATTGGTACCAGCCCACTGACCTAGCACTGATGCTAATGTTTCATACTGGTTCTGGCCAGTAGTCACAACCGCCCAGGAGGGTGTGTTATGTTATTACCACCCCCAGTTTTCAGGTTAAAAGATAGGCTTGGAAGAGATTTTAGTCACTTGTTCAAAGTCATGATAACTTGTGGGCCCCAGACAGAATAGCCTGTGTGATCTCCAAACTTACTTTCATCACTTGCCAAATATTAATGCTTTCCTGAGAAGGAGCAAAAGGAGAGTACGTTTTCTGGCTGGGTCATGATAATCCTGAACATACTTTCTTGGACTAACTTTCATCATTTTCCTATTCCCAACAGGGACTAAAAGCACCTTGGCTGTCAGAAAACTTCCCTCTGCTCTCCTTTCCCCTTCCTACCAAAGAAAGAAAAATTCTGCCTTTTTAAAGTTCCATAAGTAGCCTTAATATTTTAAAGAGTGTCTCCATTTAGACAAGAAGAGAATAGTAGAAAAGTGAAAGAAAGGCTATTTGAATTTAAGTGACTGATCAGAGCTCACTTAAGGTCCTTGTATCTTTTAGAGGAGCTTAGCCTCACCTGCTTCTCCTTTGTTTATCACCACACCTGCCTTCAGCTGACAGAGGAGATTAATTCTGCTTTAGAAGGAATGTTTCCACTTTGCACTGAGAAGGAAGTGTTTCATAATCCGTATAGGAAATTTGGCCATATTACTCCACTGACATTCTCAGTCTTCCTGACTAAATATCGCTCTTATCATAACTTTTGGCAGAGCTGTGAGTTACAGACTTGGTATTTTAATGTGAAGTTTTCTTCAATAGCTTAATAGATGACATTTTATAAACTAAAAAAAAAATTGCCTTCACACACTAATCTTGAATCAGTAAAAATCTATAATCATTCCAATTAAAATCTGAATGTATTGCCTTAAAAATGCAACATATTGTGATTTGTTGTCATATTTCTAAAATTCACTGAGTTCAAGTCATGATTTATTAGAGCTGCACTCATTTCTTATCTTAGTTATCTTTTTTTTTTATGTTTGATTGATTGACCATATTGTTATTTGGGCTCTGACTGAGCATGGAGGAATATTGTGCATGAGACATTAATCAGGAAATTATGCATTGCTTTCACAACTGGACTTTACTTTGTAATATTGTATTAGCTCTTAACATGCAAATTATTTTAGGTAATTACCTCATTTTTCAGTAGCCATTTGATGGATAGAAGTTTCATGCAGATTCTTTTGTGTAATTTAAAATCTTGTGGCGATTTGTTTCTTTTCTTGTTCATGAGCAGCCCGGTTTTAGTTGTTACACATCAGACTCCTGAGACCAGTTGTAGAAAACCATAGCTGTAGAGCTCATTCTCCCAATTTCTTTCAACCCTAACTCAAGCTAGCAATTTGAACAAGTGTTACCAAAAAGCATCTGTCTATATCTAAAACGGTGCGCATGATTTGTGTTTTTGTGTCATTAAAGTAAAAACTGAGATTACTGGTAGATCAAAATGCATAATTAGAGTAGGTTTCTTTGTCTTGCTAGCCAGTTCAATTAGCAAAGGTAGTAAAAAAAAAAGTACAGTTTTCAAATAACTGAATATTCCACATTACAAATGCATGTCTCTTTTCTCTAGTTTTAATTTTAGGTAGTTTAGCTGATATTCAAAACAATATGGCTTTAATTAATATTGTAATACAGGAAAAATATGTAGGTAGACTATTATTATGCATGTTATAATTGTAGTTGTCAAACACATATAATATATTAGCAGACCTCTTATTCAGAGTTTTATCACATATATTTATATATGTGAATGGCCCAGGATATTCAGACCCTTCTTTCCCCACATTTTTTAATCTAGAATGTCATATAATCATACGAGACTGTTTGTTATGATCTTGTCCATTCAGAATCTTGCTGCTAGAAAATAGCTTCTCCATAAATGTCAAGTAATGTAAAATTGAATGCCTATATTTAAATAGATTTTAACAGATAATAAAACTCTTGAGATTAAAATGGTTTCATTCAGGTAGGCAGATAATTCTTTCCACAGTGTGCAATTTATGTGTCATGTTATGTAAAATACAATTTTAAAAATACTTTTTAAAAGCACAAATGAAAAGTATCTATTGAATAAAAAAAAGGAAGGTAGTGTTCTCATTGCAGGTCTAGTTGAAAATGTGAAATATAATGACAAGGTATAAACTTCTATTTTCTAAACATTGCTTTGACTAGATCTGCTTCCTGTTAATTCCTTTGGGGGTTATTCCAGAGATTAAAGCTATCAAAACAGAATTTTTACTCAGAACCTAACCTTTCTTTATTTAAGACAAAACAAAGGAATTAGAGAATTTTGACACACTATTATATGAAGCATAAGAGAAAATTGCTTTTCCATTTACAGGTATGCATTTGGCACTTTATCTCTGAACACCCAGATGTCTCACAGCTTACAATTGGTTCACCAGCACAAAAGATGTATCTTGTCTCTTGAGAGAACAGCTCCTGACAACCTTTCACTCACTAAATATTAAAATGGACATATAAAATTACATGTCTGATAAATAGTATTTTTTTAGGAAGGTGAATTTTTGGGCTAATATTCTGCAGTTTCTAGCATGGGTTGGTGGTAGGTAGGGGAAAGGTAGAAATCCTAATTAGGTTGCCAAAATAGTTTGTACACGGGGAAAAAAAAAGCCTCACACAGAAAGGGGTGACAGATGGATTCCAAATGAGGGGCCACATATGAGAGATGACAATGCGCTCAAATCAAAGACAATCAGGGTACTTCTGAGTCAAAGTTGGGTTTATTGAATTGTTACAAAGAGTGAGGTTATACACACTGGGCTTGGGACATCTGTTGAGAAGGTATTAGGAGGGTTTTCCGTTAGGATTTGATCTTGCATTAGGTGATTTGGGTAGGGGTTCAAGGAGATAGAAATAATTTTGACTGAGTATCCTAAAAATTCTTATTTTAAGAACAGGATATGTAAATAATTCTAAAGGTGAAATTGGTGAAGAAGCAGCAATCACTAATATAAGCATGGGTAAGGAGATACTAGGTCATTTTTATTATTTGAACACTTTTAGTTTTTGTCTGACATGACTATGGATTATGGAGGTTTTTTTGTTTTTCTTTCATCATGGTAATAGAATGCCTGGTCTATTTCAGTAGGAGAACACCCCACCTAGTTGACAGTGCTGTAATACCTTCTGAGCTGTCAGGTGTTTTTGTTGTTATTGTTGTTGTTATTGTTTTTGTCATTCTCAAACACAATACAAAGAGACAGTTGATGTTAGAAAAGGTCTGTTTGTATATAGGGGTGTTCATATTCAAAGAAAACAGGAGTCAACATTTTAAAAATATGGACTATGGGCTAAATTTTTATATATGTTATTTCATTTACTCCTAAGAGATTATAGTATTTGTCTCCAGACGCAGCAACTAGTGGTGGGAGTCAATTAGGTTATTTGCTTGCAGTGACACAGATTATAAAATGAAAGACTGGATTTTGAACTATGAGCCCTCAGATGCTAAAATACATGATTTTTCCACTTCAACAATATAAAGAGCACATATTTCAAGTTAGAAATGGAAACAGTTTATGGTGTCATGGGCAGAATTTGGCAGTCCAATGTGGAACTTGATTTGGAAGAAAAAGAGGTTGAGTTTCTTTTTAAACATGCTAAGTTTGAAGCCATGATGAAGCATCATTTATCCATTTATTCATTTATTAAATTTTTTAACATTGTTCTGTTAATAGACATTGGGTTTATTTGCAGATTTGGGCTTTCACACATTTTTGTATGTATTTTTTGATATATTATCTGTTCAGTAAAAGTAATCGCTGAATCCAATGATACAATCTTCGAGCTTAGTAGTTGGTACCCACATGTTCTCCATATTAGGTTTTACCAGTTTATACTCCCTCTACCAGTATATGAAAGATTCCTTTGCTTCAGATACTTGACATCATTGACTTTTAAATTTTGGCCATTCTGGGGAATTATGTTAAGAAAAATTCCATGGATTTTAGTAATAATAGTGGTTTATTTTTATTTTTATTTTTTTGTTTTTACTTTGCATGGCTCTGATTGTTAACACAGTTAACCTTTTGAATATTTCTTGGCCATTTGTATATTGTCTTTTATTACTATCTTGGCAATTTGTGGGTGGGGAGGACTTCATTTTCCTATGAAGTGTAGGATTTATTTGTATATTCTAGATATGAACCTGCTGGGGGTAATATGTGTTGCAAGTAAATTTTCCCACAGTTTAGCTTGTTTTTCACATTTTTAATAACATCTTTTGATGAATGGAAATTATTTTAATATAGTCCATTTTATCACTTTCTTGGATTAGTACTTTTTGCCTGTTTAAGAAGTTTTAGTACTTTGAGATCATGAAAATATTTTCCTAAATTATCATCTAGAAAAACATTACTACTATTATTTGCATTTCAGTATTTAATTAATCTAGAATCAATTGTTGTATACAGTAAGGGATAAGTGTTGTTTTTTACCCTTCTTCCTTTGTGATATCCAGTTGTCTCTCACTATTACTTGACAATATCTTTATTATTCACTACTCTGCTGTGTTATTTTGACAAAAACCATAGATCTGTATATGTGTGGGTCTCTTTCACCATTCTTTGTCCTGTACCTTTGGTGTATTATTGGGTTATTTTTCTAATTTTAGACTGCTAGGAATAAAGTTGTTAGGAACATTCTTGTTCCAATATTTGAGGATTTATGTTTTCTTTTCTCTTACTTAGGTAAATGCCTTCCTTATTTTCTCTCAGCAATGATTTCTAGTTTTCACTGGACAGGTTTTGCACATATTTTATTAAGTTATCCCTAGTATTTCATTTTTGATACTATTGTAAGTGGTGAATTTTAATAATAATTTTCATTTATTAATCATTATTATATGATAGCACATTTTTGTTTATTATTTTCTTTTATTAAGTTACAAATTATGTTCATTAAAATTCATCACATTTATCATATAGTTTTAGGACTTTAATGAAGACACTACAATAGTGTAATCGCCACCAAAATCATATAAAACAGTCCCATCAGTCTAAACATTCTTTTGTACCCCTTTGTAATGGAAGTATTCCTCTAACTCTAGACCCTGGAAATCAGTGATTAGTTTTCTGACTCTGTAACTTTGCCTTTTTTTCAGAATGTCATGTATATGGAATCTTATAGTGTGCAGCCTTTTAAGTTTTGGTGCTTTCATTTGGCATAATGCATTTGAGATTCATCCATATTATTTAATATATCAGTGATGCACTCCTTATTATTGCTGGCTCATATTACATATATAAATCCATTCACATGTTGAGAAACATTTGGGTTGTTTATTAGTATAGTGGCTATTAACGTTAGCTTGGGTAAATTCCTAGTGGTAGAACTGAGGAATAAATGGTAAATATGGAACATGTTTTATAAGAGAACACCAAACTTTTACAAAGTGCCTGTATGATTTTGTATTTCCACAAGCAGTGTATTAGAGTTCTAGTTCCTCCATATCCTCACTGTGGGAAAGTCTGCACATGTGCACGTTCACATGTATATGTTTCATTTTTATCTCAGTTTTAGCCATTCTAATTTGCAGGTTTTTTTAAAACTTTGTTTATTTATTTGACAGATATTTATTTATTTGACAGAGAGAGAAAGATCACAAGTAGGCAGAGCAGCAGGCAGAGAGAGAGGGGGAAGCAGGCTCCCTGCTGAGCAGAGAGCCCGATGCGGGACTCCATCCCAGGACCCTGAGACCATGACCTGAGCCGAAGGCAGAGGCTTTGACCCACTGAGCCACCCAGGCATCCCATCTTATTGCAGTTTTAATGGACATTTAATTGACTCATAATGTTGAACATCACCTTATATGCTTCTTTTCCATCCGAACATATTCTTTAGTGAAGTGTCTATTCAAAATTTTGTTGAATTTCTAAATTTAGTTCTTTGTTGTTGTTGTTTTTTAATGTTGAGTTTTGACAGTTCTTGATATATTTTGGATATAAGACCTTTCTCATATATGTGCTTGCCTGTATTGTCTACTAAACTGCATTTGTCGCTTTTCTCTCTATATAATCTCTTTCAAAGAACACAGGTTTGGAATTTTAAGTTCAAAATATATTTTTTTCATTTATGGATAGTACTTTTAGAGTAGTGTCAAAGAAATCTTTGCCTAACTCATAGTCACAAAAATTACCTCATGCATTGCCTTCTATAAATTTTATAATTTTGAATTTATTAAGGTCTGTGGTTCATTTGAGGTAATCTTTGCACCTGATATGAGGCATGGATTGATGTGCTTTTTGACATTTTTCTAACTTTTTAAAAAGTTATTTTCTCCGTCTTTGTGACTTGGCACTTTTTTTGAAAAATCAATCATTTATGTAGAAGTATATTTTTAGTCAGTTTGATTAGAGGCATATCAATTTAATTGATATTTTTGAATTATCTTTTTAAAATCAAAGAAAATTTTAAAAATGGATAGATATTTCATGTAAATGAATAGGAATACTCAGTATTATCAAGATGTCAATTGTTCTTGATCTACAGATTCAGTGCAATCCCAACCAGAATCCCAAGCAAGTTGTTTTATGGATATTGATTTTAAAGTTTTTATGGAGAGGCAAAATAGCCCAGAAAATGTTGATGGAGAACAATAAAGCTGGAGGACTTACAGTACCCAACCTTAAGACGTACTATAATGCTATAGGAATCAAGACAGTGTGATATTGGCGAAAGGACAAATTTTTCAGTGGAAGAGAATGGAGAACCCAGAAAGAGACCCATATAAATGTAGTCAACAGATCTTTGACAAAGGAGTAAAGGAAACAATGGAGCAAAGATCCTCTTTTCAATAAATGGTGCTGGAACAACCGAATATCCACATTAAGAAAAAAAAAAAAAGGAATCTAGACCCAGACTTTACACTCTTTGCAAAAAATTAACTTAAAATGGATCATAGACCTACATATAAAACACAATACTATAAAAAGCTCCTAAAAGATAACATAGGAGAAAATCTAGATGACTTTGCACATGGTGATGCCTTTTTCCCCTCCCTCCCTTGCTCTTTCCTTCCTTCCTTCCTTCCTTCCTTCCTTCCTTCCTTCCTTCCTTCCTTCCTTCTTCCTCCCTCTCCTCTTCTTTCCCTCTTTCTTTCTCTCTCTCTCCCTTCCTGCCTCCCTTTCCTCTTTCTTTCATTTTCTTTCTTTCTCTTTCTTTGCTCTTTTTCTCTCTTCCTTTCTTTCCTTTTAAAGATTTAATTATTTATTTTAGAGAGAATGAGAAAGAGAGCATGGGGGAGGGGAGAGGGAGAGAGTCTTAAGCAGACTCCATGCTGAGCACACAGCTTGACACAGGGCTCTTTATCAGGGCCCCAACATCATGACCTGAGCCAAACTGAGAGTTGGCCACTGAACTGAATGTGCCACCCAGGTGCCCTGATGATACCTTTTTAGATACAATACCAAAAGCATGATCCATAAAGCAGTAACTATTAAGTTGGACTTCATTAAATTCATAAAGACTTCTCTATGAAAAACAGTATCAAGAGAATCAGAAGACAGGACTGGGAGAAAATATTTCCAAACACACATCTGGTAAAAACTATTTTTGGGGCACTTGGGTGGCTCAGTGGGTTAGAGCCTCTGCCTTCAGCTCAGGTCATGATCCCAGGGTCCTGGGATCGAGCCCTGCATCGGGCCCTCTGCTCCACAGAGAGCCTGCTTCCCCCCACCCTCTCTGCCTGACTCTTTGTCTACTTGTGATCTCTGTCAAATAAATAAATAAAATCTTTAAAAACAAAACAAAACAAAATGTTTCTTAAATTATACAAAAACTCTTAAAACTCAACAATATGAGAACAAACAACCTGAATAAAAAATGGGCCAAAGACCTCACAAACAGCTCACTAAAGAAGATACTCTGATTGAAAATAAACATATAAAAATATGTCTCACATTAAAATACAAAATAAAACAACAATAAGAGATCACTGCCTACTTACCAGAATGGCCAAAATCCAGAACACTGACAATGTGGAGCATACATTACTAGGGGTAATGCAAAATGGTGTAGTCACTTTGGAAGACAATTTGTCAATTTCCCAACAAAACTTGAAATACTCTTACTATACAGTCCAGCAATTGAACTCCTTGGTATTTACTAAGAGGAGTTGAAAACTAATGTTTACAAAAAAAACTACATGCAGATGTTTATACCAGCTTTATTTATAATTTCAAAAACTTGGAAGCAACCACATGTCCTTCAGTGGGTGAATGGATAAATAAACTGTGGTACATTATTCGCACTATCAAACCATGAAAAGAGTTGAGGAACCCTCAATACATATTACACTGTGAAAGAAGACAATCTGAAAAAATTATATATACTGTGTGATTCTGATCATTTGACTTTCTGGAAAGGCAAATGAATGGAGACAACACAAAGATCAGTGGTTGTTGAGGTTGGGCAGAGGAAGGGATTAATTAGGAAGCACAGGAGATTTTTTTTTTTTAATTTATAATTTTTTTCTTTTTTAAATATACATATAATGTATTATTAGCCCCAGGGCTATAGTTCTGTGAATCACCAGGTTTACACACTTCACAGCACTCATCATAGCACATACCCTCCCCAATGTCCATGACCCCACCACCCTCTCGCTACCCCTCTCCCTCCGGCAACCCTCAGTTTGATTTGTGAAATTAAGAATCTCTTATGGTTTGTCTCCCTCCTGATCCCATCTTGTTTCATTTATTCTTTTCCTACCCCACAAACCCCCCACGTTGCATCTTCCCTTCCTCATATCAGGGAGATCATATGATAGTTGTCTTTCTCCAATTGACTTATTCCGCTCAGCATAATACCCTCTAGTTCCAGCCACGTCATGGCAAATGGCAAGATTTCATTTCTTTTGATGGCTACATAGTATTCCATTGTACATATATACCACATCTGCTTTATCCATTCATCTGTTGATGGACATCTAGGTTCTTTCCATAGTTTGGCTATTGTGGACCTTGCTGCTATAAACATTTGAAGCACAGGAGATTTTTAAAACAGTGAAAATACTCTGTATGATGATATAATTATGGATATATGACATTATACATTTCTCCAAATTCATGGGATATACACCAGGAGCAAACTCTGAAATAAACTACGAATGAGTATGAGGTGTCCACATAATTCATATTTAGGAAAAAAAAAAGTGCTGTCCTGATGAGTGATGGGGAGGTTATGCAGGTTTTGGGATCAGGATTATATTGGAAATTTCTGTATCTTCCATTTTTGTTGTAAACTTAAAACTGCTCTAAAAAAAAATAAAGTCTTAAAAAAACAGAAAAGAAATAAATAGCTTTTGCGTTCATTGACTTTCCTATGCAGCATTTCTGGTTTTACTGACTTCTATACTTATCTTAATTGTTTTCTTTTGGCTATTTGCTTTGGTATTAGTTTTCTACTTTTTTATTTTTTCCCTAATTTCATATGGTGAAAGCATGGATAATTAATTTGAGACTTCTGTTATTTTCTGATATAATCATTTAATGCTGTGATTGTTCCTCTAAGAAGTGCTTTGGCTACACCCCATAAATATTTTTTTTTTATTTTTTATAAACATATAATATATTTTTATCCCCAGGGGTACAGGTCTGTGAATCGCCAGGTTTACACACTTCACAGCACTCACCATAGCACATACCCACCCCAATGTCCATAACCACACCCCCCTCCCCCCTTCAACCCTCAGTTTGTTTTGTGAGATTGTCACTTATGGGTTGTCTCCCTCCCAATCCCATCTTGTTTCATTTACTCTTCTCCTACCCCCTAAACCCCCCATGTTGCATCTCCTCTCCCTCATATCAGGGAGATCATATGATAGTTGTCTTTCTCCGATTGACTTATTTCGCTAAGCATGATACCCTCTAGTTCCATCCACGTCATCGCAAATGGCAAGATTTCATTTCTTTTGATGGCTGCATAGTATTCCATTGTGTATATATACCACTTCTTCTTTATCCATTCATCTGTTGAAGGACATCTAGGTTCTTTCCCTAGTTTGGCTATTGTAGATATTGCTGCTATAAACATTCGGGTGCACGTGCCCCTTCGGATCACTACGTTTGTATCTTTAGGGTAAATACCCAGTAGTGCAATTGCTGGGTCATAGGGTAGTTCTATTTTCAACATTTTGAGGAACCTCCATGCTGTTTTCCAGAGTGGTTGCACCAGCTTGCATTCCCACCAACAGTATAGGAGGGTTCCCCTTTCTCCACATCCTTGACAGCATCTGTCATTTACTGACTTGTTCATTTTAGCCATTCTGACTAGTGTGAGGTGATATCTCATTGTGGTTTTGATTTGTATTTCCCTGATGCTGAGTGATATGGAGCACTTGTTCATGTGTCTGTTGGCCATCTGGATGTCTTCTTTGCAGAAATGTCTGTTCATGTCTTCTGCCCATTTCTTGATTGGATTATTTGTTCTTTGGGTGTTGAGTTTGCTAAGTTCTTTATAGATTTTGGATACTAGCCCTTTATCTGATATTTGTTTACAAATATCTTCTCCCATTCTGTCAGGTGTCTTTTGGTTTTGTTCACTGTTTCCTTTGCTGTGCCAAAGCTTTTGATCTTGATAAAATCCCAATAGTTCATTTTTGCCCTTGCTTCTCTTGCCTTTGGCTATGTTCCTAGGAAGATGTTGCTGCGGCTGAGGTCGAAGAGGTTGCTGCCTGTGTTCTCCTCAAGGATTTTGATGGATTCCTTTCCACACTGAGGTCCTTCATCCATTTTGAGTCTATTTTCATGTGTGGTGTAAGGAAATGGTCCAATTTCATTTTTCTGCATATGGCTGTCCAATTTTCCCAACATCATTTATTGAAGAGGCTGTCTTTTTTCCATTGGACATTCTTTCCTGCTTTGTCAAAGATTACTTGACCATAGAGTTGAGGGTCCATTTCTGGGCTCTCTATTCTGTTCCATTGATCTATGTGTCTGTTTTTGTGCCAGTACTATGCTGTCTTGATGATGACAGCTTTATAATAGAGCTTGAAGTCCGGAATTGTGATGCCACCAACTTTGGCTTTCTTTTTCAATATTCCTTTGGCTATTCGAGGTCTTTTCTGGTTCCATATAAATTTTAGGATTATTTGTTCCGTTTCGTTGAAAAAAATAGATGGTACTTTGATAGGAATTGCATTAAATGTGTAGATTGCTTTAGGTAGCATAGACATTTTCACAATATTTATTCTTCTAATCCAGGAGCATGGAACATTTTTCCATTTCTTTGTGTCTTCCTCAATTTCTTTTAAGAGTACTTTATAGTTTACTGTGTATAGATTCTTAGCCTCTTTGATTAGGTTTATTCCTAGGTATCTTATGGTTTTGGGTGCAATTGTAAATGGGATTGACTCCTTAACTTCTCTTTCTTCTGTCTTGTTGTTGGTGTAGAGAAATGCAACTGATTTCTGTGCATTGATTTTATATCCTGACACTTTACTGAATTCCTGTACAAGTTCTAGCAGTTTTGGAGTGGAGTCTTTTGGGTTTTCCACATATAGTATCTTATCATCTGCGAAGAGTGATAGTTTGAATTCTTCTTTGCCGATTTGGATGCCATTAATTTCCTTTTGTTGTCCGATTGCTGAAGCTAGGACTTCTAGTACTATGTTGAATAGCAGTGGTGATAATGGACATCCCTGCCGTGTTCCTGACCTTAGCGGAAAAGCTTTCAGTTTTTCTCCATTGAGAATGATATTTGCGGTGGGTTTTTTATAGATGGCTTTGATAATATTGAGGTATGTGCCGTCTATCCCTACACTTTGAAGAGTTTTGATCAGGAAGGGATGCTGTACTTTGTTAAATGCTTTTTCAGCATCTATGGAGAGTATCATATGGTTCTTGTTCTTTCTTTTATTAATGTGTTGTATCACACTGATTGATTTGTGGATGTTGAACCAACCTTGCAGCCCTGGAATAAATCCCACTTGATCGTGGTGAATAATCCTTTTAATGTACTGTTGAATCCTATTGGCTAGTATTTTGGTGAGAATTTTTGCATCTGTTGTTCATCAAGGATATTGGTCTGTAGTTCTCTTTTTTGATGGGATCCTTGTCTGGTTTTGGGATCAAGGTGATGCTGGCCTCATAAAATGAGTTTGGAAGTTTTCCTTCCATTTCTATTTTTTGGAACAGTTTCAGGAGAATAGGAATTAGTTCTTTAAATATTTGGTAGAATTCCCCCGGGAAGCCGTCTGGCCCTGGGCTTTTGATTGTTTGGAGATTTTTGATGACTGTTTCAATCTCCTTACTGGTTATGGGTCTGTTCAGGCTTTCTATTTCTTCCTGGTTCAGTTGAGGTAGTTTGTATGTCTCTAGGAATGCATCAATTTCTTCCAGATTGTCAAATTTGTTGGCGTAGAGTTGCTCATAGTATGTTCTTATAATTGTCTGTATATCTTTGGTGTTAGTTGTGATCTCTCCTCTTTCATTCATGATTTTATTTATTTGGGTCCTTTCTCTTTTCTTTTTGATAAGTCTGGCCAGGGGTTTATCAATCTTATTAATTCTTTCAAAGAACCTGCTCCTAGTTTCGTTGATTTGTTCTATTTTTTTTTTTTTTTGTTTCTACTTCATTGATTTCTGCTCTGATCTTTATGATTTCTCTTCTCCTGCTGGGTTTAGGGTTTCTTCTTGTTCTTTCTCAGTTCCTTTAGGTGTAACGTTAGGTTGTGTACCTGAGACCTTTCTTGTTTCTTGAGAAAGGCTTGTACTGCTATATATTTTCCTCTCAGGACTGCCTTTGTTGTGTCCCACAGATTTTGACCATTGTGTTTTCGTTATCATTTGTTTCCATGAATTTTTTTCAATTCTTCTTTAATTTTCTGGTTGACCCATTCATTCTTTAGAAGGATGCTGTTTAGTCTCCATGTATTTGGGTTCTTTCCAAATTTCCTCTTGTGATTGAGTTCCAGCTTCAGAGCATTGTGGTCTGAAAATATGCAGAGAATGATCCCAATATTTTGATACCAGTTGAGACCTGATTTAGGACCAAGGATGTGATCTATTCTGGAGAATGTTCCATGTGCACTAGAGAAGAATGTGTATTCTGTTGCTTTGGGATGAAATGTTCTGAATATATCTGTGATGTCCATCTGGTCCAGTTTGTCATTTAAGGCCTTTATTTCCTTGTTGATCTTTTGCTTGGATGATCTGTCCATTTCAGTGAGGGGAGTGTTAAAGTCCCCTACTATTATTGTATTATTGTTCATGTGTTTCTTTGATTTTGTCATTAATTGGTTTATATAGTTGGCTGCTCCCACTTTAGGGGCATAGATATTTAATTTAAAATTGTTAGATCTTCTTCTTGGACACTTCCTTTGAGTATGATATAGTGTCCTTCCTCATCTCTCTCTCTTTTTTTTTTTTTTTAATATGGAACGCTTCACGAATTTGCGTGTCATCCTTGCGCAGGGGCCATGCTAATCTTCTCTGTATCGTTCCAATTTTAGTATATGTGCTGCCGAAGCGAGCACTCCTCATCTCTTATTATAGTCTTTGGCTTAATATCTAATTGATCTGCTATAAGGATTGCCACTCCTGCTTTCTTCTGATGTCCATTAGCATGGTAAATTCTTTTCCACCCCCTCACTTTAAACCTGGAGGTGTCTTCGGGTTTAAGATGAGTTTCTTGTAGGCAACATATAGATGGGTTTTGTTTTTTTATCCATTCTGATACCCTGTGTCTTTTGATTGGGGCATTTAACCCATTAACATTCAGGGTAACTATTGAGAGATATGAATTTAGTGCCATTGTATTGCCTATAAGGTGACTGTTACTGTATATTGTCTCTGTTCCTTTCTGATTTACTACTTTTAGGCTCTCTCTTTGCTTAGAGGACCCCTTTCAATATTTCCTGTAGAGCTGGTTTGGTGTTTGCAAATTCTTTCAGTTTTTGTTTGTCCTGGAAGCTTTTAATCTCTCCTTCTATTTTCAATGATAGCCTAGCTGGATATAGTATTCTTGGCTGCATGTTTTTCTGGTTTAGTGCTCTGAATATGTCATGCCAGCTCTTTCTGGCCTGCCAGGTCTCTGTGGATAAGTCCACTGCCAATCTAATATTTTAACCATTGTATATTACAGACTTCTTTTCCTGGGCTGCTTTCAGGATTTTCTCTTTGTCACTAAGACTTGTAAATTTTACTATTAGGTGAAGGGGTATGGACCTATTCTTGTTGATTTTGAGGGGGGTTCTCTGAACCTCCTGGATTTTGATGCTTGTTCCCTTTGCCATATTGGGGAAATTCTCTCCAATAATTCTCTCCAATATACCTTCCACTCCCCTCTCTCTTTCTTCTTCTTCTGGAATCCCAGTTATTCTAATGTTGTTTCATCTTATGGTGTCACTTATCTCTCGAATTCTCCCCTCGTGGTCCAGTAGCTGTTTGTCCCTCTTTTGCTCAGCTTCTTTTTTCTCTGTCATTTGGTCTTCTATATCGCTAATTCTTTCTTCTGCCTCATTTATCCTAGCAGTGAGAGCCTCCATTTTTGATTGCACCTCATTAATAGCTTTTTTGATTTCAACTTGGTTAGATTTTAGTTCTTTTATGTCTCCAGAAAGGGCTTTTATATCTCCCGAGAGGGTTGCTTTAATATCTTCCATGCCTTTTTCGAGCCCGGCTAGAACCTTGAGAATCGTCATTCTGAACTCTAGATCTGACATATTACCAATGTCTGTATTGATTAGGTCCCTAGCCTTTGGTACTGCCTCTTGTTCTTTTTTTTGTGGTGAATTTTTCTGCCTTGTCATTTTTTCCAGATAAAAGTATATGAAGGAGCAAGTAAAATACTAAAAGGATGGCAAAAACCCCAGGAAAATATGCTTTAACCAAATCAGAAGAGATCCCACATCGTGACGGGGGAGAAAGGGGATAAAAAGAGGTTCAGGAAAAAAAAAAGAAACAATTAAAAAAAGAAAATGAGTAAAGAAAAAATATAAAAAAATATATATATATATATATTAGATAAACTACTTAAAAAACGTTAAAAAAGAAAAGGGTAAAGGTTAAAAAAAATTAGCAGAAGAAGAGAAAAAAAATTGAAAAAAAAAATTAAATTAACTGCAAGGCTAAAGAATCATGGGGAGAAAGCCAAGAGTTCCATTCTCCGCTTTCTCCTCCTCTGGAATTCCGCTGCTCTCCTTGGTATTGAAACTGCACTCCTTGGTAGGTGAACTTGGTCCTGCCTGGATTTCTTGTTGATATTCTGGGGGAGGGGCCTGTTGTAGTGATTCTCAAGTGTCTTTGCCCCAGGCAGAATTGCACTGCCCTTACCAGGGGCCAGGCTGAGTAATCCGCTCGGGTTTGCTTTCGGGAGCTTTTGTTCCCTGAGCGCTTTACCTAGAGTTCCAGAGGACGTGAATGAAGATGGCAGCCTCCCGGTCTCCCACCAGGAGGAGCCGAGAGCTTGGAGCCCCACTCTCAGCTCGCCCTCAGAGAATAGCGCCCCATTATTCCCGTCACCCTGGCCTACGGCCATGCTCCGAGCTCACCGAGCCTGCGAACAGTTCTAGGTAACCCCGAAAACTCACTGCTTGGCTCTGTCTCTGTAGCCGGCTTCCCCGTTCTAATACCGGTAAGCTCTGCGACACTCAGATGCCCCCGATCCTTCTGTGACCCTGCGGGACCTGAAGCCACACTGACCACGCGTGGGCTCCACCCCGGTTAAGCCTCTGGAGCGATGTCCCTCAACGGAACAGACTTTTAAAAGTCTTGATTTTGTGCTCCGTTGCTCCGCCGCTCGCCGGGAGCCGGCCCCTCCCCCCGCGGTCTATCTTCCCGTCGCTTTGGATTCACTTCTCCGCAGTCCTACCTTTCAGAAAGTGGTTGATTTTCTGTTTCTAGAATTGCTGTTCTTCTTCTCTTCGATCTCCTGTTGGATTTGTAGGTGTTTGCAATCTTTAGATAAGCTATCTAGCTGATCTCCTGCTACCTGAGGTAGTCTCAGCCTGCTACTGCTCCACCATCTTGACTCCCTCCTCCCTGCACCCCATAAATTTTGATATGTTATGGTTTTATTTTTCCTTCAATTTAAAATATTTTCTAATTTTTTTGTTTTTACTTTTTGGACTCATAGCCTGTTTTAAAGAAGTATGTTGTGCTATGAAATGTGCCATAAGGATGCGTTTATTTGATGTGTAGTATAAATAGTATGGTCCTTAAAATACATAAAGAAGGACATTAGCTATTATTAATCTGTCATATTAATCATAGAACCAACACTAATAGTTACTTGTCAAGTCACCTGAATTCTGGTACCATAGATTAGAAAATTATTCTGGGAATTATGTAAATGTTAAATTTATGATGCCTAGTACTACGCTTTGTAAATTTTTAAGTCCTGAAGTGTTTTCCTTTTTTGCCATTTCTTCCTCAGTCTTTTTTTTTTTTTTTTTTCAGTACCAGTTCTGTGTACCACACTGGTTTTTGTTTGTTTGTTTGTTTAAAGATTTTATTAATTTATTTGAAAGAGAGAGAGAGAGAACAAGTTGAGAGGAGGGGCAGAGGGAGAAGAAGAAGTAGGCTCCCTGCCAAGCAGGAAGCCCCACAGCTGAGCTTGGTCATAGGATGTTGGGATCACGATCTAAGCCAAAGACAGACACTTAACCAACTGAGCCACCCAGGCGTCTGTGTGTACCACACTTTGATTCAGGGAGCTAGAATTCAAATATTTCATAAAAAAGCAATATGTTCTTAAATAAATGCCTAGAAAATAAAATTGTGGTGTAACTGTTTGAATATTTTTCTTGAAATAGTGAGTTTCTTAGCGTGTGGTTATTTCACAAAGCACTTGGATTTGGTGAAATGCAAAGTAGGAGAATCACCTTTTTTTTTTTAATGATTCAGTGGAATTGTGAACACCTTTGATCTTTTATACTTGGTCAAGATATTGACAACTTTATTGGTTGCTGCTTATTTTTATATCCTATGTAAATTTCTATGAATATCCTTGAGTTTTGTTCAGGACGTGGTTGTTATTTTGAAACAACTTGATCTTTTTGGGTCTTGCTTTTCAGCTTTGTTAGATGGGATAAGAGCTGCATTTCTTTTAGGATTTATTTTCTTTTCTACTGAGGCAAACCTTTTTTGGTGTTCTAACCAACATTCCTCAAATTATGAGGTTTTCCATGTTTGGCTGATAGTGACTGTTGTCACTGTTCTCAATACTCATGAATATGGGGTATGGTTCCCTTTTAACCTTCAGATGTTTTTTTTCTGGTTGTGGGTAATACCTCCATAGGTGTGCACTGATCACCTGATAATGCAAAGGCAACCCTCTGAAGATCTTTAGAGTTCTACCTCTGTGCATCTCTCTCCTATGCTACTCTGCCCTGCAAACTCTAGCCATCTTGGCTTTCCTAAATTTCCACTTCTATGTCTACTCAACCCATGTAGACCTGACCACAATCACCCTAGGTTTGCTTTTTCTGTACCACAGCCTGGTAACTTTCTCCATCTGAGGCGGTCTCAGGGATTACCACATTTGTTTCTTCTCAGAGGGCACTATCATTTTTTGCCAAGCTGTTTTCCTGTCTGTAGCTTTCACTGGGTTTGTTTATATATATATATATGTATATATATATATACACACACACACACACATACATACACATATATGTATATATATATATATATACAGATTTTATGATTTCATTTATATATAAATCAAATCATAAAATGTATGAAAATGCTCTGTAAACCACAAAATAATGTAATCATTACATTTTGTTGTGCTATGAGAATGAATTGAATAGTGACTGAATGCTACAGAATATCTTAAATATTCCAACATTAGCATTGCAAATTATATATAATTCTTTATATTTTTAAAATAAGATATAGAGGAAACAATAGTGAACCCCATTTATGATATGGTTATATTGAAAGTCAAGTTAATATTATTGGTAAGGAAAATTACTTTGTACTATGGATTATACTATACTCCATACCTGAAAGTCATCTTAGAGGTACAGTTTAGTTTATGCAGCATGTCTAAATGTTTTCATCTCATGACTACCCTAATTATTTTCATCAACTTATTATTTTCCTGTTTATTTTATTCTTAAATGGAATATTTTATTCTTAAATGACAGTATCTTTTATTTTTTTTTTAATTAGAAATAGATGTCTGCTGAGAAAAGAATGCCATGTTTCAGTTTTTGCTTACTTGCAGAATATTGTTTTTTATATAATGTGAATAACTCTTGAATCTCTTTCTTCTTATGTTGCAGGTATCTGAAGTCTGAAAGTGAGACCTGCAGTAATTTTCCTTAAGGTAGGGACACCTTTATTTTTTGTATTTCCATTTGTTCAAGTATTACCTACACACAACACAATGAAGGTTGTATTTTTTTTTTTGTATTTGTATTTTGTATTTCCATTTATTCAAGCATTACCTACACAAAGCACAATGAAGAAGTTGACCTTATCAAAATGTAAATTATAGGGAAAACAAACACATTCACCTTGAGACAAGCTTTTCAAAGACAATTAGATATATCCCCTCTCCAAAGCTTTCTTTGGTGTCATCTTAAATCATAAATTGTGAGATTTTTGAATAAGTGAAAGTTCATTGTTTTCAATTGCTCTGTTGTCAGATACTTAATGAGTATGTACTAATACAAAAGAAAATTAAAAATTGATTTTTAATAGAAAAAGTTAAAATTATATGATGTACTTGCTTAATATCAGATATTTCATAAAGATATTCTTAATAAACCCCATGAAGACAATAATAGGAAGAATAAGATGCAAAGAAGGGTTCAAACAGCCTTGCATAACTCAATTTGGGATGTTTAATAAGTGAGGAATGTGAATAGGCAATGAAGTACATAGTAGCCATAATTCAAAATATGGATAGATGAATTGAAATTGAAGAGGAACATGGTTTCAGGCAGACATGTTTATTATGTTTTATAACACAGCTTGTGCCTCTCTCATTCATTTGGATAGGTAAGGGTTACTGGGAACAAATAATGGGACATACTGACTATATAGAACTGACAGTTGATTTTGAATGAGCACATCCAAATCACGTGGATTGTTTCTATTTAAGTCCAGAGCAGTTGGTTATTCTGCCTTTTCAAGCAATTGGACTGTATAGGGAATGGGGCTGTTAATTTTTTGACCATGTTGACTAGACTTTTTAAATGATTAAGATAGTCCTGGTAAATGATACTACACACTAAGTTGCTTTAGTATTTGCATAATGGTAAAATATTTCCTTTTGTATTTGTTTTTATATGGAGCAAATTAAATGCCAAGTCAATCAAGTAAAATAATCTCCCTTTAGAAAATTGAAAATAAAATTTGAAGAGCTCTCAGAGCATTAAACTGAATATCCAAGGGCTATGGTGAGAAGCTCCATGAAACAGCATATTTAAATAGGTGCAGATTGTCTTATCAGTGTCCTATTATAAACCATATACTCAGTGTAGCAGGTATTACACATCTGTGCAATAATAGGCAAACGGGTAGAAATGAATTTAAAAATTGTAGCACCTCTTTATTTAAATTGAAAAAACTTTTTTATTTCTTTATAATCCTCTTCATTAAGTTATTAAATTTTTTTCTTACGATGAATGGATTAAAAATATTTGACTAGGAGATGAAGATTTCAATCTAAATTATAATTATTTCCTACATCTGTTCTGATACATTTAGAATGGTTTGTGCTTGTAAATTAGGTGTTAATGAAATAAAAATGTTGTAACCATGTGGAACATCAGAATTGCAATCGACTGAAGAAGATTCTGTAAATTCTCCAAGGATGTGCTACTGCAATGAAAGCTCTTGTGAGCCACCCACTATACACAAATTATGTCTTTATATACTTAACTATTAAATTTAAAGTAAATACCTAAAAATTGCCAAAGGGAAGCATTGACAAGAACTGTCTTTTAAAGACAAGCATTATACTTTTATTTGTGTTTACTTTGTTTCTGAGCCAGTCAGCTGCACAATGTATAAAAGGCATAGTGTTTTATAGCCTCTAATCTATTCCATAGGGATACAGAGAAATATGCCAAGTCATCCTTAGAAGATGAACTGGTGGGGCGCCTGGGTGGCTCAGTGGGTTAAGCCGCTGCCTTCGGCTCAGGTCATGATCTCAGGGTCCTGGGATCAAGCCCCGCATCGGGCTCTCTGCTCAGCAGGGAGCCTGCTTCCTCCTCTCTCTCTGCCTGCCTCTCTGCCTGCTTATGCTCTCTCTGTGTCAAATAAATAAATAAAAAATCTTAAAAAAAAAAAATCCCATTTAAAAAAAGAAGATGAACTGGTAGCAGCGATGATCAGTTTTGTTTGCCCATCATTCCTCTTAATGTCCTAATCAAACTCTCTGGGTTATTTCATTCAATAAGTTCTACTTCTGTTATATTTTTGTTCAGCCAAATGCCTAACTCCATAAAATATATATCTAAATGAGATATATTTTCATCAGAGTGATGAAATGAATTAAACTTATAGTGACATCATTCCAAAGAAAATCTCACACAGATATTTTGGTGTTACTAGTTTTATTAAATTAATGTGAAATATTAGGAATCAGAATTTTAAGGAATATATATTTATAATACTTTGAAAATTCAAGCAAATATTATGAAATTATTTTATACAGCCCTAAAATCTAATTCCAATTTTGTTTTCATTATAGTCAAAAACATCAAACAGTGTTATGTGGATTTTTTTAATGCTCCAATCTTTTTAATTGAAGCCTGCTGATTAAAGTCAAAAGACTAAATTTGGAAAAAAAAAATCTCCTAAAAGATAAAGAGAGATAAAGATTATAAAATAATTTATTTTACCAAAGGGAGCTTATTTTCAAAATGATGTTTATAGTCAAAATTCCAAAATAACATGCTTAGATTTATCTAAATGCATCACCTATATGATTGTAATTATTAGAAATTTTGAATAATCTAAGTGAAATAAGTCAATCAGAGAAAGGCAAATACCATATGATCTCACTCATGTGTAGAGTTTAAGAAACAAAACACATAAATGTATGGGAAAAGGGAAAAGAAAAAAAAGGAGAGAGGGAAACAGCCATAAGAGACTGAGACTCAGGGTACCTGTATGGCTCAGTTGTTAAGCATCTGTCTGCAGCTCAGGTCATGATGGTTCCCTGCTCAACGGGATGCCTGCTTTCCCTCTCCCACTCCCCCTGCTTATGTTCTTGCTATCTCTGTCTCTCTCTCTGTCAAATAAATAAATAAAATCTTAAAAAAGAAAGAAAGAAAGAAATTGAGACTCTTAGTAATATAGAACAAACTGAGGGTTGAGGGAGAGGGAGGTGGATGGGGATGGGCTAGATGGGTGATGGGCATTAAAGAGGGCACTTTTTATAATGAACACTGGCTATTGTATGTAAGTGATCAATCACTGAATTCTACTCCAGAAATCAATATTGCGCTGTATGTTAACTAAAATTTTTTGCAGTATTTTTTTATTTAAATTCAATTAACCAACATATAGCTAACTAAAATTTAAATTAAAAAATAACAAAGCAAAACAAAAGAAATGGTTAAATAATATACAGATGCCTCCAATAAGAAAAGAAAAATCTTTCTTGAACTTTACTTCAAGTTGTGGGTGTGTACAGTTTTGCAAATAATACATCCTTTTTAAGTAGATTAAATGAAAATAAAATATTTTCAGCAATGCTTTAGCTAAGACAAAATTATTACTAATTCTCATCATGATTCATGAGTTATGTTGTAAGTAGTTTTCTTCAGTAAAGTACACACTTCCAAGTACATCTCACTTCAGTGCTGGACCTGTCCTTGTTCTTTGTGTTCTTATTTTCTTATGTGATTTGTATTATCATTTGTTTCTCTTTTGAAGAGAACAAACATATATTGTCAAAAGTAAGTCTCCAAACAACTTTCTTTGTTAGATTGACACATTTTTTTAAATGTTGCATTTTTCAATTTATTTACTTCTGTATTGCTATTGAAAAATGAAAAAAGTAAAAAAGAAGAAGAATTCATCAAGTAATTTTTGACTAATAAATTGAATACTAACATGTGGACAATTATCCAAATGGGGAAAAAATAGAGACAACACTTGTGGCAGTGTTTGCTTATTTGATTATTATTATTTTTTCTTCTGAAATATAGAAACTTATTTTGGTGGCTTGTGATCTTTTTCAAGCACTTAAATGGTAGGATTTCAAATATATTTCCCAACCTTAAAATACTTTTTAAGTATTAATTTACCAGGCTTTTGTTTTTCTTTAAGCTTGTTCAAGACAAAGACATACTTTGTTCATCAAATATATCTAAAAGTTAAGGAGCTATAAAATAGGATATTTATAGTATCCACTTTTTTTTAAGAATTGCTAACAAAAATATTTGTATTTCATAATAAAAGTTGACACAAGTATTTGTTTTTTGACAATCTGGGTCCTGCCAACAACAAAAATGTATTTATTGATTTATTTGAGGGCTCTAAATATGTAGCTCAATATTCAAATTGCCTTTTATTGTAAGGATAAACACTTATTTCTCCCTTTCGTGTTTTTTTTTTCTTTTAGAATTTGAACCTAAAATTGAGGAGCTGTACCAAAAACAATTTATCACTTATGAAAAATTCTCACCCTAAATCTTAGAAACCTTAATTCATGATTAATTTTTCAAGACACTAAAAACAAATTTATTTCACTCCCAAAGTATTTACCTTCATTATATTTTCTTAAATATATTAAAACATGAGAAATAATAAAAGCTATAAGTTTTGAAATATATAGTCTAATTAATCCCCATTAGGTTTCTTTCCCATCAATATTTGCTGACCTAAACCAGGTTTTTTACTTGGCACACATTTATTTTACATGGGCTATTCTTCCAGATATTATCTATGACTAATAGATGGATTTGAGAGATTTTGCATGCAAATAAAATAAATCATATTATTTTATCCAAAAATGACTAAAATGATTTTGTTTTTAAATTGTTTGCTTAAAATATATTTGAGTTTAGAATCAATCCATTTGTTCTTAAAATTGGAAATAATTCCAATTGAAAAGATAACTTACAAATTCTAATCACTACAGTCATAAAATTCATATAGATGCTTCTCCAAAAAAATAACTTGGTAACAAAAAAGTAAAAGACCAAAAAAAGAAGTAAAAGATTTTTTTTCTCCGAAGATTTACTCTTTTAATTTATGCTTACTTACCATACCTGACTTTATCATACTTTTTCATGTTTACTGAAATTCAGAATTCTTATTTTTTAAGAGTTTTACTGTGTTTTCAAGGCTGATTTGAACAAAATACAATTTTTATGGTTCATTTAAATGTAGCATTTCCAGAGAACCATCTGAGATTTACTTCTTCAGGAAAGTTTAACAGTGGTAATATAAAGAGGACACTTAAACAACAAAAACCAAACAAAAATGCTTTAACTCACTACAGAAATACCTGATCAAGCAAGCTATGAGTATTCCAGGCGTCATTATATAAATGCCTCTTAAAAATGCATTTGTTAGTTGGGGCACCTGGGTGGCTCAGTGGGTTAAGCCCCTGCCTTCAGCTCAGGTCATGATCCCAGGTCCTGGGTTCAAGCCCCACATTGGGCTTTCTGCTCAGCGGGGAGCCTGCTTCCTCCTCTCTCTCTGTCTGCCTCTCTGCCTACTTGTGATTTCTCTCTGTCAAATAAATAAAATCTTTAAAAAAAATGCATTTGTTAGATTAACAATTCACCATGAAAGTTTCTTGAAAGACTGAATTTAATTAATTAGTTGTGCCACAATGATGAAACTGATACTTAGTCACTTTTTTACAAGTAAGTATTAGACAATGATTTTTCTGGCTGATTCCAAGTGAATCATTTAGTATATCTCATGTTATTATTTATTTTTGTCAATGTAATCGGAATTTTCTTTTTGTATAAAATGAATCTTTGAAAAACTCTCTTCCCCAGCATTGGAAACATTGTCTTCTCGGAGTGTGTTTTAATTTTGTAAGGGTGAACAATAACTACTAGGCATTAGTAAAAACAAGTGCAAGTTATGACTACTAAAGCAGGGATTACCAAATTCTCATTATTCATATTACAATGGCATCCATATTTGAAAGTAAAGTTAAAATAGTAGTAGTGGGGGGCACCTGGGTGGCTCAGTGGGTTAAAGCCACTGCCTTCGGCTCAGGTCATGATCTCAGGGTCCTGGGATCGAGCCCCGCATCGGGCTCTCTGCTCAGCAGGGAGCCTGCTTCCTCCTCTCTCTCTGCCTGCCTCTCTGCCTACTTGTGTTCTCTGTCAAATAAATAAATTAAAAAAAATCTTTAAAAAAAAATAGTAGTAGTGGTAGTAGTAATGAAAAGTAGAACTGAAAGAAAAGAATTTGTCCAGATACAGCATTACCTGCCAATTTGAAATGATTGTCTATAAATTTCAAAAGAGTTCCAAAGAGATTTTGTATGTGTCCTGTAATTTGTTGTAGTCTTTTAAGATAGTAATTTCTCCAAAAATATAAACTTTCTCTTTTTTTTCAATGTACCCTGAACATTTTTTGTTTGTTCTCTCATCCATATGGTTGATAAATCATGTCTTCCATATATTGGAGTAACATTTGTGTTCTTGAAGAAGGCTTTCTGTTGTTCCAAATGATTTAAATAAGCATTATAGTATTTTCCTCTTCTATCTTATCTTTTTTCAGTCATTTATTACTTTTTCTCTCGACATCCACTTGTTGTCTTAAAATAAATATATGTAAACACAGTACTATAATCCTAGAAAATTCTAATGGCATCCAAATTACAAATAAGTTATATTTCCAGTGTATGTTTATTAGAATGCTATTTGGACCTTAGAACATACTGATATAAAATCATGTGTTATAAATAGGTTACTTTTCCAGGTTGTATTATAGAACACTTACTTAAGTCATAGTATGCTGAAAGATTTCACATTTATATTTCAAGAAAATGTAGGTGAAATGTTTTATGTTTCTTCCAAGCATTAAATGAGATGTTTAGATTTATAAAAAGATATCACTAATATTATACAGTACTGAAAGTCTAGAATTTACCATTAAAAGTAAGTTAACAAAATTTCATAAGATTCTAGTCAGTAAAGTAGGGAAGTAAATGAGTACAATCATCCTGATACTTTCTGCTTTATGCTGCTGTTCTGTCATCGACTACTCTGGGAGGTTTTCCTGTTTTGGGTACTATTAAGACATTTGAAAACTTAGAAAAACAAAATCATGATTTCAGGCGTTCGGTTTGTTTTCATGTTTATAATTTGTCATTCCAGGGAGAATCTTCAATGAATGTTCTGTAGATTCTCTTTTCAGTGGTAGTCACATTAAAAATTCTCATGTACTCACAGTTTTATCCTACTCATGTACAGAAGAAGGATCTCTTTGCAAAGATAGTTATTTTTGTTCTGTTGAAAAGCTTCAATGATTCTTTCAGTTCATGCATTTTCTTAAGGAAAAGACTTTTGTCAGACTTAGTGTCCTATGGTAAAATCAACACCTGGTTTTTGTTTTTTTTCCTCTAACTTGTGAAGTTTTTGTCCAACCTACAAAATTCTTATATCATTTTTAAATGTAAGGTAGCACTGAGCCCATGTGAGAAGTTTAAAAAAAAAAGATAGTAATTTCATTCCTGTAATAATATATGTGTTTATTAAACAAAGGAAGTCATGGAATCAGGCCAAATAATTTTGTCATACATTATTATTATTATTGTTATTGTTGTTGTTATTATTTTAATTGTATAATCCACAGTAAGTCTTTTCTATTTCTGCAGTTAGTTTTTTTTCTACACATTGTAGATGAAAATATTTTTCTTCAAACTATAGTCATAATAGTAGCTCACCCTTGATAAAACCTCTCTGGGTATTTGGTATTCTAGGTTTTTGTTTGTTCATTGTAGTCACATCTAGGTTATTTTTTCCCCTTATAATATTTCTAATATTCCTAAAATGGTTTGGCTGACAGTTTTAGGTGATGGAAATTTCAGTACATGCTATAGTCTTTTTCTGTGTGTTCGATAGCTATGAACACTCTATTTCTGCTTGTTCCCATCTGGGCAATAATTTTCCTTCCTGCTCCTTGAAAATGTTTTACAGCTCATCATTCTAACACCTTTTCTGTGGAAGTTCCCCCTTTTACATGAGATGTTTATTACTTTTCCCTTTTTTATTCTTGTGGACTTAACTGCATTTTTATCAGATACAAAATTTTTTCTTAAAAGTGAGTAAATAAAGCTAAATATAATATATAATGTAAACAAATGTATACTTAATAATTTACATAATATGGAAATGAAAATAAAGGAAAACCACATATTTCTGAAGAAGCTTTAAAAATATCTTAATGATAAGACTATTATTTCAAGTTTTAGAAATGATTAAGTGCATACAAATTCTACTGTTCATTACCAAAAAAGAATATATCTTTTTATTTAAATGACCAAGAAAATAAAGTTCTTTTCTAGTTTCTTTTCGACTTTCCCTCAAAATGTTAGAGTAACTCAGTGCTTATTCTGTTTTTGTTTTTGTTTTGTTTTTGCTTTTGTTTTTGTTTTAGCCAGACTCTTTTAGTAGGTGTCTTACCATGACTTCTAAACATGGCCCATTTGTTAAATTGCCAGCCCTGACCTAGCTCATGATTTTAAGATTGTGCATCTGGCTCAACATGTCTTTGTGGATGCCATCTTCATTAGTGCGCCCTGTGAGTTCTATCTGAAGAACAGAACTGTCGTTTTGATCCATCTCCATGGTTGTCATCCTAGTGCAAATGAGCACCCTCTTTCTTCTGGCAATAGGCCTTTGACTGACCTGCTTGTTTTCTACTCTTGCCCCTTTATAAGTCTTGTACTTGCTCTTCTCTTTGCATGGAAGTTCTTACCCTGATTTTAGCCTTGAATCTCACTCTTAGGCGGATGGTAGAAACAGCTAGGAAAATATGTGGGAAAATACTTTTTAAGCAGTAAAATCCTATCTAAATATTGGGCAGTATTTTTCTTTCTTTTTTTAAAAAATTATTTATTTATTTGACAGAGAGAGAGATCACAAGGAAGCATAGAGGCAGGCAGAGAGAGGCGGGCGTGGTGGGGGAAGCAGGCTCCCTGCTGAGCAGAGAGCCTGGTGCCGGGCTCCATCCCAGGACCCTGGGATCATGACCTGAGCTGAAGGCAGAGGCTTTAACCCACTGAGCCACCCAGGCGCCCGGGTATTATTTTTCTTAACATGACATTTTGTATGTATCCAGTCTGGTCACAAGTAAGCATAGATTTCTCCCCAGATCTGCTCCTTCTACAGAATTCCCTGTCAGTTGTGACAATACTGTCCACTCAGTATTTGGGGAAGAAGCATCTGTAGCCATCTTTAACATTTCATTCAGCTTTCTCTTTCGTTGGCTGACCAAAAAATCATCAGAACTGAAATTAACTTCCTTAGTATAGTTCAAGCCAATCATCTCTACTAATAATCCTCTAGTCCATTATGTTTTATTTCAATGAACTGAACATTTAATTGACTTTTCTGAATACACCCTTCTATCTACTCCTTGCCAAATCTATAGTCCCTATCACTACAATGTTACAAAATCTAAATTAGTTGGTATTACTCCTGCTTACATCCTTTAACAGTATTTCTTAAACTTTAATGGCTTGTACACTTAAATCATTTGGTAAGATTGGTAAAATGATTTTGATTAACTTGAGGGTGGGGTCCAAGATTCTGTATTTCTAACAAGTTCCCAGTTGATGCCAGTGCTTCATGGATAATACTTTGAGTAGTAAGGATTAGGTGGACTCCCAGCTATATTTGGAATAGAAACTAAAACCCATCCATGGTCTATAAATCAAACATGATCAATCAATCTCCTCTTTACCTTTTTTAACAGCCTTTTATCATTTCTTTTATCATTTCTTCCTCAATCTCTATAGTCTGGGCCTTCTTTCAGTTCTTTGAAAGCATCATGCTAATTTTTTTTGCCTCAAGGGATTTTATATAATAAATTCTTCTCTGTTTGAACACTTCTTACCTAATACTTACCTAATACTCACCCTTTTCTAGGCAATTCTTACTTATCCAAGTTGCCTTAGCTTAAATCCCATTTCTTCAAGGAACTCTTACTTGACTTTAAATATGCTTCTTTTTTAAAAATTTCTTTTCTGTTATAACCTGTGACCCCCTCGTAGTATGTATAATTGCTCTAATTAAATAATTAATTATATTATCAATGTTTCAGTATCTGTAACCTTCCAAAGTTGTAAATTCATTGAAAGCAGTTCCTCTCCCATATCTGGTTGAGGTCTGCATCTCCTGTATGTAGCATAGTAGGTGATATATTTCCTGCATCCAGCCACATTGTTGATGGTCTACAAATAGTTGTCAACTCTAATTATTTATGAAGAATATCTATCCTTTTTTGTCATAGAAGGGACATAGAATTTATCAGATTTAGAATTTTGGAGCCTGCTGAAGGTCCAAATACAGAGGCTGATGGTTTTGCCTGCTATCTATGAAGAAAGCAAAGTATTCCCTGATAGTCATATCTATCATTGGAGAAAAAAATGATAGATAAGAGAAAGATCACCTAATTTTTGTGAAAATAAGTTGACACTTGGTCTAGTAACAAACAAGTTACTAAAAGTAGTGTGATGAGAGTAGATAGAATAAGCAGGGCTGAGGAAGCTAGAGTTAAAAACTAAGGGTGCCTGGGTGGCTTACTCAGTTACATGTCTGCCTGAGGCTCAGGTCATGATCCCGGGTCCTGGGATTGAGTCACACATCAGGCTCCCTGCTCCGCAGCAGGGAGTCTTCTCCCTTTCCCCTGGCTCATGCTCTCTCTCTTACTCGGATAAGTAAACAAAATCTAAAAAAAAAAAAAAAAAAAAAAAAAAAAAGGAGAGACATGGGAGGGTAACATCTGGGATGTGGTTGCTTGGCTGCAATAGACCCAAGTCAAGGCATTATAGTTTGGAAAAGGAAATTGTCATAGTTCAGAGGACCAAGGAGCAGAGTGAAAGCCTCATTTATGCATGGGCTAAAGGAATGAAGAAGAAGGAATATTTTGTTTGTGTTTAGAATTAGACCAGGAGAAAATTGCTGCTGAATGCTAAGGTAAGACACAATGAAGACACAAGTCTTAAAGTCCTGAGGCAGGATAGTCATGAAATTTGAAGATGGATGGTAGACTAGGGATTGAGGTACATAAGACAAGGCATCTAATGCCCTAGGACACTACAGGAAGGACTGTAGTTGAGTGTTTTAATGGCCACACCATATCTCCTTGGCAAGCTCACTGTGCTTCACATATGATCTTTCTTGTGGAGGGGAATGTAATATGGATGAGGCAAGCTGGGGTAGGCACAAAGCACCTACACTCATTGTTCAGAAGCAGAGATGAATATCGTTTCAGAGCACTTGATTTGTCTCAGTTAACCTACTTTGCTCCTAGACTGATTTCAAAGGAGAGCATTACCTGGATGCTGGGAAATACCAGTGCCCTAATAAATCCTTGGAAAATTTTTTGAAATAAGGAAAGATGTCCATGGCATCCCTTCTGTTCTGCTCTCTGTATTTATTACCTATCTCCTAGTCATTCCAAGTCTACTGGTCTCTCCCACTGACCTAAACCAGTGCTTTTCAAAAATAAGCTTGTGTTGAAATGATCTAGAAGTCTTAAACTCAGATTCCGTCTTCCCACTCCCTCCTTCAGAATTTCTGATTCACTAAGAATGAATGGGGCCCAATAATTTGTATTTCTAACAAGCTCCCAGTGAATGTTGATGCTATTGGCCCAAAGCCACACTTTGAAAAGAGTTGGCTTAAAACCTCTACCCTGCTACTTTATCCAAATTTGTCATTCCCTGATGTAAGAAGCCTATTTAGCTAAAATCATATGTTTCCCCAGATCTGAAACACATAAACTAAAATCAAAATTATTTTAGGGCATATATATTCAGCAAAATTTAGTCGTCTGATGAAATCGTGTATGCAAATACATGAATAACTAATAGCAACAATAATTTCTCCAGCTTCATTCAATTTTTGTTGACTGAGATATGTGTCTAATGAGAAGAACCTCAAGCGATATGACCAAATGAAGGGAAAACCTTCTAAATTGTAAGGAAGGATTTTCCTGGGCAGAGTATTCATATATTTGATGCAGTCAAATTACTTTTCTGTTGTACTTCCTTCGCTTCTAAATCTACATGCTCCACAAATTTGCAAGTTCTTTGCCCACCCCACACCCAGGTTTACCATTTAATTTCTAGCAATTCTAGTCCAGGTGGTGGAATAGAAATTGTGTGTCCAAAGTAGAGGAAGGTGGGGTGACACGCAAGTGAGTTCTTTTATGTCACAAACCACCTGTTCCATATATTTTGGCCATCACCAAAAATATTTAAATGTCAGGATTCATCTTTCTTTAAATATTTTCCACAAGTTTGAGCATATTGCATTTTTTGAAAGTGTCTGTGAAAGAACCATTTATTTTTGTCAAGGAACATTGTTCAGCATGGCACTTGTTAAAAAAATAAATTAGACTCTGGAGTACTGCAAAATTACTTTCTCTTACATCACATGGCATTTCAATGAAAACATAAGAAAATACTCTGATTTGCAGGGGTTATATTTTTAGTGGTGTCCTATTAAGTGATTTTTAACATAATATTAGGAGTGCTAACTGCTGCAGTGACCTCAAAGTTGAAATCTTGCTTCAAATTCAGTGGTCTGATTTTGCATCTTTAAGCCTTAGGTCAAATGACTTAAAGCTGAAAACAACAACAAACTGTTATTTTGTGTTTTAGCTTAAATCAGGAAGACGGAATAGAGGCCATCAGGAGGAAAACTAGAAACACTCTCAAAAGCTGTCAGTCATATATACTCTTTGACTTTTTAAAATATGCCTTGTATTTTAAGAGAGTAAATGTGTTTTTAGAATTCAGAGCTTAGTTTTCTTACTCAAAAGGTGTTTTTAAGTACTTAAAATACAGTAAACCAACTTCCCTCCCTCCCTTCCCTTCTTTCTTTCCTCCTGTCGTTTCCTTCCTTCCTTCCTGCCTGCCTTCCTTCCTCCTTCCTCTCCCTCCCTCCTTCGTTCCTCTGTCTCTCTTTTTCTCTCTCTTTCTTTCTGCCAAATTTGTTTTGTGTTTTTCCTTCCCTTTAATCAAAGATAGAAAAGGGATTCTGTGTGTCACTTAGTTATTCTTCAGCCAAAATAAAGTAATTTCTTAGATTTCACCAGTTTAATAGACTGACCACAGTTAATATTTGGAAAATAGAAAGGATATTCAGATTGCTGCCATAAATTTAAACTACATCTCCTCTTACATAACAGCTTTGAGAATATGTCCTGAAATATATTAGAAGTAAGTAAGTTTTTATTGTTTTTTGCTTTGGGGGTGGGGCAGAGGGAGAGGGGGAGAGAGAATCTTAAGCAGTCTCCATGCTCACTTGTGGGGCTTGATCTCATAATCCTGAGATCATGACCTGATCCCAAATTCAGAGTTGGTGCTTAATTGACTGAGCCAGTCAGGCACCTTTTTTTTTTTTTTTTTTTTTTTTTTTAAAGAGAGAGAGCATACATTGTTTTAATAGTTTACTCAATCACCTTTAAAAAAAACACAACAATATTAACATCACTACATTTATATTACATTACAGTGTTGCATTATAATACTGTAATAGACTTAATAATTAATAACTTGAGTCTGCACAAAAGTAGCTTTAGTCCTGGTAGGTTGAATTGCAATTAGGACATGTAAGATGATCTCAAACTTGAAAATAATTTGCTAAAGCAGTGGAGAACCCCTCAAATTTTTATGAAGTAGAGGGATATGATCAGACCTGTGCTTTAGAATTACAGTCTCTAAAGTGGTATGTGCATTACCATGGCTTGGACCTCACAATCCTTTGAAATACTGAACACAACATTGGAACTCCTGTATTTGTTTTTAATCTATAGTGTTATAATAAATAGCCTTGTAATACTAGATGGGTTCTTCTGGCACTGGCATTTGGTATGTGTGTCATATAGTGTCATGTCATACATAGATAGTAAAATATCCTCAGTGAAGTGTGGAGATTTCAAACCAGTGGGAATGGCAGTTCACCCTTCATTTCTTCTAGCTTTCAATTCACTGTTACTTACTGACATTTATGTCTACCTGGTAGTGGATTCATGTATTATATTTTCTAGCTTTAAGCTTAATTTTGCAAAACAGGTTAATGTTTTACCAAAAAAAAAAAGAAGATCATTCTAATAATGCAAGCATAAGCAATTAACAAAAGTGACAGTGATGTCACAAATTTAATCACAAACTGTTGGTCACCACCATAATGAGGTCAGACAATTATGATCTGATCTGCCTGTAAGCTGGCCAAAAACAAATTATTAAGAGGACAATTTGATGTTTACAAAAAGTACCCACTATTATTAGTGATATATATTTGTAATCATGCTTAGGAGGCAATTAAAATATTAGTTTATCTTCATATCACCCTTCAAACATATCTATTATATCATGTTGCTTTGTCATGTGAAAAATTTATTACCACAGTAGTTAAATACACAATGTTATGAATAAATGTTACAATGTATATTAGAGGTCAACTTCACAACATTTTACTGCTAATTGTGAGTAATGAAAACACTTCTGAATGTAGGAAAGTGGAGATGATAGATCTACGAGAAATTATCTAAAATGAAGGAACATTTGGAAGGTATTTTCCCTGGCCCTTGCATGAACTGGGATTGTGTCAATTATGAAAGGAAAGGAGGTAACATGTGCCAGGCATATTATGGGATGACATGGATGAGATGAAGAAGTCAGAGAGCACAGTGAAGCTGAAAGCATGAGTGATGCCTTGATATGTGTGCAATGATACCAAGAGGGAAAAGAAGCCAAACTTAGGAGTACAGTGAAGTTCTTTTTGTCTCTTTATAAGGTGGGAGGTTTTTTAAAAAATATTTTATTTATTTATTTGACAGAGAGAGTGAGATCCCAAGTAGGCAGAGAGGCAGGCAGAGAGAGATAGGGGGAAGCACTCTCCTTGCTGAGCAGAGAGCCTGATGCAGGGCTTGATCCCAGGACCCTGAGATCATTACCTGAGCCAAAGGCAGAGGCTTGACCCACTGAGACACTCAGGTGTCCCTCTTTTTGTCTTTTTAAAAGCATAATTATTTAACATTGATTTCAATGTTTTCACTCATAAATTTCTTGAATAAAATTTGGCTGTCTAAATCATCCCTGAAGAGTAAAAGCAAACAGAAGAAATTAATTGATCTGTATTTTCAATACTAATCTCCACATGAAGTATAGAACAGATGTTTTCTGATTTAAGTTGTGTGTCTATGTGTGATTTCTCACTTGTCATGTTGTAGTAAGGATTGTTTTAGCAGATTTTTCATTTTGAGAAACATAATATGCACTTTTGGAGGTTGTCATTATATGTACTTCATATTATGAGATTCCCATTTTGAACTGTATTAAAAACTTGGACATCCTAAGAGTTAAAATGGCTCTAAAAGTAATTTCTCTGTGTACTCATGTTTTATTTTTTGAATTATTATTATTAACATATATTATTTGCCCCATGGTTACAGGTCTGAGAATCATCAGGCTTACACATTTCACAGCACTCACCATAGCACATACCCTCCCCAGTGTCCATAACACAGCCACCCTCTCCCTACCTCACCAACCCCCAGCAACCCTCAATTTGTTTTGTGAGATTAAGAGTCTCTTATGTTTTATTTTTTAATTACCATGTAGTTGAATCAGTTGCTGCATAACATATTAGATAACTGGAATAGTTTAAAGCTTAAATACAAAACTTTACTATAAAATTTGATTTCTTTATTTCTATTAGTTGTGTGTATTTGGCACATTAGTTGCTGCTTTATATGCATATAAATAGTATTGTTTTCATATATGACTGAACTCTATCTAGTACAATATTTTAGAGTAAAACATCTATTTCAAAAATTTCTATACAAGATGGAGATGTGCCTTTATCAAAAAGAAAAAGTGATAATTGTGATAATGATGTAGACCATCAGTATTATTTTTGTACGATACTAATCAAAATCATTGAATACTTAGTGATCACTCAATTCCCATCTGTAGCTGAGTCCTTCAGAGCCTGTGAATACAGTAACTAATGCTATTTCCTTTTTGTCTATTTGCCAAGAAGCATAAAATCAGATGTGTGACCATCTTCTATTAACTGAAAGGTGTCAGGTGGCATGTGTACTTCTGTACTCAGCTCTATACTTTCCTAAACATATTTTATCTTTATTTGTTTTCCTCTGGATGTAGTTGCTATATTTATTATTGTTAAGCCCTCTAAGACAAATTGTGAAAAATGTATGAATATATAAATGTTATACCTTAAACAGAGAAAAAATATATTAATGATTCCTAGAATTTTTTATTTTGTATAATTTTGTCAACAATACTGTGGCTAATACTGACCTTTTATAGAAAGTGTATGAATACCAGATATAATCCAAATTTCAGATTTAAACAGAACTATGAAATTGAATTTAAATTAAAAAGTGATAAGAAAAAAAATATAAAAGCATTATTCCTTCAATTTTTACAAAGAACAGGTGTTTTCCCATATTATAAAAGTGATGCATGAAATTATAGGAAATTTTTAGGTAAGATAATAGAAAATAACCATCCTTCTCAGTGACATAGTACTTTTTATCCATTCATGTATATATATGTGTGTGTGTGTGTGTGTGAACTTAAAGAAGATCGTAAATCTGAGTGCACATTTTCCAGATGATGTTTAAAATTTTCTTACAGAACTTTCAGTTTTCTCACCCATACCTAATTTCTTAGGACTTTTTTTAAGGCAACCTTAACATTCATCAAGCTTTTCCAAAGTGTCAACTTGGTTTTCACAGTAACAACTTTATTTTTGCATTTATGTTTCATTGTTTTAAATAATCTCTAATTAAAATTTATAGTTGTAATAACAAGTATAACTCATGTAGATAAGTTTGAGAAATACCGAGCTGAATCATGATAAGAAATCAACTAAACCAGTGGAAGTGGGTATAGGTGGACTTATCAGAGAAAAGCCTAAGGTTTGTGATGATTGAGTTACTGTTGGATGTCAATAGGTGAATTTGGGGGGCTATTTTTGATTGGATTTAGCTGGAAAAAAATTTAAAATAAAGTGCTAGGATTCACTATATACCAAGATTCACTTTTATTCAGATATTTGCTCCATAATTTACTCGATTTTACCTTACAAACACAACTTGAGAAATGTCACTGATTAGGTGTAAGATGTGAAAAATATGAAAGCAAAAACAGGTTACTAAGTTAAAATATACTTGGGGAAAAGAGGTCTTCCCTCCTTTATCAACTTCTATATTTGAAAACATTTACTTAATTTTTTACAACAAATAATGTAATTTTCAATATGAAGCATTTAAAATTAAATCATCATTTAATTTTAAAGTTTGGAAAGTTAAATGACAAACAGTATTTTAGATCTACAGTAAAATGTGTTTTATTCTTCAGTTTTGAAATTCTTTAGTTTTGAAATTCTATCTTATAATTTTCTAAAGCTCCTAGTTTATTTATAAATCTTAGTTTATTTATCTTTTAGCTGAGCACTGTTCTTAACCTTATATAGTAAGGGTATTTTTGTTGAATTTCTACAGTCTTGTTCTATGTAGTTTATAATCTAAACATTGCTTCGGTGGGTTATTTCTTTTTTTTTTTTTTAATTTTTTTATTTTTTTTTTCAGCATAACAGTATTCATTATTTTTGCACCACACCCAGTGCTCCATGCAATCCGTGCCCTCTACAATACCCACCACCTGGTGCCCCCAACCTCCCACCCCCCACCCCTTCAAAATTCTCAGATTGTTTTTCAGAGTCCATAGTCTCTCATGGTTCACCTCCCCTTCCAATTTCCCTCAACTCCCTTCTCCTCTCCATCTCCCCTTGTCCTCCATGCTATTTGTTATGCTCCACAAATAAGTGAAACCATATGATAATTGACTCTCTCTGCTTGACTTATTTCACTCAGCATAATCTCTTCCAGTCCCGTCCATGTTGCTACAAAACTGGGTATTCATCCTTTCTTTTTTCTTTTTTTTCTTTTTTACAGCTTTATAAACATATATTTTTATCTCCAGGGGTACAGGTCTGCGAATCGCCAGGTTTACACACTTCACAGCACTCACCATAGCACATACCCTCCCCAATATCCATAACCCCACCCCCCTCTCCCAACCCCCTCCCCCCATCAACCCTCAGTTTGTTTTGTGAGATTAAGAGTCACTTATGGTTTGTCTCCCTCCCAATCCCATCTTGTTTCATTTACTCTTCTCCTACCCCCTCAACCCCCCATGTTGCATCTCCTCTCCCTCATATCAGGGAGATCATATGATAGTTGTCTTTCTCCGATTGACTTATTTCGCTAAGCATGATACCCTCTAGTTCCATCCACGTCATCGCAAATGGCAAGATTTCATTTCTTTTGATGGCTGCATAGTATTCCATTGTGTATATATACCACTTCTTCTTTATCCATTCGTCTGTAGATGGACATCTAGGTTCTTTCCATAGTTTGGCTATTGTAGACATTGCTGCTATAAACATTCGGGTGCACGTGCCCCTTCGGATCACTACGTTTGTATCTTTAGGGTAAATACCCAGCAGTGCAATTGCTGGGTCATAGGGTAGTTCTATTTTCAACATTTTGAGGAACCTCCATTCTGTTTTCCAGAGTGGTTGCACCAGCTTGCATTCCCACCAACAGTGTAGGAGGGTTCCCCTTTCTCCGCATCCTCGCCAGCATCTGTCATTTCCTGACTTGTTAATTTTAGCCATTCTGACTGGTGTGAGGTGATATCTCATGGTGGTTTTGATTAGTATTTCCCTGATGCCGAGTGATATGGAGCACTTTTTCATGTGTCTGTTGGCCATCTGGATGTCTTCTTTGCAGAAATGTCTGTTCATGTCCTCTGCCCATTTCTTGATTGGATTATTTGTTCTTTGGGTGTTGAGTTTGCTAAGTTCTTTATAGATTTTGGACACCAGCCCTTTATCTGATATGTCATTTGCAAATATCTTCTCCCATTCTGTCAGTTGTCTTTTGGTTTTGTTCACTGTTTCCTTTGCTGTGCAAAAGCTTTTGATCTTGATAAAATCCCAAAAGTTCATTTTTGCCCTTGCTTCCCTTGCCTTTGGTGATGTTCCTAGGAAGATGTTGCTGCGGCTGAGGTCGAAGAGGTTGCTGCCTGTGTTCTCCTCGAGGATTTTGATGGATTCCTTTCTCACATTGAGATCCTTCATTCATTTTGAGTCTATTTTCGTGTGTGGTGTAAGGAAATGATCCAATTTCATTTTTCTGCATGTGGCTGTCCAATTTTCCCAACACCATTTATTGAAGAGGCTGTCTTTTTTCCATTGGACATTCTTTCCTGCTTTGTCGAAGATGAATTGACCATAGAGTCGAGGGTCCATTTCTGGGCTCTCTATTCTGTTCCATTGATCTATGTGTCTGTTTTTGTGCCAGTACCATGCTGTCTTGATGATGACAGCTTTGTAATAGAGCTTGAAGTCCGGAATTGTGATGCCACCAACTTTGGCTTTCTTTTTCAATATTCCTTTGGCTATTCGAGGTCTTTTCTGGTTCCATATGAATTTTAGGATTATTTGTTCCATTTCTTTGAAAAAAATGGATGGTACTTTGATAGGAATTGCATTAAATGTGTAGATTGCTTTAGGTAGCATAGACATTTTCACAATATTTATTCTTCCAATCCAGGAGCATGGAACATTTTTCCATTTCTTTGTGTCTTCCTCCATTTCTTTCATGAGTACTTTATAGTTTTCTGAGTATAGATTCTTAGTCTCTTTGGTTAGGTTTATTCCTAGGTATCTTATAGTTTTGGGTGCAATTGTAAATGGGATGGACTCCTTAATTTCTCTTTCTTCTGTCTTGTTGTTGGTGTAGAGAAGTGCAACTGATTTCTGTGCATTGATTTTATATCCTGACACTTTACTGAATTCCTGTACAAGTTCTAGCAGTTTTGGAGTGGAGTCTTTTGGGTTTTCCACATAGAGTATCATATCATCTGCGAAGAGTGATAGTTTGACTTCTTCTTTGCCGATTTGGATGCCTTTAATTTCCTTTTGTTGTCTGATTGCTGAGGCTAGGACTTCTAGTACTATGTTGAATAGCAGTGGTGATAACGGACATCCCTGCCGTGTTCCTGACCTTAGCGGAAAAGCTTTCAGTTTTTCTCCATTGAGAATGATATTTGCGGTGGGTTTTTCATAGATGGCTTTGATAATATTGAGGTATGTGCCGTCTATCCCTACACTTTGAAGAGTTTTGATCAGGAAGGGATGCTGTACTTTGTCAAATGCTTTTTCAGCATCTATGGAGAGTATCATATGGTTCTTGTTCTTTCTTTTATTAATGTATTTTATCACATTGATTGATTTGTGGATGTTGAACCAACCTTGCAGCCCTGGAATAAATCCCACTTGGTCATGGTGAATAATCCTTTTAATGTACTGTTGAATCCTATTGGCTAGTATTTTGGCGAGAATTTTTGCATCTGTGTTCATCAAGGATATTGGTCTGTAGTTCTCTTTTTTGTTGGGATCCTTGTCTGGTTTTGGGATCAAGGTGATGCTGGCCTCATAAAATGAGTTTGGAAGTTTCCCTTCTGTTTCTATTTTTTGGAACAGTTTCAGGAGAATAGGAATTAGTTCTTTAAATATTTGGTAGAATTCCCCCGGGAAGCCGTCTGTCCCTGGGCTTTTGTTTGTTTGGAGATTTTTGATGACTGTTTCAATCTCCTTACTGGTTATGGGTCTGTTCAGGCTTTCTATTTCTTCCTGGTTCAGTTGTGGTAGTTTATATGTCTCTAGGAATGCATCCATTTCTTCCAGATTGTCAAATTTGTTGGCGTAGAGTTGCTCATAGTATGTTCTTATAATTGTCTGTATTTCTTTGGTGTTCGTTGTGATCTCTCCTCTTTCATTCATGATTTTATTTATTTGGGTCCTTTCTCTTTTCTTTTTGAGTAGTCTGGCCAGGGGTTTATCAATCTTATTAATTCTTTCAAAGAACCAGCTCCTAGTTTCGTTGATTTGTTCTATTGTTTTTTTGGTTTCTATTTCATTGATTTCTGCTCTAATCTTTATGATTTCTCTTCTCCTGCTGGGTTTAGGGTTTCTTTCTTGTTCTTTCTCCAGCTCCTTTAGGTGTAGGGTTAGGTTGTGTACCTGAGACCTTTCTTGTTTCTTGAGAAAGGCTTGTACCGCTATATATTTTCCTCTCAGGACTGCCTTTGTTGTGTCCCACAGATTCTGAACCGTTGTGTTTTCATTATCATTTTTTTCCATAATTTTTTTCAATTCTTCTTTAATTTCCTGGTTGACCCATTCATTCTTTAGAAGGATGCTGTTTAGTCTCCATGTATTTGGGTTCTTTCCAAATTTCCTCTTGTGATTGAGTTCTAGCTTTAGAGCATTGTGGTCTGAAAATATGCAGGGAATGATCCCAATCTTTTGATACCGGTTGAGACTTGATTTAGGACCAAGAATGTGATCTATTCAGGAGAATGTTCCATGTGCACTAGAGAAGAATGTGTATTCTGTTGCTTTGGGATGAAATGTTCTGAATATATCTGTGATCGATGGGTTATTTCTAATAGAAGTCATTAAAAACCATTTCCATTTATGAACTTAAGGTGACATAATTTAAATTAAACAATAATGTGACAATGGTAGAGATACCAAAACATAATATGTACCAAGCACAGGGATTGAGCAGATTGTCATACAAAGGAGTCACAGACCCATACCACAAATGCCAACCAAGGCTTATTGGGAAATATCTACAAGCAGAGAAGTAGAGCACGTGTATTATTTGAACTCTGATTATTTCAGCAGTTAGTCAAGGTATAGATGGTCAATGTGCTAGTAGATATGCTTTAAATATTTATAGTTCGTGGGCAGTAGGAGCCTCTGCTTGGAGAAGCCTTATTAGAAAGACGCAGCCTCTGCTTCCCTCTGCCTGGCATCAGCCTGATCTTCTGTTGAGATAATTCAAATCTCTTGGGTCAGTTCTTTATTAAGACACTAAAAGTGGAAGGGAGATGAACCTCTAATGTGTGTGTGTGTGTGTGTGTGTATACACAAAGACATAATGGTCCATATTTAATGAAAAATTATCATTCTTGCCAGAGGCAATGAAAAAAATCAAAAGAGAAAAAAGAAATGGCAATAGAAATAGGTTCACAGGTGTTGCATATATTGAAGTAATAGACTTAAGATTTAAAGTAACCATGGTTTACATTTTCAAGAAAAATAGCTGACAGGAATCCACAAAAAGAAGAAAAAGAATAAAATTGACATTCTAGTACAGAAAAAATATAACTGAATTAAGAATTTAATAAAACAGGAGATTAGACTTGTAGAAGAGAAAACTAACAAATTGGAATAATGATTTTGAAGCAAAGAGAGGAAAAAAAAGACATATGGGACATAATGAAAATTTCTAACAGGCATATAATTGTAGTCTTAGAAGGAGAATAGAGAGAATGGGACCAGTGCAATACTTGATGTTTTACTTAATTTTATAAGAATTTTCCCAAAAGTTAAAGATGAGAGATAATGATCAAGATGCTGTTTATTTATCTTTTTTAAAGATATTATTTATTTATTTAGAAGAAGAGAGAGAGGAAGCAGGGGGAAGGGCCCAGGGAGAGAGAGAATCGTAAGCAGACTCTGTACTGAATGTGCAGCCTGAAGCAAGGCTCGATCTCACAACCACACGGTCATGGCCTGAGCTGAAATCAAGAGTCAGGCACTCAACTGACTGAGCTACCCAGGTTTCCCCAGATCAAGATGCTATTTAAAGGAACTTCCGTGCTAATGAATTGGAAGAATAAACATTGTTAAAATGTCTCTGCTGCCGGGAGCAATATGTACTTTCAACACCATTGGAGGGGGGTGGGGGATGGGTGAGCCTGGTGGTGGGCATTAAGGAGGGCACATGCTGCTTGGAGCACTGGGTATTATACATAAACAATCAATCTTAGAACACTACATCAAAAACTAATGATGTACTGTATGCTGATGTAACATAATAAAAAATAATTTAAATAAATAATTTAATTAAATAAAGGAACTACTAGAAGACCAACCATGAAGAAGGCCTAGGAATTACCATTCCAAATTGTTAAGGGAAAACAACCAGTTTCATGGTCAATGCCACTGAAAAGAATAAAAAGTGAACTCTTAACATTGTATTTAATGTATACTTAAGATGTTTGATGTATTGATAGTAGATTTCTTCCAGAAATTTTGAAATTGAATTGGAGAAAAGAATATCCAAAACTAAGAAAACTAAGTAAGAGTCTATTATTAACTCCAAGAAAAAAAGTTGCATCAAGAAAGAAATGTCATCATCCATGAACCATTGCTTTTTTTGGAAGTAAGGGAAGATAACAGTGTTTTGAGGACATGTCATATAAAAAAATTAAATCTTATTTTTTAGTAAATATTACACAATAAATAAAAGTGAAAATAATAACAATATAAGCATGTTAGGTTAAAGTATAGAAGACAGATAATATAAAAAAGATTAAATAGTTGATAATATTTTTTTATTCTAGTAAAGGGAAGCAAGAGGGCAAAAGATACAAGGTCAAGTGCGCTGGGAACAAGGTCTCTGTTTCTCTTATAAATCTGTGTCTTACCTATCAATCTTATAAGCATTCATCTTATCCTCTATGCGTGTATAATAATAGTCCTTACCTTGTCTGTTTTTTTTTAAGGCTCAAGTTATACAAAAATGTTAACACATTGTCAGTAACAAAGTAACTACTCATTAAGTGCTAGTTATTTAATTAGTAGATTAATAGAAGTAAAATAGAAGGGATTGTAGTAATATTAGGAATTGAGACTATTTCAGTTGGTTAACACTACTCTGTGTATTTTGTAAGCGAGTTGGCAAATTAATATATAAAGTGTGTAAATATAGTTCATCATCCATGACTTTCTTTACCCTCCTCTCTATGCTTTTCTGAAACTGTATGTCTGAGAGTTTGGTTAATGGAACATAATCTGAACTCTTTCTACGTTTCAACCTTGAGCATTCTTGAAATTGGCAATGCCACATCCCAACTATCCCCTGATATTCTATTTTCCAGAATTCATCTGGGGTGACATCTTTAGTCCTAGTGCTGGGAGAAAAAGTAAAGAGCTGCACCAGTCTGTATCTATGACATCACTTATTTTCAACCCACATGTAAATGCATTCTGCATGCATTTTCTCCTTAAGCCATATATCACTGGTTAATAGTGATTAATTTTATGCAAATTTTAAGTAAAAGTTTAAGCAAAAAACACAATATCATAGAAGCACTTGAAGTAATGAAATTGTTTCCTTTATTGCAAATTTTATTTAAACCCTCCCAATTATCATCTTCATTGACAATATAATCAGGACTTAATGCTGAGTTGTTGTTAATTTTTAATGCTACTTATGTTTTTTAATACAGTGTATAATTTGGCACTGAATCTTTTAGTAGAACTAAGCTTTGACATCCTCTATAATCCTCCACTCAAAACTAATATTTTTAATCAATTAAGACCCTTCTCCTTCCCACCCCACCTGCATTACATCTTAGAATGTATTATAGTAGTGCAGAATGTTTAACATTTTAGAATATTTATAAATGGGGTTTCATTTTTAGAAAGTCAAAATCATTAGAAAGATAGTAAAATTTTCTCCCAGGATTAAAAAAAGAAATCGTAGTTATAAAATAGCTGGAAGTAACTTGACTTCTTAGCAAATTTTCAGCTATAGACTTTTTCTGTTAATCAAGATTGTGTCACTGCCTCTAACTGTTCTAAATGAAGCTAGATATTTAGAATAAGTCTGTCTTTTTTGGAAAAAAAAAATATCATTGTGAATTGTAGTTCATTTAAATACTCAGAGACTTTTTACTAACATGATGCCTGAGCACCAGATTTCCTGTGACTTTCACCCTGAATTAAGGATGTATTTCTTGAGGCTTAGTTTATCAAGACCAGCTAATGTGCATAACTCCTATTCCCTTGGGAATTTGTGGGTGCCTGTCCAGTCTGAATTTCAAATACTGACAGAGAATCGTAATTAGAATATAGCTGCAGTTTCATGAATATTCAATTACTCCATAAAAAGAATTAACTTGAGCCATAGATCAATTACATGAACATTGATAAACTCCTTTAGCAAGCATGATATTTTCAGGGAACAAATTCAGGTACAAGAGAAATGTCGTTTTCTTTACTTTTTTCTGTAATTCAAATGAACTATTCTGTGTGATAGCAGAAAATTTAATGTCCAGTTTCTCAGTTATGTCAGGTTTAAACTCCATCATAGCCTGCTCTTCTCCTTTTTGTTCTCATCTTCTCTTTCCTGATATGACATAAAAATCCAAGGGGGTGGGATGAGGTAGTTTCTGTGACTGGCATAATGTTATTGTGTGAAAGAAGGTCCCAGCACCACTTTTTCATCCTCCGTGGTGTGACTCACCTACTGGGCCCTTGTCTTACCTGATCACAAAAGGTTGGTATCTGCCATGAAGAAATTCATATCTTCATTTGGTCACGAGCTCTACTGTCCATTGTAGCACTGGAGAATTACTCTTCTGGTCCAAACTTAAAATCTGTTTGGGCTAATACTGTTCATTACATTCTATATTTATTACCACACTGGAAAACAAAACAAAACAATGCAACATATTGCATTTACATGTAGGTTGTGAAAGGCTCTCTCAAGTTCTTTAGATAGCAGTCTGCTTTTTTATTTCATATCCTGAGTGCCTGGGGGACCCTGTGGGTTGTGTATCAGACAAAAGGTGAAGCACAATTCGTACATACTCTTCAATATTCAAACCTGTGGGAGTTTTATTCCACTCTCCAGGTAACTCTGGATGTCCTGCAGGATGCAAAGCTTTCCATCAAAGTTTAACCCTTTTATGTTCTACTCCAACTCTCCTTCCTCTCTAGTTTGTAGGAGTTGGTTTAGGTGGAGGATGGCAGTATCAAGCAGGGTAAGGGGAAAACAACCACAAAAAACACCACAAATGTGCTAATGTTTCCCATATCCCACAGTTATATTTTGAAAGTTATGCTCAGGACTAAAATCCCTAGGAGTATGTTGAGTTGGAATTGTTTGATTAGAAACTTCCCCATTGATCATCACAGACGGAAATTATTATTGGATAATGAACACTGCATTCTAATAGCATCAGTAATGATACTCTCTTCAGTCACAACCTTAAGGTCATTAAATGTCATGAAAAATGAAAGTTTAAAAAAAAAAAAAAGAAGTCCAGAATGTGAGAAGAAAGAAAAGGAAGGTAAAAGAGAAAGGAATGCTGGAGCCCAATTTCTTGTATTATTTAGGCCCTGGTCTCTTCAAATTCCATTTAACCAACATTCACATGATCCACAAAGCCCTCCTTCTCTCTGACCAATCCTATTGCCTCATACCTATTTGCTTGCACTGTTCCCCTTTATAAAGCTCAAGCATAGTACTTTGTGTAGTGAAGCCTGGCAGTACCTGTTGGTATTATGTAAGTATATATTGTGTGTCTGCTGAATATTGTACAACTGAAATGTTGTTTATTTAAATATTTTATCATTTAAAATATAGGTTGCAAAGGGTTTTTTGTTTGTTGTTTTTTTAAAGAATTTATTTATTTATTTAACAGAGATCACAAGTAGGCAAAGAGGCCCGCAGAGAGAGAGAGGAGGAAGCAGGCCCCCTGCTGAGCAGAGAGCCCAATGCGGGACTTGATCCTAGGACCCTGAGATCATGACTTGAGCCAAAGGCAGAGGATTAACCCACTGAGCCACCCAGGCACCCTAGGTTGCAAAGTTTTAAAGTCACTTAGCTTGCTGGAGTGTTTTAGGTAAGAAACCTGGTTATAGTTCTTTTGCCAAAATATCAGATATAACGGGTGGTTTAGACTTGAGAGGCAAGAACAGAAATACAAGACTGAGATTGAGATGATTCATAGGTCAAGGTTAAGAGTCAGAGAGCAGGTTCAAGAGAGCCAAAATTTAAGGTCAGAGTCAATAACTCAAAGGGGTTCTGTTTCTAGTTAGAGCTCTAGGCTTGAGCAGATCATGGGTAGGCTCTATTGAAGCAAGGTAACATAGCAGTTAAAAGTATTCCAACTGCCCATTCTGAGGTCAGCCAGTCATGTATATGAATCCTCATTTACTCTTATGACTTTGTAAACTTAGTCAAGTTGTTTAAACTTTCTGGATTTCCTGTTTTTATAAAATAGGAATATTAATAGGACTTACATCGCAGGATTCATAGTGAAGTTCTTCAGGTACATCAGAAAAATTTATTCTCTGTCTCTTTCATGGTTTATTTTGTGGCTTCTTTGGAGATAATGTGAAGTGGGCAGCTAAATCTCTACCAGCTGGTTATAATTTCTCCCTCAGTCTACTCATCTAAGGTTTTAGTTCCAATGGATATTTCTTAAAGCTAATGAACTTAAACTCAGAGACCTTCCCAAGATCTAGGAGGGAACTTAACAATGTGTTTACATGGTTGTGTTTTTGTTAATTTTCAAAACTAAGATACCCTGTATATTATTTTTCATAAATCCCCCATACCCCACAAAATTCCATGTTTCAGGATCTACATAATCTGATTCTGCCCCCACCCTGTGTCTTTTTCGCTGAAGTCACCTTACCCTTTAAGATCCTCCTAGGTCACAATTTTGGACACCCATAGACTGACATTATTTTAAGACCCAGTGTATGGGGGCACCTGGATGGCTCAGTGGGTTAAAGCCTCTGCCTTCAGCTCAGGGCATGATCTCTGGGTCCTGGATCGAGCCCCGGATCAGGCTCTCTGCTCAGCAGGGAGCCTGCTTCCTCCCTCTCTCTCTGCCTGCCTCTCTGCCTACTTGTGATCTCTCTCTGTCAAATAAATAAATAAAATATAAAAAAAAAAGTGTATGTACTCAGGTGTGATGTAACACTGATCCACCATTTTTCTCAAACTCTAGAGGAAGCATATCATCATCTCTGATCAGTTCCTTCACTGAAGGATTGAAGATCCCATTCATATGGGATTGAATAGAGCCCATGAATCAGTTGGTCTCACTAGGAATGGACTTCCTAAAACTATCCTTCACTGGGCTTTACTCTGCCATGGATAGGGGGATTAGTATGCATAACACACTATCAGTTCTTTCCAAAGAAATGTTCTCATGAACTTCCAAATTTCTCTGTCTCCAACATTTTTTATAGTCTAGGGGTTATGGCCAACTAAAGATTATATAACAGGTTCTTGGGTACCTCATTTGTAAATCCTGCTTTGGATAGGTAGCATATCACAATGGAAAGTAAAAGGCACTTATGGTGTCTCTGGTGAACTGAGTGAGGATGCATATTAACAACTACCTTACATATACAAAACCTGAAGAATACCTAGAAAATAGTGAAAATTCAAAAAAAAATTAGCTCTTATCTGTCAGTATGGTTCTAAGAACTGGCCCTGTGTCTAGAAAAGACCCATGGGATGATGTCTGAATCACTGAAACCAGTTTTATAGGAAATTACAGGAAAAAGGTGTGAAGTATGAAAAGAGAGCTATCATAAGTATGGTATTAACTTTTTAGAAGATTAATGTTAATTTGTCTTTGAAAAAATGAAAATAATATTGTAAGCAGAAACAGTCATATTTCTAATTTGGGGATATATAATTTGCAATTTTTTTTTACATTAAGAAAGTCTGTATTTCTTAGTTGAGTCAAGATATTTTTAAGACTCTTTTTTACACTTTCTGATAAGGATCAGATTAATGTAATTTGATTGCACTTAACAATTATAATTTGCATCTTCCCCTAATAAAAATAGGGCTTCAATAAAAAAAAATAAAGTGATAAGTTTCTGCATAGGCACCAAATTTAATTTTCTATTGTTTCCATTTTAGATAAAATGTAAAAGTATAATGTTTCTTTGCAAAAGCAATTGCACAAAGTTAACTACATTTAAATTTACAGAATCATGATTTTTGTAGAGCAATAGAAGTAAAGGCAGCTAGAATATAAGAGCAGGTAGATTAGACTACATAGGCATTAATAATGCTTATTTAATCACCCCTCCTTATTCTTTAGTACAATATTCTTTAACATAAAACAAAAGATGTGGGTGGATTGTTTACTTGTTTTCTATTTCATATTCTAAGGAGAAATATATGCAACTAATTACCATGTTCAAAAAAGAAAACCATTCACATGGAAAATGAAATTTGAAAAACAGTGTGCATATATTTCAGCTCTAATAGTGCAAAGAAGAACTTGCACATCATTTTTCTTAAGGTGTGAAATACAGGTTCTTAAGCATTTATATTCTCCATAAATTATGTTGTCTATTTTGTATGTGGATGTCTTTAAATATTTGAAAGATGCTGTATTTTATTTTGCATGTTTAAATTATGGTGTGTTTTTTTCCATTTGTATTTTATATATATTTGCCTCTCATTTTGTGATATTTAAATAGGAGAGAGATAAGAGAACCAACCAGAAGAAATTTTTACTAAACAAAAATTATATGAATCTATTTGTTTCTGAGGGTATACATTCCTAGTGTAAATAAAGATGATGGTAATCATAGTCATAATAAAAAATAACCACAATGGCTATATTTGGAGTTTTGTTCTACTTCTTTCCTTTAAGATATCACAATTCTTTATAGGAATCTTGCTCTGTCCATGTGATTTGGCTGGGTAAAATCAGACATCCTACCCCAAAGCAAGAAATAACTCACATCTCATCAGTTTTGCCCTTCCAACTCACTAGGTATGGGATAGGCTCAGAACACATTCCACAACAGGCCATAATTTCTTAGCTCTTTTGAGAAGCATAAAAAAGAAGTTGTTTATCATCCGGAAATTTCCATCAAGAAGGAGCAAAGTATTAAGCTGCTAGAGATCAGTGTTCCCCCATGTGAAGAAAGCCCACTTAATGAAGCCCACACAGAGGAAAACAGACTTAGAGCAAGAATTGGAGACAAAGAAGTACCATAATGACAGTCTGAGATTTAGATTTAGAAGAGGCTAGAGATAATTCTGTTGTCTGGATTTTTAATCTACTTAAATAAATCAATTTATTTTTTTTTGCTTAATTCAGTTTGAGTTGAATTTCTTACACTTGCAACTAAAAAGGTTGGGGGACATTTAATTTTAGTATAGAATTATGTAAGCACTCCTACAAATTGTTGTATTAAATTTCACTTCACAAGTCTTTTGAGTTGTTAAAGTTGGGGAAATGTAAAGAAACAAAAATTTAATGAAAGATCCATGCCTGATCAAAGGAAGAATGAAATCAGATGGAATTGATAAACTATTGTTGAAAGATAGCCTCTGTGACTTTTTTATCTCTCCCTTTCTATATCCCTGAGATGATACACCAGCATTCTATTTCCTGCATCTTACAACTGTCCTTTTCTTCCTCATCTTTCTTCCTCCATTTTAGGTAATGGGCGTTGTTACTATCCTTACTTTAAAATCCTTGAAACATTTTTACTGCTCTTATCTCTTTTCTACCTTAATTAGTCGTGAAGAAAAAGTTCAACAAAGGAAAATGTTTAAAAATAAGTTATATTTGACCAAAATATTACATACTTCAATGCAGGCCATTTACCAAAAAATCTGTTTGTATCATTGGGATCAAGTCATATAAATACAAAAAACTACGTTCTTTATTCTCTGTACTGATCTTTTTTTTTTTTTTTAAAGATTTTATTTACTTATTTGACACACAGGGAGAGAAAGAGCACAAACAGAGGTAGTGGCAGCAGAGGAAAAGAGTTCAGAAGCAGGCTCCCTGTAGAGCAGAGGGAGCCTGATGTGGGACTTGATCCTAGGACCCCAGGATCATGACCTGAGCTGAAGGCAGACACTTAACCAACTAGGCACCCCTCTCTGTACTGTTCTTAATCTAAGTAGATTTTGAGATGTTTGGTTAATAAATGTTTATAAGTAATGATTAACACTCACTTTTTAAAAATTTACATTTGTTTTTTGTTTTTTTTTTTTACTTCACATTTTGAAATAATTTTAGACTTAGAGAAAGTTAATTTCTTTTTTTTAAAAGATTTTATTTATTTATTTGACAGAGAGATTGTACGTAGGCAGAGAGGCCAGGCAGAGAGAGAGGGAGAAGCAGGCTCCCCATCAAGCAGGGAGCCCAATGTGGGGCTCAATTCCAGGACCCCGAGGTCATGACCCAAGCCAAAGGCAGAGGCTCAACCCACTGAGCCACCCAGGTGCCCCGAGAAAGTTAATTTCTGGCAAACATATCATTTAGTTTTCCTGACATTAGGGAACATCTAACATTATTATGGGACATTTGTCAAAATGTAAAATTTTACATTGGTATTAACCGATCTGTAGACATTATTCAGATTTCACAAATTTTTTCACTGATATACTTTTTTCTCTTCCAAAATTGCACATTGTATTTAGCTTTCATGTCTTAGTCTCCTCTAATGTGTAGTAGTTCCTTAGTCTTTCCTTATCTTTCATGGTTCAACATTTTCAAGAATTTTGGTTACTTATTTTGCTGAATGTCTTCCAATTTGGGTGATCTCATATTTTCTCATGATTAGATTGAGAGTATGCATTTGGAGCAAAAGCAACAAAGAAGGGATATGAATCTGCCAGGCCATACATGTTCTTAATGAAATTTACATGATAACTTGGTTAAAGTGTAGTCCACTGGGTTTTTCTACATTAAAGCTATGATCTATCCCTTGTAATTGATAAATATCTTGGGATAGATAATTTGAGAAAATATTAATTTCCTCTTCAAACTTTGTTCTACTTTCTCAAATTTATTTTAACTTTTATGGTTTACTTACATTTCTATACAAATGTTGGAAGCAGCTTGTCTATATCTATGAAGATTCCTGCTGGGATTTTGATTGAGATGGAATTGAATTTCTAGATCTATTTGTGGAGAAATGACATCTTAATAATACCAAGTTTTCCAGTACATGAACACAATATATCTCTCCATTTATTTAGATTTTCTTTTATTTCATTAGTACTTTCCAGTTTTTAGCACACAAATCCTGCACATATTTTAGATTACACCTAAATATTTAATTGCTTTTGTGATTTATTATAGATGATATTTTATTCAAATTTTAATTGAGCATTGCTAATTTATGTAATTGTAATTGATTTTTCTACACTGACCTTGTATTGTACCTTTGGTAAAAGTCAGTTACTAGTTCTGGAAGGTTTTTGTTTTGTTTTGTTTTTTAAATTCTTTAAATTTGCTATGTAGACAGTCATGGACTATAAATAGGTGCTGTTTTAATTATTGCTTTCTAATCTGTATGTCTTATTTAATTTTCTTGTTTTTTTGCACTACCTAAGACTTATATAGTACATGTTGAATAGGAGCGATAAGAGAGGATCTTCTTGCCTTGTTTTTGAGCTTGGGGGAAAATCGTTCAGTAATTCATCATTAAGTGCCATATTATCTCTAGGTTTTTTTAAGATATATTTTGTTATATGTCTGTTACTTGGTTAAGTAAGTTCTTTTGTATTAAGAATTTGCTGAGAGTTTACATCATCCATGCATGCTAAATTTTTTCAAGTGCTTTTTTGCATAAATTGAGATCATCTTCAGTACTTTTTTTGCTATAGAAATATGTTGAGGCACCTTCGCTGTCTCAAACTGTAGATCATGTGACTCTTGATCTTGGGGTTGTGAGTTTGAGCCTCACATTGGTTGTAGAGATTACTTAAAAAAAATGTTAAATTACTTTAATTCATTTTCACATGTTAAACTAGCCTTGCATTGACAGGTTCATCTCTACTTGGTATAGCTACATTATTCTTTTTATATATTGCTAAATTTGATTTATTATTATTTTATTTATTTTCCAAAGATTTTATTTATATTTAATTTAGAGAGAGAGAGTGCACAAGTGGATGAGGCAGAGGAAGAGGGAGAGAGAGAATCTCAGCAGACTGCACACTGAGCATGGAGCCTGAGCCTGACATGTGCTTGATTCCAAAAGCATGATCCCTGAGATCAAGACCTAGGCTGAAACCGAGGCAGATGCTTAACTGACTGCGCCACCTATGTGTCCCTTCTAGTACTTTATTGAGGAGTTTTGTGTGTTCATTTATTCCCTGCCTCAATACTTTCCTTTTGGAAGGAAGTCCCTCCATCCCTTCTGGTTGCCCTAGTGTCTAAAATAAACACTTTTAAAAAACAGAGTGTGTATTCAAATAACATTATAGTGTTTCACGTGTAGTATAATAAGCTTAGATTTCTAATTTCTCCTCTCCATCTTTGTGCTATAGATGTAACATTTTACATATCTTTTACATATGCTGTAAATATATATTACATTGCTACTATTTTTGCTATCTATAGTTAGCTTTTAGAGAAATGCAAACTAAAAAATAAATGAACTTTATTTTGCCTTATTCCATTTGTAGCATTATTCATTTATTTATGTAGATTCAAGTTTTTTCTGGCATGTTCCTTCTGTTTGAAAGGTTTCTTTCAGGGCGCTTGAGTGGCTCAGTCAGTTAAGCATCTGACTCTTGATTATGGCTCAGTCATAATCTCAGGGTTGTGAGATTGAGCCCCACAGATTCTGCTTAAGATTCTCTCTCTCCCTTGCCCTCTGCCCCTTCCCCCATGCTTGTGTGAGTGTATTCTTCCTCTCTCTGTAAAAAGAAAAAAAAAATTTTTAAAGACTTTATTTATTTATTTGACAGAGACACAGCGAGAGAGGGAACACAAGCAGGGGGAGTAGGAGAGGGAAAAGTGGGCTTCCCGCAGAGTGGGGAGCCTGATGTGGGACTCTATCCCAGGACCCTGGGATCATGACCTGAGCCGAAGGCAGACATTTAATGACTGAGTCACCCAGGCACCCAAGAAAAATTTTTTTTTAAATAAAGGGTTTGTTCAGATTTCTTGTAATTTAGGTATTTTGGCAATGACTTTTCTGTTTTGTCTGAGAAAGCATTTATTTTTCATTCATTTTTATGTGTTTATATATAACTATGTTTCAATAAAATAGAAAAAAATTTATAATTATAGATTTACAGAAAAATTTCAGATATAACTGAAAATTCCCATGTACTCTCACTTATCTACTCCTATTACTATCATCTTACATTAATACTGTACATTTTTCACAATTACTGAACCCATATTGATACATTTTTAACTATAGTCCATAAATTATTCAGATTTTTTTTTAGTTTTAATCCACTGTCCTTTTTCTGTTCCATGATTGCCACATTACATTTAATTTTAATGTTTTCTTAGCTATCTCTTGGCTGTGACAGTTTCTCAGACTTTCCTTGTTTTTAATGATCCTGACATTTCTGGAAAGTACTGGCCAAATATTTTGTAGGATATCTGTTGGCTAGGATCTCGTTCTCATTATTAGATTGAAGTTACTGTATTTGGGGTTTATGGTACAGAGTTAAACTGCCATTCTTATCACATCACATCAAGAGTACATACTATCAACATGAATTATCACTGTTGATGTTAACCTTGATCACCAGACTGAGGAAAGGTTTGTCAAATTTCTCCCTTGTAAAGTTAATCTTTTTTGTCCTTTCTTTGTGTCTATGTGCAGCCATCATTTCAGTATTTGGGTACTTATGCCAAACCTTCTGAGGGGGAATAATATACATATGTATTCCCAATTCTGCATGAGATATTTGTCTAGTCCTTATTTACCTATTTGTCTATTCTTCTTTTAGGAATTATTCCTCATTTATCTATTTATTTATTCCATCATCATTTATAGCAGTGTGGACTTTTTTTTAGATATTTAAATATTTAGATATTTATTTTATGCTTGGGTTATAATCCAAAATTACTTTATTTTGTTGAAATTTTCTGGCATTGCTGTTGGGAGCCCTTTCATTTGGCTCCTGTGTCCCTTTGATATATCCCTGTTGTTGTAGATTTTAAGTATTCTTTTATTTTGGTACTAAACTATTACTTCAGGCTCATGTTGTCTCATTTCTACAAAGAATCTTGGTTCCTTTTACCAGATAATTGTATTAGAAATAAAAGTCTGAGTGTTAGGTATGCTCTGTGATCCTGGGTTATTATTGCTTCTGGGCTTTTCAGGTCATAGATTAAGGAAATATATGTGGATATACTAACTCATGTATTTGCACATATCTATAAATATTCCCATATTAATCACATACATATATATTAAGACAAACGTGGATTTATATTGATGTCCCCAACTCTAATCCATTACCTCATGTATCATTATGACCTAGTCCGTTTGATGATGTGTGAACTCCCACTCCCAACAGGGACACTCTAGCTCCCATAATCTATTACTTATTTACTTGGTTGTTCAATTCCTATATATGTTACACATTTTAATATATATATGTGCATGTGTGTGTGTGTGTATTTATATCATATGTATGTTTCAGAATTGATAACCCATACATTCATGGGAAAATAACTTTATTAACTAGAGTATTGTATATTTCCTAGCAGTAGAGAGATTTTTCTATATTCTTCTAGATGTAGTGGGTTTTCACCAGTGCCCTAAGATAACCAGTATTTCTGCTGTCCCCAGATCTGAGTGGAGTTTTGTGCCCTCCTACAGTGGTCCCTGTCTCCCTTCTCGAGGTCTGAACCATGAGCAATGCTTTCTCAGGACTCTCCTTAATAATTTTTGTGAGTGGAACCTTGGAGGAAAAAAAATGATATATTTTTGCCCATCGGGCTTCACACTCTCTTGACAGCCTATATTTTGCTTCCTGCACTTAACTATTCCAGCTAAATTTTTCTGACCAGTTTTCTGCTGTATCAGCTCCAGGAAAAACAAGTTCTTATGTCTCATTTCTCCCAATAGGTGCCTATCCGTTTTTAGATTTTTGGAGTAAGTAATTGCCCTGTGACGCCTTTCTATGTTAAACTGAAGAAAAATGTAAAACCAGTTTGGCTAGCTTCCTTTCTTCTTTCTTTTTTCTCTCTCTCCTTCTCTTTTCCTTCCCCCTCCCTTCCTTCCTTCCTTTTTTCTTTTTTTCATTTGGTGTCTGGATGGGGGCTATGCTCTTTCTAGCTCTCTATATCTTATTTTGGTTACAACAGAACCATCTTTAGGAAAGGAAACTCCAGTTATCCTATATTCCATTGAAGTGGTATAATTTGGTAGTAAATAATTATAGTCATTTCACAAGTAGAACAAAAGACATAGTCTAGGCCTCTGCTACCAAATTAAACAGATTATGACCTATTCTTTGAGTCCTAACTTATTATGGTTTAGAGCCATAGGGAATCTAAAACCACTATTTCTCATTGCACTACTTATATGAGATGGACATGCTCTCATCAGAACTCTGAGTTTATTATGTGCCTGACACTGTTCCTGTATTGTCTTACTTAACCCTTATAGCAAACATATGAAGTAGGGAACAGGAAAAGACTTATAATGTGTAAGAAATTTGTCCAGATTTGAACATCTAGCAAATAGCATGGATGAGATTTGAACCAAAGCAACTTAAATTCAGATCCTCCACACTTAAACACAGAACTCCTCTTCTTTTCCTGAGGAAAGGAAGTAACCTTCAAATAGTCACACTGGTGAATGAAAAATTAAACTTGTCATCTATATTCTGAGTCAGTTGGCCACACTTTTGGAAGGTGAATAGAAGATAGCTTTGTCTGTTTTGCAAATTCAAAAAATGCTGTCTCTGTGAAGTTTTTGAAATCACTTTTTGTTCATCTTTGTGCTGGTCCAGCTAAAATAACTGTTACTGTTTTATTGTGCTTAAATAGAATGCATGTACTAAAATACACTCTTCGTTAGATTTCAGTTCTTAGATACCAGCTAGCTAGTCAGCTTTTCGTTGTATGGTGAATGACTTTTTCACAATTAATTACTAATGTGATCCTCAACTGTGGAGAAAAATACCCTGGATAAAACTTAATGAGTAAAAGTGACCAATATTTAACCTCTTTTCATAGAGTCTTAATTGAGCAATAAGTAGTTATCCTAAAATAATCATGGACTCCAATGGGACTATGGTTGAGATGATAATTGCTATATTAGGCTGATTGATTAAGGTTATGAAAAGTTATTAGTGTGAGGGTGAAGGGTCACAAATTTACCTTGTCCATAGTTTAATTTGAATTCTGTCAATAAAAAGGGAAATAATTGTTATACTCATATTTTATAAAAAATCATTTTCTCTTCTCAGCAATAGCTTTTCATTCTGTAGGCAATTAATCCAAAATAAATTGCTACCCACAACCATCATAGAAAGCATTATAATATTTTCTACTTCTTGTTTTCCCCTAGTTAGTCTATTGACAGAAACTATCACCAATTAAATGCAAAGAAATTTAAAGCCCAGGATTATTGAATAATTACTTATTCAAACTTCATTAAAAGTTGGTAATGAAGTAACTAATTCATCACTTATCCATCACTTATTATATACTATGGAATGTTCTAGATATTTTACATATATTTTATTTTACTATAATAAGATTTGAAAAGATAATTCTATTATCCTTATTTTATAGATAAGGAAACAAATCTCAAGAAAGGCTATGAAAATTTGATTAATTTATACAGATTTTTTAAAGTGTCAGTGAACAGTGTCTCCTTGCTCTACTAGACAAAATAAGTTCTAAAATTACTTTTCAAAATTATTGGTCTGGTTCTAAGAACTTGTTAATTTCTCCAAGTTGTCTAATAAATACATCACAATAACAATAGTTATTGTATGGAGTAAAATATAGTACAAACTTTTTCAGTAAACAAATGGGATAAATAATTTTTATGATGCCTCAAGATAACAGGGTAGTTACTCTGTTATCCCTTACTATCTTTTAGCAAATGTAAACATGTGACATTCGTGACTGAAGGTGTTAATAAGGCATCTTTGGAGATTTCAACCATAATTAGCAATAATCACCCATCAGAATAAAACCAAACAAAAGTAGAAAGAGCAGGGGGTAGAGAAAAAAGGAGAGGGAGGAAGGAAGAAAGAGAAAGAGTAGAGAGAGAGTGAGGGAATAAAAATACAAATGGAGATGGGAAGGAGGACTTTAGAGCTCGGTGGACCTATTTTCAAGTTCTGGCTCCAACACTTACCACTCATATGACCTTGAGCAACAGGCTCAACCTCTAATCTCACTTTTCTAAGTTCTGGAGAAGGAATAATAATGGCTGCCTTATAAGATTGTTGAAACATTTAATTATACAAGTATTTCTTGCATGGCTCCTATATCAGATGAAGACTCAATAGCTGTTAATTTTTTCTTTTTTAAATTTCCTATTCTTTTCCTCCTCTGTGTTCTTGTATAATAAGCAGCATCAGTTCAAAATTGTTCTTTGGAATTTGGCCCCACGCATGGGACAGTGTTTTAAACCATAATACCAAAAATAACGTGAGCCCAGGGGAAAAGCTATTTGATGTGGTAATGGTTGAAGCTGCTGCTGGCGTCTTAATTTATACTGAAGTAAAAATACAGAAATCCCTTAGGATGATGACTCTTCAAAGCTTTCAGGAAGCATTATTCTCTATAGGAGTAGAGAATTGCTTTACATTCTTCCCTTTTAATGTGTCTTATTATACCTTTCAAACATATACATTTCATTACATGCTTCCATTAAGGCATCTCATTATAACTTTCAAATATGTGCATCTCATTACATCTCTTTTAAGCATCTTTACATATTCTCCATTTGTGGATTTCATTAAAGCCTTTCCCTTGTATATCTCATTACTAATTTACTTTCATGTATGTTATTATAACCTATATTTCTCATTACGTTACTTAAACATGCACATCTCATTACACCTTTCTATTTATGCATCTCATTACACTCCTCAAAAATGTGTATCATATTACATCTTTCTCCTTTGCATATCATTACATTTGTCCAATTATGCATCTCATTATGCCATTTCATTTATGCATGTTATTATACCCTGCCTTTTATCCATGTCATTACACTTCTTAAACCCAAGCATCTAAGTAAACCTCTATGCCATTTTATATACCTCACAGATACTCTCTTCATTTTTTCATGTGTGTTTTTTTCTAGTACCCATTAAAAATATGAATCTCTTGGAGGACTGATGGTGTTACTGTTCTCAGATATGCATATTTCCTTCATATTTATTGTATTTTAAAAGATGTCCCCTTTAAACTCTTATTTTTCCTTTTCTATTGAGATCTTTTAAGAAAGTGATTCATGCTGTCCTTGATAATGCCAAGTGATATATGTCATCAAACCCTTCAACTAGAAACATCTCCATTATTATTACTTCTTTGCATCCCTTGTTTTAAACCTTCTAGTATTCTTCCAAATATGTTAATCTCATTGCTAGCCCTTGGATATGCACTGCTATTTACCCTTGATCAATTATGTTTCTTATCCTTCCTTAGATTATCTCTATTTTAGATGGTTGGGGTTATAGTATCATCTGATCATTATCCTCAGCTCTAAATGGAATTTCCCCTGTTGTTTGCTCTTCTCTAGATTATTACTTTTCTTCTATTCAAATATCGTCTCTCCCTGAGGCAATAGATGCCTTTGGAATACATTAAGGAGTCAAATATAACCAAATAGTCCATGTGTTACTTTACATAAATTCTATTTTATTATCATAGCATTTTTGTTTGTAGTGCTATTTAAAAGCTTAAAATTGCTGAAATTTCAACATTCACTGTGCTTTAATTGTGTAGTTTGTTAGTAATACTGAAATAAGCTGTATTGTGGCATTTATTAAACAGACATTATAATCAAGCTTTTACCATAAAGAAATCCATTCTAATCTAAATAATATCACTAGGATTCTGTAGATTTGAGTATATATTGAGACACATACTAAGTATAGTTACTTGAGAGCATTTACAGATACTGACCCATCTAGTGCAGACATACCCTAGTTATCAGAAAGAACACTGAATTGGGTCTGGTATATTAAGTTTAATGTCACACCTCTTTCTTTTATTATGTGAAAAATTTTATTATATGCAACAATAACTTAATATTTTTAGTCAGTTTACAAAAGCATCTAGGTAATTTGTATATGTACATGTATAATCCTTAAATGTGTATGCATGTATAATCTATAAAGCAGAGATAAATTTGTTATCAAATTACTTTTTTAAGTTGCTTTATGACATTTTGGATTTCTTTTTTATTCAGTCATCTTTTCTTCTTTTTTAAAAGATTTTTAAAAATTATTTATTTATTTGACAGATAGAGATCACAAGTAGGCAGAGAAGCAGGCAGAGAGAGAGGAGGAAGCAGGCTCCCTGCTGAGCAGAGAGCCCGATGCGGGGCTCGATCCCAGGACCCTGGGATCATGACCTGAGCCAAAGGCAAAGGCTTTAACCCACTGAGCCACCCAGGCGCCCCTCAGTCATCTTTTCTCATTCAACAATTATTTTGAGCTCCTGGTATGTACCAGGTACTGTTCCAGATGCTGGGAATACAGCAACGATCAGACAGGATTCAGGTTTAATGGAAAAATATACTCTTAGTGAGGTAAATAGATAATAAATGAACACATGGTGAGTAATACAGTGAAGAAAGGCAAGGAGGAAACTTGACAAATTGAGGCATCTACAGATAAACACCTAAGGGTAGCTCTTATCACCTCAGGCCTAAGTGGGCAAGGAAAGGAATATATTATCACCAGAGCCAGTGAGAGCTAGAATATGGAAAGCAGGCTGCCAGAGAGGAGTTGTGGTTGTATAGAGGGATGAACTCATTGTCAGAACTGTAGAGTAGAAGAAGGAAGAAAGCAAGGGAAAAATACCCCAAGGTCTTCCTGCCCATCCTCTCATGTCCCTTTGGTGCCTCCCATTGTTTGAGCCCAAAAGGAATATAGAGAGAAGCCTGATGATATATGCTGTAAGTATAATCTTGGCTGTATGGTCTGTATTAGTTTCCTAGGACTGCTATAAAAAAATACCATAAACTTGGTAGCTTAAAACAATATAAAGTTAGTCTTTCATAGTTCTAGAAGACAGACATCTGAAATCAAGCTGCCAACCGGGCAATACTCCCTCTGAATGCTATCTGAGAAAATCCTTCCTTGCATCTTTTTAGTTTTTGATAGCTACCTTGACATTTTTTGGCTTGTAGCTCCAATCTCCAACTCCATCTTTACATGGTGTTCATCCCTATGTATGTCATCCTTTCTTCTTATGAGGACAACAGTTCCTGGATTTAGGCCCTACTCTAATCCAATATGACACCATATTAACTTAACTAATTATATCTGCAAAAAAACCATTTTCAAATACAGTTACATTCAGTGATTCTGATGGAATAAGAATTTTGGGGGAGGACACAACCAACTTCAGAATCCATGTAGTAAATATTTCAATATAGTTATCATCAAAAGATGTTTTATAGAAGATTATATTTATTCTTAAAATATCAATTGAAGGAATTATTAATATACTATGTGAAAAATTACTATAATACTTAAAAAATTAGCTATAATCTTAATTGAAGTCTGTGCTGTCCTATTTTCTCCAGATCTGCTCACTACTCCTTAGACAGGACAGGTTACACCAGTGGAACAGCAGAAGTGTATTTTTCTGATGAAACTAAAAGTGCTTACCATAGTCTACATGTCCCTTTATTATCTGTCCTCAACCTACTCCCCAGTATCTTCTCATACTTTTCTCTTTGTATATTATTGTCTTCGTCATCATGGACTATTTTTGTCATTTATTCGATAAATTCAGGATGGCCCCTTCTTCTGAATCATTGAACTCTGCTAGTGCTTTTTCCATATTTTACCATGGCACACCTTTTCTTAGTGTTCATGATTCAGCTCAGTGATCACCATTTTAAAAGAAATATTCCATCAACAACTATTTATCTAATAGATCTCCCAACCCTATGCCTTTGATACCCTCAAACACAATAAGTTGTTATAATTTTATTTTTTAGCACTTATTGCTTACTACTACTTATTCACTTAATACAGGTATATTCTTCCCCTCTCTCACTGTCCTACAAATTCTGTAACCTTATTTCTCTTGTTTATCATTGAATTTCCATTACCAAGAATACTTATGCTACTTTGTATGTAAGCATGAATTAGATGAGTGAATTAAATGGGGGAATAGTTTCCCTAAATTTTATTCTTTAATAAATCTGCTTAAAAAATCCTGTGATCATAATCTACAGCATGAATAAGGTATTTCTCTTTTTTAAATTTTGAAATAGATGAAGTGTATATGACAAAAGAAATAATGGCCACATTTCACATGCTGTGATATTTCTAAGAAACATTAAACACTCCAAATACTCAGTGGGGTAGATAAAATTTAAAGATACCACTTGGTGCTGTTTAATATTATTACAATTATGTAGAAGTAGTTTAGGTGGGGATACTTTCATTATTATTTTATGCTAGGAAGAATGTTCTCAAGTTTCTAGACAATTAAGCATGTTGTAATAGTTACTACTTGTATTTTAGGGAAAATGGCTTTATACAAGTTATAAATTTATTCAGTGGAAAAACAATGCATAAAATTGCTGACTTAATGTCTTTGTCTTGCTACATACATAATTATATATTTAAAATATAACATGCTTTCCTTCAGTGGCTAATATTTTATTAACTGCCAAATTATCAAAACAGAGTAAATTAGAAGTGGAAATTATAAAGAAATAGAAGAAAGTTGGAATTATCATTTTGCTTTCATATTTGTTTTTTTATTTTTAATACAACTCATATAATATTAAAAAAGTCAAAATTTAGCCTGGAAAAAACAATGAACTCTTTCACTAATACACAAAGACTTTTTTTCAGACTATATTTGACATATTTTGGGAAAAAAAGTCGAGTTTGTAATTATTTTGTTGAGTCCTATCTACAGATACAAAAAATGCTTTTGGCTTGGGTGGCTTAGTCAGTTAAACTTCAGATGCTTGATTTTGGCTCAGATCATGATCTCAGCATCCTGGGATCTGCCCACACAGGGGCCACAAGTCCAGCTCCCTGCTCAGTGTGGGGTCTACTTCTTCCACTCCCTTTGCTCCACCTCTGCTCCACCTCTGCTCCACTTATTCTCTCTCTATTTCAGATAAATAAAATCTTAAAAAAAAGAGACACTTGTTACTCAAATCAGAGATATATAGCACCTTTATCTCTGTAAGGCACTCACCAAGAAAAACCAGTTGTGGCACATGTGTTTTTAACAGTCTTTGTGATATCACAAAGATTTTTATTTGGGTCCTTAGGAGGTACCGCTACATTTACAAATGCTGTTTCCAAACTGAATCAGCCCTTCACCAAAAACAGATATGAATTTATTCCCAAATCCAGGCATGCTTCTCATTTGTATATCTTTGAATTCTTTCCTGGTCCTGAAATACAATAATGCCCAGGCAGAAGCATTCAGAAGGTTTTAATAAGACTGAAATATTTAAATAGTATAAAATTGTCAGTTTGCATATTTATATAATGAGTAGTAGTATTTACTGAACTGTTACTAGGTGTTCAGCACTGTGTCATATACTATGAGGCAGGAAGAGTTACATAGTTCTGGTTCTGTTTCACAGATGATGAGGCAGAAGCTTAAAAAATCTTACATATCTGAATTTACAGAGCTCAAATATAGAAGAAGTAGGTTTTAACAATGCAGTCTTGACTCCAGACTGTGGGTTCCTAACCCATACTGTATACTAAGTATTATTAATTTACTCTTAATTTTAAGAATCCTTAAAATCAACTTCTAACCTGTAAATATCTACTAGAAAGACACTTCTCTAGGTTGAGACACTGTTTTCTTTTTCTTTCTATTTATTTATTTATTTATTTGACAGACAGAGATCACAAGTAGGCAGAGAAGCAGGCAGAGAGAGAGGAAAGGAAGCAGGCTCCCTGCTGAGCAGAGAGCCTGATGCGGGGCTCCATCCGAGGACCCTGGGATCATGACCTGAGCTGAAGGCAGAGGCTCCAACCCACTGAGCCACCCAGGCGCCCCAAGACACTGTTTTCTTATGACCATCTCCTTAAATATCAAATACACTAAACTTCTGTTTTTTTGTAAGCATACCGACTCATGACATCAGGGGCTATGCCATATTCATCTTTTAATCCCCAGGACCTATCCTGGTACTCAGCCCAAAGTACAAGTATTCAGTGAATGGATAATGCACATAGAGGTCTTGACTACATGAGGATACTAGGCAAATGTGAGTGTGAGTCTGTATGTGTAAGTATGTATGGAAAACAGATAAAATTAGTTTTAATATAAAGAGTGTATAAGAAAATGAAAGAAAGTATCATAGGAACAGACGAAATGCTCTTAAACTGATAATTTTTCATCCAAAAATAAAGGGAGAGTGTAAATAGAAAATAGTCCCTGCTATAGGGGTACCTAGGTGGCTCAGTTGATAAAGCAGCTGGTTTTTGTTTGTTTGTTTGTTTTAATTTTTGCTCAGGTCATGATCTCAGCATTGTGAGATGGAGCCCTCCATTAGGCTCTGTTCTGGGTGTAGAGCCTTCCTAAGATTCTCTCTCTCCCCCTCTTCCTCTGCCCTTCCCCAGCTCACTCACGCTCTCACTCTTAAAGAAAAAAAAAATCGCTGCTGTAAAATATTGTGTCACTCTAAATACACAGCTGAATATATGGATTTGTTAGCTATAACTAAATAAGTGAATAATATATAATAAATAAGTAAATTATATGATATAGGATATATTAGGTTATGTATGATTTATTAGAAGGTGATTTGTGTGATAAAAAAAGAAAACTTAGAGTAGGGCGGGGGGTGGGAAGAAGGAGCAAAATTTAAATAGCATGAACACTGTAGACTTCATGAAGAAGGTGAAATTTGAGCAAAGCGTTTAAAGCCTTTGAAGGGGTTATTAAAGTGGCTATCTAGGTATCTTCTTTAAACTTTGATTCTTGCCAGAGCAAAGTTCTAGATCAAAGATCTTACTGCAGAAGATGTCTAGCTTATTGAATGAACTACAGTAGGGTGAGTTACTTTCCCCATCTGCCTGTGATTATCTTGATTTAGCATTGAATGTTCTATGTACTCAACCCCAGCAAACTAGGACAGTTTGTCACCCCCAGTCCAGCACTGAGACCAGTGTGGCTGGAACAGAGGAGTGGAAAAGAACATATGCGATGATGTCAGAATGATAGTAGGAGTAATATTATTTTTAGAACATTGTAATAGTGGGTGCCTGGGTGGCTCAGTGGGTTAAGCCGCTGCCTTCGGCTCAGGTCATGATCTCAGGTTCCTGGGATCGAGTCCCGCATCGGGCTCTCTGCTCAGCAGGGAGCCTGCTTCCCTCTCTCTCTCTCTGCCTGCCTCTCTGCCTACTTGTGAACTCTGTCTGTCAAATAAATAAATAAAATCTTTAAAAAAAAATGTTAAAAAAAAAAAGAACATTGTAATAGTGTTTGCTTTGCAGTTTGGAATGAAAGAAAATATAATCTGATTTTAAAAGATCATTCTGTAGTAGTACAAGAATGGAAGCAGAAAGACTAGTTAAGAATTTAGAACAGTCATTCAAATGAGAGATTATAGTGGATGCTATATCAGTTTTCTAGGGCTACCATAATATGGTACCACAAACTGGGTGGCTTTTTACAACAGAAATTTATTGTCTCAGTTCTGGAGGTCATAAGTATGAAATCAACTTTTTGGTAGGACAGTGCTCCCTCCGAAACCTATCGGGGAAAGATTGTTCCTTGCCTTTTCCAGTTTCTGATGGATTGCCTGTAATCTTTTATATTCCTTGGCTTGTAGATATATATCCTGATCCTCTATCTTCACATGATTGTCATCTGTCTGTATGTATTTATCTCTGTCTCCCAATTTCTCCTTTTTATAAGGTCACCAGTCATATTGTTAAGAGTCTACATGAATGATCTCATTTTAACTTGAGTTACTCTACAAAAACCCTATTTCCAAATAAAGTCTTTCTGAGAGGCTAGGGGTTAAGAATTCAGTATTACCTATTGAGTGATACAGTTCAACCCATGACAGTTATAGATATCAAATACTAGATGTATTTTGAAGGTAAAGCAAACAACATTCCCTGACAGATTAGATTTGGGAGGTGAACAAGAAAGAAGTGAATTGTATTCCCAAGATTACAGCATGAAAAACGAAAGTTGTTGTGATCAAGTGACACTGGAAAGGCTGTGGTTAGAATAAATTTAGAGGAAATATCAGAAGTTCAATTTCAAACATGTTGAGTTTAAAATATCTGTTACCTTCTAATTGAAGATGTAAAGTAGACAGATACCTAAGTTGTCAAGTGAGAAAAAGTGAGAATGGGAAAGGAGATGCTGGAATTGGAAGATAATATGCGAACTCTATTTTGAACCTAAAAATAATGTTAAGATTTTTAATTATTAATACTTTACTTTATAATCCAAGAAAGTGTATCTAGGAAGAAAATGAACTAGGAAGAAAAAGATTGCCAAATATTTTGGAAAACATTAATTTGGAAATGAAAATACCTATTTTAATTGAAAAAATAAAAACTTTGGGATAAAGTTCACAATTGCTTTCAAAATTTGAGAGTATAGTTACTGAAACTAACTATATCAAAAACTGTCATAGAAGCTAACACTGTCAGCATTTGTAATGGATGGCTCCTTAGAGTTCTGGCACACTATCTTTGGTACACCTGGCCTCATAGTGAATTAGCTTTTCAGTTTCTTTCCAGTTCTTTTTCCCTTCCACATATACAACCTGTTTGTGTCTACATATGAGGGAAAATTAACAGGGGATACATTTCTGACCAGCAATTATTATGTATTCTCTAACAGATTATACATGTCAAAGGATGAACAGAATTTGTAACCTCCCAAAACAAAAATCCCATCTTGATTTGGATGAAGTTGAGAGGAATTTAACCTTTAGAAAGTTATTCTTGGATCTAACTTTTGAATACCTTCCAGTCATACTAGAATATCTTTCCAACAAAGATCTAGAATTTTCCCCATTAACTATAATTTAAAAATTTTTCCTTAATGAATTGATAATGAATTTGGAAAAATTACAGATAGGTAAAATATAATATATGCCATTAACTTTATTCTTAACCATTTTAAATGTCCTGTTATAGGCTTTCTCAGCCTTAGAACTATTAACATTTGGGCCACATAATTCTTTGTTGTGAGAGGCTGCCCTTTAGCACTCTCAAGCTGGGAACAATAATGTCTCCAAATGTCACCAAGTCTCCCCAAGAAGGCAAAATTGCCCCCAGCTTAGAATAATTTGTGTAATAGAAAGGCAAACTTTCTGTTTTTCTTTTTTGTTTTCTTTTATCTTTCAATTGTATTTAAACTAGGTAGGAACTGCCATTTATACTCTTACCCTCCTCTGTATCCCTATGCATTGTACTGATTAACTTTTAGAAGTCTTTCTTTTCAAAATTATGCAAAATTAAAGATCTAGTAAAAATTAGTCTTTCTGGTTTCTTATTAACCATGATTCCCTATTAGTTAGCTCTTTCATATTTATTGGTGCAATGATAATGGATGTGTACGATAAACCCAAAGCCCTGTGAAATTTTCAAGTGCATTTTGAACATCTAAAAGAAAATTAAGTTTCATTAAGTATGGTTTTAAGGTTAAGTGTATTTTATTCTATTCAAGTTCTTTAAACATTGGGGTTGTGTACATATGATAACTTATCCCTTTCCTTGACTAGAGCTTAATGCAGAGCGACTACTATTAAATTCCTTTCAGCAGACCAAATTATTTAATAACATTAAGTTATCAGCTAAAGTTAGTCTTTAATTGGTATTTGTTGTTTGTTTCTTAATTTCACCTACCATATTATAGAAGACATTTTCAAAGCCCAAACTACATACATTCCTATGTTATCTTCTTCAGGAATTAATTTCAGGTTAAGAAACACAGGGCCTTTGACTTTGAAAAGATTACACAGACGACTTATATCTGGCAGCACAAAGCTAAACTGCATACCTCTAAATGGAACTCCAGGCTTCATGTAGGCTGTCTCAGTTCCATGATGGAGCTCTCAGAAATCCCTAAGAAACACAAGCAATTTTGATGGTACTTGTCAGATAATGAGTTATCATCATCTCAAATGCCTGCTTACATCCTAAATTATACATTTATTCATTGAACACAGAATGTACCAGGAAGAGAAAAGCAAACTCATTATGGTGATTAAAAAATAAAATATCAGTTTGTGCAGGAGAAATAAAAAGCAAATATTGTGGTAAGTAAATTATGGACACTTTTATTTTCTTAGTAATAAAAGAATCAAAATAAATTCAAATAATTACTATTAGAAAGAGAAGTTCTCTATCAGGTTTTTATGTATTTCCTGATACCAATGATGAGGGCTGATTTGCTCCATTTCTAAAATATGTATCTAATGGCATATAAAATAATGGAAGGAGGGCTTGGAATACTATTTTAGATAGAATGGTAAAGAAGAGATTTATCATGTGACTTTTGAATGAAGTGAGTTAGCCACCCATGAGAAATTCTGAAAATCTGGAGATCTTCTGTCTCTTCAGGCAGTAGTAGCAGGAAGTAAAAGCCATTAGGCAAGATGGAGCTTAGCTTATGTCAGGAATATCAACTGGCCAATATGGATAAGACAAGGGAATCAATGAGTGAGGAGACCAATTAAAAAATTAGAAAAAGACTTGAGTAAACACCTTTCTTTTGTGTATTTGAATGACTACCTGGTAATTGCTTGCTCAAATATAACTTCATTTCCTCCTTTCTTTGTGCTATTAATGCCTTATAAATTATATCTTTATATCAATTAAGTTTAATAGTACTATTTTTTCAATAATGCAATTTTACAGATACTATTTTCTACAGTCAAAAAAAGTTAGAAAAATAGAGAACAAAATGCATAGTTATAATTGATTTTATAATTCCCCTTATAATTATATTTACTGGCACTCTTTTTTTTGTCACGTGGATTTGAATTACTGTCTGATATTACTTTTATTCCACCTGAAGAATATCCTTTGGTATTTCTTGTAAAGCAGGCCTGCTAGCAATAAATTCGCAGTCTCTGTATATCTGGTTATATAATTATTTTGCCTTCATTATTAAAAGGTATGAACTTTAAAGTTCATTTTTGCCTTCATTTTTGCTGGATTCTTGGTTGACAATTATTTTTTTGTTTTGTTTTGTTTTCTTTCATTTCAAATGTCATTCTGACTACCACCTCCTGGCCTCTATTGTTTAAATTCAACTGTTAATAAGGTTCTCTTGTGCATAATGAGTCCTTCTCTTGATATTTCAAAATTTTCTCTTTGTCTTACTCTTTCAACTATTTGTGATGTGTCTAGCTGTGGAAATTCTTGTTATTTTACTGGGGTTTTGTTAAGCTTTGAAGATGTTCAAATTTTTGTTTTTTTAAAATCTAATTCAGAAAGTTTTTAGTCATTTTCTTATTTTTTCTGCCTCTTTCTTTCCTCTCATTTTAGAACTATCATACATATATCAGTTTGGTTTTGTCCCACAGATCTCTACAGCTCTGCTCATTTTATTTCTTTTGGTTTTGTATGTTACCTTGGAATACCTCTATTGATCTGTCTTCAAGTTCACTGATCATTGTGATCAAATCTACTATTGAATCCCTCTCATAAACTTTTCAGATATATATCAGGAATTTCTATTTGCTTCTTTTTTTATGATTTTTGTCTCTTTATTGATATTATTTATTGCTAGGTTGTTATTATATTATCCTTTCATTCTTTTAACAATAGTGTCCTATAGTGTTTTGAACATATTTATCATAACCGATTAGAAGTATTTGTCTACTAAGTCCAACATCTAGACACCTTCAAAGGCAATTTTTATTGCCCACGTTTTTCTACTAAATGGGTTATACATACTTTCATTTGCTTATTTCATATTTTTTGAGACATTTTACATGATGTATTGTAGCAACTCTGGATTACCATCCTTATCCCCCAGAACTGGTTCTCTTTGCTACCTTATGTTTGTTTATTTAGTAACTTATTTTTACAAATTCTGTGAAGTCTGTTTTCTTCGTAGTGCAGCAGTCTCTGATATCATTACTTAGATTTTTCTTTAAAAAACAAAGACAAGAAACACTTAAACCTGGTTTCCTAAGTCACCATGGCTTAGTGTGCAGCCAGTATTTGGTCAGAAGTTGTGCTTAAGCTCCCTGAGCCAATAAAGCTTCCATGTATTGTCCTTGAATCCCTATGTGTCTGACAGGTGCTTTTAAAGTTCAAAGTGTTTACAAGTCTGTCATGATTTCAGCAAGGGTCTGGGGGCTCTTCTAGTCGCTCTTGCATGGGCATAGTTTTATATAGGTACACAGGCTTCCATACCACCAGGCATGAGCATAATCTAAGCAGACCCTTTTTTCCATCTCTGTCTCTAGGTCTCCCTGTTACATTTCTGTTCAGTCAGCTGTTTTTCTTCCTACTGTGGAGCTGTTTGCCTTCCCTGGTTAGTGGCTACTGTGATCTCTATGGTTTTTGACACCACTCCTGGGAATAATTTTTCCCATTCTATGCTGTAAATAAACATCAAGTCCCTCAGGCAAGGACACTTGGCTGATTCTTTTCATAACCTGCCATGCCTACCAAGGACAGAATCTCTACAATACAGAGTTGGACTTGTCAAGAAGATAAGAGTTACTGGTTCTGTCAAGCTGCCCTGGTAGTCCTGCAGTGGAACTTCTACATCCTGGAGCTTAGGGGAGAGTGTGGTAGCTGTAGGTCCTCATAGACCTTCCTACCTGTCTAGTATAGAACCTCTATAACAGCAAGCTGAGGAGTTGGGAATGTGGCAGCCTTGTTGTAAATACTGCAGACTCCCACTGTTCTTACTGAAGTGCAGTGGATGTTCTTGAATAATGCTTACAATTTTTAAATATACGTTTTGCTTAATTTTCAGAGGCTAACAATTTTTTCAGTGTTTTTCCAGCTTTATCTCTTTTTCTATAAAAAGAGAGTTATCAAGTTCCTTACACAACCATTCTGAAAAAATTTGATTTATTTTAATATAGGTCCATTTAAAGTATGTAAATGCAAAGTGGCAGAATGGATTTGGTGACCTATCAGGTCCCTTTAAGTTCTCACCTGTGTACGATTCTCTGAAGCATAAAACACACAGAAAGATTATTTCAGCCCTTACCTCCATGGATTATAACTGCTTTTGCTGACCTCAATAATTTTTCCATCAAAGAAGCTGACCACATAAATAGATTAAGTTTTCTTTGGGTTAGTGATTTACTAAAACTGACCAATGATTTAATTCTATCTTGAAATTTAAATAAATATGAACATGTTAAAATGCTTACCTTTCAGTGCCTGGAGGGCAGGAGGGATGGGGTGGCTGGGTGATGGACTTTGGGGAGGGTGTGTGCTATGGTGGGTACTGTGAATTGTGTAAGACTGATGAATCGCAGACCTATACCCCTGAAATAAATAATATATTATATGTTAATTAAAAAATTTTTATAATATTTAATTATGGAATGTACTGCTTTCTTTAATTTTTCTGGTGAAATCAACTCCAGTTGTACAAATAAAATTCTAATAGTTAAGAGAAAACTATCAAAATTTTGTGCCTCAGGCCAGATAACACCTTTAAGATACACACATAAAATGGGTTCAGTTAAAATGGTAGCCATCAAAGAGAAAGTGATATGGCAGAACTCAGCCAATTGACAATAGTTTCCTTTTATGTTAGATTTTTTTTTATCATTTCTACTCTCTTCCCTCAATCCTGAACCTCTTCTGTAATCTCACTGTTCTCCTGTTCTATGTATGAATATATCTATAATACCTTTTTCAGATTCCCATAACTTCTCAGCCATTATGTATTGATAAATATGACATAATACACAAGAATCTCTGTGATAGCACTAATTAACAATTTTTAAAATTAAAGTGCCTACCAAACACTGGAGATTTAAAAAGAATCTTAAAAGGAAACCTAAAACAATATATAATAAAGCAAATTAACAAGAAAATACCTTCTGAAGTTCAATTTATGGGTGGTAAAACAAAAATGTTTGAGTTGAAAATAATTAGGAGAGCAAACACTGTTTAATATAGAACTCATTGCTTGGAGTTTTCTGATAATATGGCTAACCTTAAGAAAAAAAAAAAAAGTAGCTCATTATTTGGCAGGCAGCCAAAGGAATATTGGCATATATAAGTAGTCCCTGAAAAGTATACAAGATGTAGGAATTAATTATCTTAAACTAGTTAATTGTTTCTTTTTACTCAGGGCATGAACCTATTTTTGATAACAGTTATTAATTAATTTCAGGGGAAAATCCATATTTAAGATCTCAAGAAATCTTTCTTGAATACATTGTGGTTTAAAAAAAAAAAAAGGAAACACTTTCTTCTATTGTTCTAAAAGCTTCTAAAAGGGGTGGCATTAACCTGGCTTTTTACCTAAGAATCAGAATTTAAAATAATGACAATGTAGTTTTAAAAAATAATATCAGAGTATTTTCCCCTAGGTTACAAGTGTGTCCAAATACACACTGTGAAAGAGCTATACGTCATTAGCAGTAGAGTTAAACCTAATATACAATTATCTAAAAATAAGACTTGGAGTTCACCAGAGCCTATCCCTCAGGGCCCTGGAAGACTCTTCACTTTATGTTGTGAAAAAATAACCTTTCTAATGTTAGATCTGCATTTTTCTTTTTATTGGCCAGTTTCTGGGTCATTTTGCTCTATACCAACTTAAGCCAGGATGTGTCTTTTCTTACAGTAGTGTCCTTATTACTGATTGAAGACAGTTATCACACTGGGAGTCTTCAACATCTCAAAAGCAAAATCTTAAATTTTGTTTGTATTCACGCCTAAAGATGGCTGCCATCCTTCCGTGTTCTCCAAGAGCATCTAGTTTTAATTCCTCATTGTCTATCTGTGCAAGACTGCAGTGCCTTATTTGGTTGTCATGCCATATTCTGTATGACCCATAGATTCAATGTTTGGTTAGGATCTGCTCTGTATTGTATAGATGAGGAGTTTTTCTTTTTGTTTTCCTTTTCATCTGCATGAAATTTTGGTTGAGATAATAAATTCTTAATTTTTTAACTGAATGTATATCATTCATTAGAAGAGTTATAGATCCCTCTGATATTTTATTTATTTTTATTTTAAAAATAATTTTTAAAATTTAAATTCAATTAATTAACATATATGTATTATTGGTTTCAGTGGTATAGGTCAATGATTTATCAGTCTTATATAATACCCAGTGCTCATTATATCACATACCCTCCTTAATGTCCATCCTGCAGTTACCCCATCCCTCTACCTCCCTCCCCTCCAGCAACCCTCAGGTTGTTTCCTATGATTAGCAGTCTCTTATAGTTTGTCTCTCTTTCTCTCTCTTGATTTATTTTTTTCTCTCTTCCCCTATGATCCTCTGTTTTGTTTCTTAAATTCTATGTATCAGTGAGATCATAGGATAATTGTCTTTCTCTGATTGACTTAAACTGCTTAGCCTAATATCCTTTAGTTCTATCCATGTCCTTGCAAATGGCAAGATTTCATTTTTTGTTGCTACATAATATTCCATTGTGTATGTATCCCACATCTTTTTTAACCATTCATGTATTGTTGGATATCTGGGCTCTTGAACAAGCAGGACTTCATCAAGATAAAAAGTTTTTGCATGAAAAGGAAACAGTTGACAAAATCAAAAGACAATCCATAGAATGGAAGAAGATATTTGGAAATGATATGTCAGATAAAAGGCTAGTATCCAAAAATCTATAAAGAACCTATCAAACTTAACACTCAAAGAACAAGTAATCCAGGTAAGAAATGTGTAGAGGATATAAACAGATATTTCTCCAAAAAAGACCTACAAATGGCCAACAGACACATGAAAAAATGCTCCATATCACTGGTCATCAGGGAAGTACAAATCAAAACAACGATGAGATATCACCTCAAAACTGTCAGAATGGCTAAAATTAACAAGTCAGGAAATGACAGATATAGGCAAAGCAACCTCTTCAGATATAGGTAGCAACCTCTTTGACCTCAGCCACAGCAACTTCTTCCTAGGAACATCGCCAAAAGCAAGGGAAGCAAGGGCAGAAATGAACTATTGGGACTTCATCAAGATCAAAAGCTTTTGCACAGCAAAGGAAACAGTCAACAAAACCAAAAGACAACTGATAGAATGGGAGAAGATATTTGCAAATGACATATCAGATAAAGGGCTAGTATCCAAAATCTATAAAGAACTTATCAAACTCAATACCCAAAGAACAAATAATCCAATCAAGAAATGGGCAGAAGATATGAACAGACATTCCTGCAAAGAAGATATCCAAATGGCCAACAGACACATGAAAAAGTGTTCAACACCACTTGGCATCAGGGAAATATAAATCAAAACCACAGTGGGATACTACCTCACAATAGTCAGGATGGCTAAAATTAGCAAGTCAGTAAATGACAGACCTCGGTGAGGATGTGGAGAAAGGGGAAACCTCCTTCACTGTTGGTGGGAATGCAAGCTGGTGCAGCCAGTCTGGAAAATGGGATGGATATTCCTCAAAAATTTGGAAGTAGAGCTAACCTGTGACCCAGCAATTGCACTATTGGGTATTTACTGCAAAAAAAAACAAATGTAGTGATCCAAAGGGGTACCTAAGCCTCTGTGATATTTTAATTGAGACCTTACCCTGCAGGGTAAAGTATCTTAATGCCCCCATCATTCCATGCCTTGATGTGTGGGCAATACTTTTTAGAATTCAGATGTATATCTTATTTAAATTTTATTATGAAAAAAGAGTCCAAAATTAACTAGACAGTATATTTTGGGGGTTAAGCATCAGAAGTGTTCCTGTTGCTAGTAAAGAATCTGTGATTTATTCTATTTTGAATTTCTTCTTCTTGAAATATATTACTAATAGGACAGATAACTAGCTTGGTCTGAGTATCTAATACCTTCACTCCTTTTGCTTAGTAAAACAGCATGAAAACATTGTCTCCAATATCTCGTATAGAATTTAATCTAGAGTAGTATCTCACAAATATATATGTAAATGAGCATATCCTTAAGCAACATTAATACATTGAAATAATCTTTTTTTTTTTTTTTTGAAAAGAGAAAAGCTGTGAATGATACATAGCATATAAACTTTCTTCCCCCTGGAAATTTATATCACCCATCACCTGTCCTCCTCCTCTCTGTCAACCACCAGTTTGTTCTCTGTATTTATGAGTCTGTTTCTATTTGTTTGTTTTATTGTCTGTTCATTTGATTTGTTTTTTAAATTCCACAAAAAAATAAGCACATATGGCATTTGTCTTTCTCTGTCCTATTTCACTTAGTGTAATTCCCTAGGTCCATCCATGTTGTCATGAATGGTAAGATTTAATTATGTTTTTATGAATGAGTAATATTCTATATGTGTGTATGCATACACATACACATATACTACATCTCGCATCTTCTTTATCTGTTCATCTATCTGTGGGCATTCCATATATTGGCTATTATAAATAATACTGCAATAAACATACAATGCGTGTATCTTTTAGAATTAGTGGTTCCATTTTTCTTTAGGTAAATACCCAGCAGTGGAATTACTGGATGGTATGGTATTTTAATTTTTAATGTTTTGACTTCATGGCATACCATTTTCCATAATGGCCACATTAGTTTACATTGCCACCAACAATGCACAAAGATTTGGTTTTTGTTTTTGTTTTTGTTTCTCCACATCCTTGCCAATACTGATTTTTTGTCTTTATGATACTAGCCATTCTGACTAGTGTAAGGTAATATCTTACTGTGTTTTCTTTTCACATTTCCCTGATGATTAGTAATGTTCAGCATCTTTTCATGTGTCTGTTGGCTATCTCTATGTCTTTTTTTGGAAAAATATTCATATTTTCTACACATTTTTTTTAAATTGTATTATTAGATTTTGTTGTTGAGTTGTAGGAGGTCTTTATGTATTTTGGATATTCCTTATTGGACATATCATTTGCTAATATCTTCCCCACTCAGAAGGTTGCCTTTTAATTTTGTTGATGGTTTTCTTTGCTGTGCAAATATAATAGATAAACTTTAAGGAAGATCTGGGAATATTGGTGGCCCTAGAACACAGGAACTTAAGTGAAGTTGATAGAACTTTTCTGACCATTGAAACATGTATCTAAAAGCAAGTGTTTGATATAAAGCTAGGGAATGACCATAAGACCTATTATCCTACTGGTGTAACAAGAGGATGTTCAAGACTGGTTTTACATTATGTTAAATACGCTATTTTTTCCATTGAGATTATATTCTCCTTACCACCCAAATTTGGAATTTGAAATGCTGGTGAATTCTTTTTGTTCATTATATTTTTTTGGTAGGACATCAAATCCTGTGTATCACTGAAAATTTTATTCTTATTTCTCCCAAATTGAATAAAACAGGATTCCTTTGGAAATCTTTTTAAATACTCTGCCTGACTCAAGCCTCATTTCTAGATATCATACAAATATTCTTTAAATGCTCTTTTCTTTTTAAAAACACACACTAATTCATCTTTCCAAAACCATGAATTATTCTCTGGTTACAAACATAAGTCAAAAATTTTCTACCTAGCTTACAATGGTAGAGTAATTGGATCCCATGCTACCATATCAGCCTTGTCTAACAGACATTTCTACCTTTATCAGATTATTTTTCTTTCTTTGCTATTAAAAAAAAAACACTCTTCAGTTCTATGAACACAATGCTCATTTTTATCCTTGCATAAGTAAAATTTTACCAATTCAAAAGTTAAACATTCAAGTTCAAATACAAAGATCAGTTTCCATGAAAGATTATTGACTGACCCTTTATTAATAATTCTTTCATTGGAAAGCCTATTAGCATTTTTAGTATTAGCATACAGTTTAGTCCTTGACTGTGTATACTGTTTTGCATTAATTCTTTATCATTCTGCTATATTCATTTTTTTTTAAAGATTTTATTTATTTATTTGACAGAGAAAGATCACAAGTAGACAGAGAGGCAGGCAGAGAGAGAGAGAGAGGGAAGCAGGCTCCCTGCTGAGCAGAGAGCCCGATGCGGGACTCGATCCCAGGACCCTTAGATCATGACCTGAGCCGAAGGCAGCGGCTTAACCCACTGAGTCACCCAGGCGCCCCCTGTTATATTAATTTTGCCACCCAGTTTTGAGAGCCAGTTAAATGGAATTTTTAATTATCAATAGCTAGTTGTCTTAAGGCTTATGGTGTCATTAGTATAGATTTGATTTGTTGAATAGCTATCAATTATTTTATTTAGAGAGTAAATGTTTTAAAGTTCCTTCAATCACTTGACTGTCAAAAGAGGTCAAAACAATTTAATATTATATTTTGAGGCTATTAAGTTGGATTTGGGTGTTTATTTATTTTAAAATAATGCATTTAATTATCAAATCGAACAAATAAAAAAGAGACAGTTGTTACCTTTATTCAATTGTTTCCAGCAATCTTTGGTAAGCAAGTATGGAAGCTTGAATGAAGAATTAGTAAACAGTGATGCTCCTATTCACACAATACCGTTTGATGGAGGAGTTTGAAAGGAAAAGTGGGTCTTCATAGGCAGGGTCATATTGTGAAAACGTGCTAATGGTATCACATTCTCCCTGCCATATGAACAAGCTTGACTGATATTTATCTGCTCTTTTCCACTGATGCATGGCTTATTCATTGTGTTGGGCAGAGTTAGCTGCCAGACATTTTGACTGGGGAGTCAATCTGAGTCTCTTTATCTCTTATTAGCATTTCCCCTTTCAGTGTCCTTTATTTATTGTTATAGAACAATTAACACAATTATTCATAATAAATTTGGGGCCATGCTAAATGTAATTTTAAACTACATATTTCCAGATTCTCTATTCTCATGCCATCATTCCTTCCAAGGAACAAGTAGAAGAATGAAGGTGGATCCTATTTTCAACTCACCATTTTTATAATATCTTTAAAAAAGAAAACAAAGTAACATTTCGCAGTGTGAGCTTAATTAAATGGAGAGTTTGAAAGATGCAAGAATCATGTTGCTTCTTAATTGTGTTGTTGACTTAACATATAATGATTCTTTCCAACTCACCCCATATAATACCATCAGCATTGTTTGCATCTATTTTAATACAAGTTCATTAAGGAAAAAAAAATCCTACTTCACTGTTTATTTCAAAATTAAACCCATAATCTCTGGGTCAAAATTACCTGTGTGCTCTTCTTTAGGATTTTATTGGTCTCTGGTTTGAGCCATTTGAGAAATAAATTGATTAAACCACACTTTTTCATTCAACTTGGGGTTATTATACTCAATCTTTCATCAAAAAGTAATTTATTTACTTAATTATTTAAAGATTCATTTATTTATTTGAGAGACAGAAAGAGAGAGAGAGAGCAGGGGGAAGGGCAGAGGGAGAGAATCTTTCAAGCAGAATCCCCACTAAGTACTGAGCCCACTGCAGGGCTCGATCTGGCACCCGGGCACCCCAAAAAGTAATTGAGAGGGGCATCCTGGGTGGCTTAGTCATTTAAGTATCTGTCTCTTGATTTCGGCTCAGGTCATAATCTCGGGGTCATGAGATCAAGCCCTGCATTGAGCCAGGAATGGGACTCCAGGCTCAGGGCACAGCAGGGAGTCTGCTTGAGATTTTCTCTCTTCCTTTCCATCTGCCCCTCCTCCCACCCAACCCCAAATAAATAAATAAATCTTTTTTAAAAAGGTAATTTAGAAAGAGTTTTTTTCATAAACAGGCATTTGATTTATATTTTTTCCCTAATAATAAATTTTGCATGTTTTATGATTGCAGTATAAGAATAAAAAACAGAATGGGTATTGCATGGGGAAATTGTGATTTGAGATTGAGAAGCTATGCAAAAGGAAGACAGAATGCAAGAGGAAAAAAATATTCTCAGTATCTTTAAGAACAAAACTGAAAAATAGATAAAGGCAAGCCAAGAATCCAGGTAGAATTTAATAAGGTGGAACTAATATTCCAAGTAAGATTAAAGTCATCTAAGTACTCTAGATTCAGCATTTATTAGCATTCCTATACCCTATGTTAAAGATATTTTAATGAGCAAAAACTACATCCAAAAGATATGCTCAGAAATTTCTATTAGAGTGTAACCCACTCTTTCAGCTCTACCTAAAGGGAAGACTCATCATGAAGCTTGAATGTAGTTTCAGTGAAAACGAAAGGTGTCCGCATGTGCAGGGCGGGCTTGGGTGAGGAATTAAGGGAAGGTTTGAGTCTACAGAGTTTGTTGGGCAAGCACTTGTCTGTCTTTTCTCCCATGTGGTATAAAAAGTAAAATGTTCCACACATCCACATTGGGAAAACAAAACAGAATCATAAGAGGGACTGTAGTAGCCAAGTCAACATTACTAACAAAGCCCTAGAAATAGCAGCAACTATGACAAAACCAGATATTTTGTCAGCAAATATTGTCTGTCTTCCTACATCAGGCACTGTGATAATTGGTGATTGGTGAGACCAACAAGTAAATCAATGATTGTAGTAGATGGTGATTTTATATCAAGATGACTAAGAGAAGCAGGGTAGAGGATTTGTTCAGGAGTCTAAGAGGAAGAGATTTCTTTATGAGCTGATTCCTAAAAATGATCAAGCATGAGCCTCATCATTCCATCATTCTTACTAGAGAAATGCCAACTCTAAATTCAACTTTCTGTCTTAAGTCTGCCATTGATTTTGCTTAGATTACTACCTTTATGCTAATAGGTACATTATTGTATTTCCATATCAGTTATATTCTACCTGAAGGAGATTGTAGAGAAAATATAGTAATGGGCATCTTGGTCTGGTTTTAGGAGATTATATTGTATTCTTTAAATGGTTATGAAGATTCATAAAGACATTATGAAGAGCAGGTAAGATCTATAACATTATTTTTCTACTCTCTACTATTTAGTGGAAATTTATTTGAAGGACCAAGTGTAGATAAGATCACTCTGGTTGTAACTTGCTGCTCAAAAAAATAGTAGTTCTTTTTAAATAATCTAAATTTAAATTTCCCACAATCGAAAGAAACACTACACTAAATCAGTGTTATATTCAGAATCATAATTATTTCTGGGAAAGAGTAATTTTGAGTAGAATTTTTTATAATACTGAAAATTTGTAGTCAATTTTTAGAATACAAAAGTTCTATCCACATGGGATCTAAAGTACTTTAGCATCAGTACTAAAACTGCTCATCCCCCAATATAATAATGGTTTAAAATAAACTGAATTCTTCATCTAAAGTGGAACGTTATGGCCCCAAAATTTATTGCTTCAAGAGATAGCAAGTCTTAAGCCTATTTCTCAAGATGTGATTCCAAAGTGCAGCAGGAGGACTGCTGTTTTGGAATATGAAAGGGAGATAAAACTGATGGTTCTGATTAAATATTATTTTGAATTCTCTCTTTTTTAATGGAGATGGAGAAAGCACATTTTGTATGGAGTTTTGTTTTGACTCAGCCTGCCATGAAGCTGTTTAAATCAAGTTTTACACCCACATTATTTCAATTGCCAAAACATCAAAACAGCAACAAAGGAAAAGCTAACCTCGAATTTTCAGCTTGTATTTCAGCCCTTGTACACAAGTTACCATAGAGATGATACCCAAGTGAGCTACAGACTTGACTCAAAACAGCCACTGCGTATGGACTCTCAGCACAATATAACGTGACATTGGAGATTTTCATGATAAAACCTTCATATATCCTCTTGTATTTAAAAGTTCTTCTGCAGAATGCCAGGTGAAAGCTTAAATTTTGTCAAAACTATCATGGATTTGCTTAAAAGGCAACAAAATCAGGAAGGACAAGCTAAAAATTATATGTTTGAATATTGTAAGTTTGGTAACAAATTTAAAATTTTGAAGCCGGAAATTTGATGTTGTATTCTTTGAGCCTTTTAAGGAAGATGTAATCTATAAGAGGTCATGACTGTAGCTTTAAATTATTTTTTTTGGAGCAAATCATTTCTAAAGATATTAAATTATATCTGATAAACAAAGCAAAATAAACCCTGTCATTATGGACCACGATTCTGTCTTCCACTCTGTGTAGACTGCAGTGGTATGGAAATCCCTAACAAAGCAAAGAATAAATACAGATTTTATTAGGTTAGGTTTCATTTTCAATAAAAATTTCAAAACTGTAGAAAATGATATTCCTGTATCCAGTAGAAATTTATACACATCCTTTTCACCTCTAGATTTGTTTTCTAATCTAGTTGCCATGTGAAAATATACAGAAATTTTGGATTACTAGTTTTTTACAATTGCACAATATTTTGACTTGAAAAACACAGATATCTACATTCTACAAAATTTACAGTTTTCTTGTTTAGCTAAGACATGCAGTTGATATCTACTTCTTTTTCTTCTTTAACATCAAGATATAAAAATGTGTTATTAAAAACATTTTATCAGAAGAAAAATGGCATATCTGTTCTATGAAATATAATTTAACAATTCAAAAGTATTTAACAGTTTAATATATACTAGTATATTCTATTACATACACTGTAATAGATATAATGAAATATATATATTTGTGTATATGTGTATATACAGAAAATCCTAATTATAGAATAAAATAATATATAATTATGTTAGAAGATGTAATTTTGAGTGAAAAGTGAATTGAATAATGATATAGATAGAATTATAATATTTAACTAAAATTTTTTAAATTACCAAATAAAATAGTGATAGATATATATGCGTGTTTACAGATGTATAGAAAAAGAAATGGAAGACTATAAACAAACTGATAAAATTAGTGTTTATTTCTGGGTGGGGTGGAAGAAGGAGGGAGATTGGTAGAGCTGAAAAGACAAGGTTGGGGACATATTAAATTATCAAGGAGAGGGGCGCCTGGGTGGCTCACTGGGTTAAAGCCTCTGCCTTCGGCTCGGGTCGTGATCCCAGGGTCCTGGAATCGAGCCCCGCATCGGGCTCTCTGCTCAATGATGAGCCTGCTTCGCTTCCTCTCTCTGACTTGTGATCTCTGCCTGTCAAATAAATGAATGGAATCTTAAAAAAAAAAAAATTAAAAAAAATTATCAAGGAGAGTATTTGGCCTTATTAATACTACTTTTTAAAACATTTAGAATTTATTCAGGTATTAGTTAAGCAATCAGTTTTTAAATTTAAAAGAATCTTTGAGAACTATTAGAAAGAACTCTGATTTTTCCCATGAAATTGGTGTATCATTCAGAAAAATTTTATATATGTAATTTGCCTTTAGAATGGTGTTGTTTTATTCTATTACAATTAAAAAAAAAAAAAAAAACAACAAAAAACAATTCCAGTGCCTGACTGCTCAAAGTATGAATCAGCATCATCTGGCCACTACCAGAAATGTAAAATATCTGTCCCTAACTTAAGATTGGCTGATTCAAAATCTATTTTTAAGAAATATCCAAAATGATTTGTAGGTCTATAAAATTTAAAGAGCACCATTCTAAGGGGTTCTGTCTGGCATGAGATTGACCTGCCACCTAACCAAAAATGATCATCTTCTTCCTATCTCATGCCATATCATCTAGTCCTAAAAATGAAGTTAAATATTTAATTGATCATCTTGGTATAAATAGAGCATGGACCTTTTTAAAATGCCATTTGTCCTTCTGTTTCTAATCTTTCTACTTCAAAAGATACTCTCTATTCTATACTTGTTTATTCTGTGATGCAGTTGATTAAACTAACTTGAATTTGGTGCTAAATGCTCAGATAACTCTGAATATTACCTCCACTGATCACTCATCAGTGAATGTTTATTGAGTAGAAGTGCCCCTAAGAGTAATTCAGTTAAGATGTGGTTTGCATCAGTATGAGGCTACTGATGTAAAATTGTAAATTCTAACTTGAGATTTAAATGGGCATTAGGGCATGGTAAGGTACTTTCAAATCAAATGTCAATTAGACACCTGGTTCATGTTACCATTCTTAAAGGAATCATTAATAGTATAGATCAGGGTTTCTCCATCGTTGCACTATTGACACTTTGGATCAGATAATTATTTGTCATGGAACTTGTCCTATACAAGTCAGTTAGCATGTTAAAGTAACCTTTATAGCAACCTGACCTCTACCCTCTAGATGTCAGTAGTACACCCCCTTCCAGTTGTGACGACCAAAAATGTCCCCTGAGAAACAATACCCCCAGTTGAAAACAATTGCCATAGGTAAATATTACTTCATCTTTTGTCACCATATCGAATCACCAGGATTTACAGATACAATTGGAAATTGATGTTTCCATTTTAGACATTAGGACCCCTAAGAAGGCATATCAAATAATATGTATACATTAAAAAAAAATGCTTTCTAAGTTCCATTCACTAGTTGATTTCACAGGATTTCTGTTGCCTCCAAAATTCTGTCATTCCATATTTATTTTTCATGTTTCTTTACTTTTCTGCATACTCTTACCTTCACTCTAGTTTCCCGTCTACTTTTATCCCCTTATTACATTTCCAGTTCTCCCTTCCTTTTACTTCTTGGTACATACCTATTTATCTTTCTAACACAGCCATATTTAATGGATTTTTACCAATACTGTTGTAGGTCTTATGTTTTAGTCTTTAAATTCGCACTTTTAGAAACTAATATCTGCCTCTACTGACTAACAGAAGAAAGAATGACAGCCCAGTAACATTGGAGATGACAGAAGGAGAAGCTTGTGCAAACAAAACTCTCCTGGAATACAATGAAATCAGCATATCTGAAAAGGATTAAAAATAATAAGTTTCAGGACAATTCAAATACTGTTTCACACTTTTGAATTAAAGATAATGGAGTGAGAAATGGAATATCTGCTCAAGGAGGTACCAAACTCTTCTGTTAGACTTGCCATATTTTCTTTTGCAAAATAAAGTGTATAAAGCAAGCAATTTTATAGGTTATCAGTAGCATTAATGTGAAAAATATAAGCTTTATTGCTAACCATTTGAGATGCAAGGAAGCTCTTCCTCTCTTTCTCACAGAAATTGAATGACCATGTGGGCTGCCAGCTCCCTTGTGTTATAAAATAATGCAAACAATATTTTTTCACCCCAAACAAAATTGGTTAAAATTACATTTTCCCAAGTCATATGGAAATTGCACTAATTTGTAACTTTCTAAAGCCAACACACACATTTATGCTTCAGAGATACATAATTCAGTAACAAACAACAGACTGAATTTTGATCAGGCTTTAAAAACAGTACAATAGCTTCCTTAGACTTCAAACGAACTTTGAAAACTCTCTTGGTATTCTCTCCCTCATGAAATTGTAAGGACAGAATTCCCTTGTTTTGTTTGTTTATTTGCTTAGCAATATGCAGTGAGGAAAAAAGTGAAAAAGTCTTGCACATTTGTATAATATGTTAAGTCTCCAATAATTAAAACAGCCTTCAGACTTAACAGCAAGCTTTTTACTTTAAAGGTAATAATTCTTGAAGAACCTGGAGGAAAACTACATTATCGTGCTTTTCCTTTTTGGAATTGATGGCCACATTATATGAAGTAGGTGAAGTAAAGCATAATAACAAGCAGTTCTGATAGGAAAAAAGATTAATGAGAATTTATTTTTCTTCCTTTTTTTTAAAGAAGAAAATATGATTTGGATCTCAGAATTAAAAAAAAAAAAAAAAGAAGACCACTACATAATCTATTAGTCCTCCAACTGATAGCAAAATGTGCGTATGGATTTTTATAGTTAAGTCCACATTGATAGATAATTTTGTATCTTCTTTCTAAATGATTTTATAGGGTATAAAAAGATTGACAAAGCAGGAATCAGCCATACCACAAGATATTATTAACATGATTCAATAGTTAACAAGAATAAAGCAATTATTTGAGAATAGTCTTATGACTTCTGGACATTTGTTTTCCCTTTTCTTTTTCCTTAGAAATTTTGTTTATATTTCAATGCACTTAGTACTGAAGAATGAAGTCATATTTTATATAATTCATAATTTTTTAATTTGCAAATTAATTATTTTAAAGTTATGGTGAATATTGTAGTTATTGGGGGAAAATCCAAACTATTGTTAAAAAAGAGTAAATTTTTAAAAAGAGAGACTTAATTCAGACTCTATGCAATCATATAGTTCATATTTAGACTTCTGAACTCTTGGAGTTTTATTTCCTTAAGTAAGATTTAAAAAAAAAAAACAAATTGAGCAAAATCTATGAAATCATTTTTATTTTCATTATTGTTCATGAGATTTTAGAAGGATTTTGTACTGTTTTATCTAATTATTAATGAGCAAGGAGCAATTGCAGGGGTTCCATGTGAATTGTCTTCCATGCTTTTTAATCCTGATTCTCATTTTAAATGTGTAAACCTATTTAATGACAGGATTCCAATAATGGTTAACAATGATTCAATGATTGTGCAGAAACTCTTACTTGCAGTTTTTGTCAGCAATTTAGAACCCTTTCTGAATGAGATAATTGATTTTCACAATAAATCTTTTGATCAGGTCAGTGAAGGAAGCCACTTCAAACATGACCGAAGTGAGGGGAGAGGAGTTTTTGGTTCATCTAGAAAACGCAAGGATAGTTCTGGCTTTGGTTTTAGCTATTTCCATATCTACAAATGTTATCAGACATCTACCTTTCCCCACCATTCAGTGTTCTTTTTGCTTTATTTTGTTTTTCTTATCATTTTGGTTATATTCTAAGGATTTTCAGCAACCAACTTAAAGCTTGAATCTGGTAGAATAAGGATCTCTGCTTTTCTGAAAGTTTTGTTATTCCTTCTAATTGGTCTTGAATATGAACACAGGCTAAACCATGATGCTCTTAGTTCTCAAAGTGTGGGGCAGTGGGGAGTGTAAATTTGGTCATCTCTAGAGACACTTGTGGTTGCTAGCTCAGAGCAAGGTTGCCACTGTCATCTAGTTGGGAAAGGCCAAGGATACTGCTAAACATCTTATCTTACAATGTAGGCAACAGCCCCACACCTCACAACAGAGAATTATCCAGTCCAAAATATAAATAGTGCCAAGGTTGAAAAACTTTGCAGTAGAAGTTGTATTAGTCCTGCTGACCCACAATGGGTTATAAAGAGATAGGAGTAAAAGAGTCTTATCCAAGAAAACTGTGTTATAATGAGAAGAAAAGGCAGTAAATGCTGATAAGGCATCAACCCGTAAAAGCAGGAGGGAATATTTTTTACCTCTAGGCCATGAATAGGAGAAAAAAAAAAGTAAAACCCAAGAGTTTTTAACAATGAATTTTTACCTAAAATGTGTTTCATAAAGTTGACTTTACTGGTCTTTTGATTCATAATTTGCCCTGGTACTCAGTAGAGTTTCTTGGTGTTGGATAAATAATCTGCATTTTGCTAAGTAGATGTGTCAGAAATTCTCCACTATTAACACATTTTCTGGTACTTTCATATATTGAACAAATATCGTCTTTAAAATTATTTTATGTATAACTATTTTATTGTTAAATCAAATACTTTAGTTGAAAAGAATTTTATAATCAGAAGGAGAAAAATTTACTAAAGTGGAAGATTCTAGTTGTCTTCTGCAATTTTTTTTTTGTAACTTGAAGATGGCATTTATTTTGCTCTTATATTAAATTGAAAAAAATGTTTATATGTCCATGAAATAGGCTTTTAGAGTTAATAAAAGGTGAGAAAATCTCAAAAATATCTTTGGATATTTTTATTTAAAAGATATTAGGTAGCTTATTTTGCAAGTATTCTTTAATTTGGAATATTCCTATCCAAATATTCCAAAAGTAATTTCTTTTCTCCCTTAAAGCCAATAGTAATTAAAATATTTTTTAAGGAAGAAAATAACATTAATGTTGAAGGTTGTTTTGAACTCTTTCTTCTGTGTGTATATGAGAGACAGACAGACACAGAGAGAAAGAAAGAGTAGATGTTCGAGAGAGTTGTTAAGCAGTTCTATGTGGCATTAAAGTTTTGATCCCAAGAATCAGGAACAAAAAAGCAGAGAGAATGGCACCTTCCAAAAGTAAATGCTTAATTACTGTATGTTTTATAGTCAGATGTGAGTGTACACTATTGTAACTATGTGTACGCTCACATCTGACCATCAATCAGACGCTCCAGCTCGCCTCCAGGAAAGTTGAAAGAGTGCATTTCACAGGAGAGGAAAATGCATTTAAAATTACTGCAGCCATAAAATAAACCGACATAACCCAAAGCAACAAATAATGGAAGGGAAAAATTCTTCTGGGGCTCTATCTCTTTCAGCAGAGATTTTGACTTTCTGTTTTCATTTTTTGTCAATGATCCTGGGTGTGTTTAAAATGACATAAAATGCATTCATTATGCCCCCAGATTCCAACTGCTTCAGCCTGTCTTGTACATTCCTCAAGAAAATGCAGACTTCTGGAATAGAGAGCAGATGTAAAGACAAAATGACAGCCCTTGTGGGATGTTTGGTGGCTTAAAAAAAACTCCAAGCAATTTTCTCTATTGCATCATGCCTGAAAAAGCAGCTTAATCCCTGTGTTATGATTAAAGTAGATTGATTGAATTGATCTGTGATGTATCCTGTTTCTCTAGTTTACAGAGATGCTTAGGAAGAGTGAGGAAGCTGTCTGAATAGGATCCAAGTGTTAATATATGCTGAGGTCCCACTTAACATTTATTATCTGTTATCGAAGGTAGGAGAAAAGCATGTAAATTATATGGATGTCTCTGATTCAAGGAAAGGGAAAGATAAATACTTACGCACTCAGTGATTTTCATCAACCATTTTCTAAAACAAACCCCATCTTTTTTTAGACTTAACAGTATCTTTGTAAAAAGATTTTCCACTGCTAGAAAGTAACCTGTTTTTACCTTACCATTGCTTATATTAGTAAAGAAATTTGAAAACCTTCAAGTCTGACTCTCAAGGTTGTTTACTAAATGTAATTTGCAGTAAAATTTAGGACCTTCAGAAACCTAGGATACTTAAAAATTATTATCTTCATAAGTTTTTTTCCCCCAAAGTCATATAAATGAAGAAGAGAATCATTAGCGGATATTACATCTGATTTTGGATAGGTGGGTGGGTGTGAAAACAAGGTGAAATAATAATTTCCAGCGCTCCTGAATATATTTGCTTGTGAGGTACAGAATTTACTTAGAATCTGTCAACTAAATACTCCAAAATTTTGATAGGTAAAGAATATTTAATATTCAGGGAAAATGTATAAGATTATAGCAAACTATAAAATATAGCTTAATCTACTTTAACGAGATACCTTCTCCTTAACCAGTTTAGAGATCCACTTCCAATTTTTTGACAAATTTTTTTGCTATTATGATATTTTTATTCATATGGAGGTCTAACATAAGAAATATATAATTATCAGTAAACTTTTAATGGATAGAAATTTTTCAAATTTTCCTTAGTGCTAAGAAGCTCTTTAAGGAGCTGGCTTTGTAGAGTCATATATCAGCAGAATTGCTTTTTCTTATTCTCACAGAATTGAGCACCGTTGTTAAATACCTAAACCTCCAGGTTTTAGTCTTAATCACAAATATTACCCCATAAGCCAGATATAGTAATAAAAATAATGTAGTAATGTGATGATAATATTATTTAAATAATTATAACAACTACAAAAATAATACCAACTCAACAGTGATCAGATGTGAGCTTTTTATGTTCTGGTCACTCTCTTAAGTCCATTATAATTGTTACTTTATTTAATCTCATAACAACCTGTACAACTAATATAATCAACATCTCATTTTATAGGAGAGGAAAGTAAGGCACAAAGAGGTTAATTTTCTAATTCTTACAAAGCCTGTTTTCTCTCTCTCACTGCCCCCTATGTCAAGCTTGAATTGGAACATTGCTTGACTTCCACAGCATGTGGGATATTATGTGGCCACCACCCTCCAAAAATTCAAGATTTAATTTTTTATTTTACATTGCCTCAGGGCCACAACTATAAAGAGAAATGAATAACAGGCATATATACTTTTTTCCTTCTTCCTGACTTTAGCCCTTTCCAACTCTCTTTCCCATTTTTTCCTGTCTAATTCAAATTCAAAGGTATCTAGTTTGGAACTAAATTAATCTTTGAACGTAAGTGGCCACAGGTTTTCTGATACCTGGCCCTGTTAGTGAAAATAAAAACAATAAAAAGGCATTTAGGGTTGCCAGATATGATATAGGACATCCAATTAAATTTAAATTTTAGAGAAATAATGGTAAACCTTTATTATGAATTTGACCCATGTAATGCTTTGGACATACTTACACTACAATTTTTTCAAATTTATTTGAAATTCAAATTTAACCATTCATTCTACATTTTTAAGAGCTATTTAATTGCATTTTAAATGTGAAGTCCAGCAACACATTTTAATAGCATTACATATTTTCACTTCAGAGACATACATTTTCATTGTCACGAATATACTCTGATATTAAACATGCATTTCTTTACATTAAACTTCTAGAACTGTGTATTTCAAAATGATAGATAACACTCTAACCGCATGTTAACACATAAACCTTCCTCGCCATCCTTGATAATCCATCCTTCTTGCCTGCCTGCCTTATTCTTTCCTTCTTTCCCAAATTTAACACCTGTCTGTACTTTCCTAAATAAAATTTTGCATTCTATGTAAGTTGTTTGTAGTGGTTAAATATTACCAATTCTCATCATCACCCCAAAATGTTTAGTGTTTTATTTTTATGGCATCTCCCTTAAAATTCCTCTTTTCCAAGTCTAACACAGTATGAAAGTTTTTAGTAATTTCTCTCTTATTTTTTAAAGGGAGATAAAGAAGGACTTGGCTTAATTCAATAGCTGAATTGTATCATCAAACTTATATGTATAATTTATATGTATATAAAAATTATTTATTTTTGCTCTTGTGTATACAAAATTTCAACTTTAAGGTGGGAATATATTTCTTGGATGTCTCTCAGTAGGCACCCTATATCTGTTAAAGTTCAGAAATGCTTATTGTCCTTGCTTAAATCAAATATTTAGAAGGAATAGATTAAGTTGACTGGCTTAGATCAATCAGGACATGGAAGGTGATTATATCTGGGCAGTTATCACTTGAGAACAGTTACATGGAAAATTAGCATACTCTCATCAAGAACAAAGGGAGTGTGTAATCAAGTGTTACTATCAATGGTACATGGTGGTTGAGGTTAAGAGAAAATGGCTAGTCTTTAAAAAAAAAGATTTATTGGTAATGGTAAAACAATTCCAATAATTGGTTGGTCTTCAAATTATTTACTTATAGAACACAGAAGGAAAACTCCCTCTGGCTTAACAGTAAACTAAATAGGATTCCTAACTATTTATTTATTTATTTAGAAATGCAGAAGTGGTAGCAGTTCTTTGACATTTTGCTTCCAGCAGAGTAGAAACTATCACATGGTCAGTGAGTGTCCCATTTATTAAGCAACATGAAGTGTTCTCTGTCTCCAGAAGGTGAATTCATTGCCCAGCTGGCTTAAGGGCTTTGGACTAAATTCCAGCTGTGTTGTTTTGCAGAAAGTTAAACCCTTTCTTGGCCACTATTCTTAGGATTTTTTTTCCCTTTCTAAATCAGTTACAGATTTTTTTAACATTAAATAAATACTGTTGTGAGCTCATAAAATATGTAGAACTGAAGCCATTATGTACCATTACACTGTCAAAAGCATTTCACTTAAAACAAATGGTCATTTAAAATTATTTTTGATAAAAATTAGAATTTTCTTATTAATTATTGCACTTTTGCTACTCCTTCCTTGTCTCAGTGTTTCAAAGGTATGTAGAAGTGAAATTATACCTATACTCTATTTTCATTCCTTTATGTGTTTATTCAATATATATTTAGTAAAATGTGTAAGATTCTTTGCCTGGATCCCTTTATAATTATTTTTTAACTGTCCTTACTTTCATATCTTAATGGGATGGGAGAGTTTTTGTTTCTTTTTTTGTTGTTTTTAACATATAATGTATTATTTGCCCCAGGGGTAGAAGTCTGGGAATCGTCAGGCTTACACACTTCACAGCACTCACCATAACACATACCCTCCCCGATGTCCATAACCCAACCACCCTTTCATACCCCTCTCCCCACGGCGCCATCAGTTTGGTTTGTGAGATTAAGAGTTCGGTTTGTCCCACTCCTGATCCCATCTTGTTTCATTTTTTCCTTCCATACCCCCTAAGCACCCCCATTTTGCCTCCCAAATTCCTCATGTCAGGGAGATCCTATGATAATTGTCTTTCTCTGATTGACTTATTTTGCTCAGCATAATACCCTCTAGTTCCATCCATGTAGTAGCAACTGGCAAGATTTCATTTCTTTTGATGGCTGCATAGTATTCCATTGCATGTGATTATATATATATATATATATATGTGTGTGTGTGTGTGTGTGTGTGTGTGTGTGTGTGTATACACCACTTCTTTATCCATTCATCTCTTGATGAACATCTAGGTTCTTTTCATACTTTGGCTATTGTGGACATTGCTACTGTAAACATTCAGATGCACGTGCCCCTTCAGATCACTACATTTGTATATTTAGGGAAAATACCCATTAGTGAAATTGCTGGGTCAAAGGGTAGCTCTATTTTCAACTTTCTGAGGAAACTCCATGCTGTTTTCTAGAGCAGGTTCACCAGCTTGCATTCCCACCAACAGTGGAGGAGAGTTCCCCTTTCTCCACATCCTCGCCTGTATCTGTCATTTCCTGACTTGTTAATTTTAGCCATTCTGACTAGTGTGAGGTGGTATCTCATTGTGGTTTTGATTTGTATTTCCCTGATGCTGAGTGATGTTGAACACTTTTTCATGTGTTTGTTGGCCATCTGGATGTCTTCTTTGCAGAAACGTCTGTTCATGTTCTCTGCCCATTTCTTGATTGGATTATTTGTTCTTTGGGTGTTGAGTTTGCTAAGTTCTTTATAGATTTTGGATACTAGCCCTTTATCTGATATGGGATTTGCAAATATCTTCTCCCATTCTGTCAGTTGTCTTTTAGTTTTGTTGACTGTTTCCTTTGCTGTGCAAAAGCTTTTGATCTTGATGAAGTCCCAATAGTTCATTTTTGCCCTTGCTTCCCTTGCCTTTGGCGATGTTTCTAGGAAGAAGTTGCTGCGGCTGAGGTCGAAGAGTTGCTGCCTGTGTTCTCCTCAAGGATTTTGATGGATTCCTTTCTCACATTGGGGTCTTTCATCCATTTTGAGTCTATTTGTTTGTTGTAAGAAAATGGTTCAGTTTCATTTTTCTGCATGTGACTGTCCAATTTTCCCAACACCATTTGTTGAAGACACTGTCTTTGTTCCATTGGACATTCTTCCCTGCTTTGTCAAAGATTAGTTGACCATAGAGTTGAGGGTCTATTTCTGGGCTCTCTATTCTGTTCCATTGATCTATGTGCCTGTTTTTGTGCCAGTAGCATACTGTCTTGATAATGACAGCTTTGTAATAGAACTTGAAGTCTGGAATTGTGATGCCACCAATATTGGTTTTCTTTTTCACCATTCCTCTGGCTATTCGAGGTCTTTTCTGTTTCCATATAAATTTTAGGTTTATTTGTTCCATTTCTTTGAAAAACATGGGTGGGATTTTGATAGGGATTGCTTTAAATGTGTAGATTGTTTTAGGTAGCATAGACATTTTCACAATATTTGTTCTTCCAATCCATGAGCATGGAACATTTTTCCATTTCTTTGTGTCTTCTTCAATTTCTTTCATGAGTACTTTATAGTTTTCTGAGTACAGATTCTTTGCCTCTTTGGTTAGGTTTATTTTATCTTATGGTTTTGGGTGCAATTGTAAATGGGGTTGACTCCTTAATTTCTCTTTCTTCTCTCTTGTTGTTGGTGTAGAGAAATGCAACTGATTTCTGCGCATTGATTTTATGTCCTCACACTTTACTGAATTCCTGTACAAGTTCTAGCAGATTAGAAGTGGAGGCTTTTGGGTTTACCACATAAAGTATCATATTACCTGCAAAGACTGATAGTTTGACTTCTTCTTTGCCAATTTGGATGCCTTTAATTTCTTTTTGTTGTCTGATTGCTGAGGCTAGGACTTTATAGGACTAAGTTCAGCAATAGTGATAATGGACATCCCTGCCATGTTCCTGACCTTAGCGGAAAAGCTCTCAGTTTTTCTCCATTGAGAATGATAATCTCTGTTGGTTTTTCATAGATGGCTGTGATGATACTGAGGTAGGTATCCTCTATCTCTACACTGTGACAAATTTTGATCAAGAAAAGATACTATGCCTTGCCAAATGCTTTTTCAGCATCTTTTGAGAGTATCATATGGTTTTTGTTCTTTCTTTTATTAATGTATTATATCACATTGGTTGATGTTTGTGGATGTTGAACCAACCTTGCAGCCCAGGAATAAAACCCACTTTATTGTGCTGAATTATCTTTTTTTTTTTAAAGATTTTATTTATTTATTTGACAGACCAAGATCACAAGTAGGCAGAGAGGCAGGCAGAGAGAGAGGAGGAAGCAGGCTCCCTGCTGAGCAGAAAGCCCTATGTGGGGATCCATCCCAGGACCGCCAGGATCATGACCTGAGCCAAAGGCAGAGGCTTTAACCCACTGAGCCACCCAGGCACCCCTGAATGATCCTTTTAATGTACGGTTGGATCCTCTTGGCTAGTATTTTGGTGAGAATTTTTGCATCTGTGTTCATCAAGGATATTGGTCTGTAATTCTCCTTTTTTTATGGGGTCTTTGTCTTGTTTTGGGATCAAGGTAATGCTGGCCTCATAAAATGAGTTTGAAAGTTTTCCTTCCATTTCTGTTTTTTGGAACACCTTCAGGAGAATAGGTATTAGTTTTTCTTTAAATGTTTGGTAGAATTCCCCTGGGAAACCCTCTTTCTCTGGGCTCTTGTTTGTTGGGAGATTTTTGATGACCGTTTCTATTTCCTTACTGGTTTTAGATCTGTTCAGGTTTTCTGTTTCTTCCTGGTTCAGTTTTGGTGGTTTAATAGGTCTCTAGGAATGCATCCATTTCTTCCAGATTGTCAAATTTGTTGGCATATAGTTTCTCATAATATGTTCTTATAATCTTTTGTATTTCCTTGGATTTGTTTGTGACCTCTCCTTTTTCATTCATGATTTTATTAATCTGGGTTCTTTCTCTTTTCTTTTTGATAAGTCTGGCCAGGGTTTTATCAATCTTCTTAGTTCTTTCAAAGAAACAGCTCCCAGTTTTATTGATTTGTTCTGCTGTTTTTTTGGTTTCTATTTCTTTGATTTCTTCTCTGATATTTATTATTTCTCTTCTCCTGCTGGGTTTAGGCTTTCTTTGCTGTTCTTTCTCCAGCTCCTTTAGGTGTAGGGTTAGGTTGTGTACTTGAGACCTTTCTTTTTTCTTGAGAAAGGTTTGTACTGCTATATATTTTCCTCTCAGGACTGCCTCTGCTGTGTCCCACAGACTTTGAACTGTTGTGTTTTCATTATCATTTGTTTCCATGAATTTTTTCAATTCTTCTTTAATTTCCTGGTTGACCCATTCATTCTTTAAAAGGATGCTCTTTAGTCTCCATGTATTTGGATTCTTTCCAAATTTCCTCTTGTGATTGAGTTCTAGCTTCAGAGCATTGTGGTCTTAAAATATGCAGGGAATGATCCCAATCTTTTGATACCAGTTGAGACCTGATTTATGACCCAGGATGGGATCTATTCTGAGAATGTTCCATGTGCACTAGAGAAGAACGTGTATTTTGTTGCTTTGGGATGAAATGTTCTGAATATATTTGTGATGTCCATCTGGTCCAGTGTGTCATTTAAGGCCTTTATTTGCTTGTTGATCTTTTGCTTGGATGATCTGTCCATTTCAGTGAGTGGGGTGTTAAAGTCCCCTACTTTATTGTAATACCGATGTTTTTTGTTTTTTTGCTTTTTTTTTTTTAATTAATTGGTTTATATAGTTGGCTGCTCCCATGTTAGGGGCATAGATATTTAAAATTGCTAGATATTTTTGTTGGACAGACACTTTGAATCTGATATAGTGTCCTTCCTCATGTCTTATTATAGTCTTTGGCTTAAATTCTATTTGATCTGATATAAGGATTGCCACCCCAGCTTTCTTTTGAGGTTCATTAGCATGGTAAATTGTTTTCCACCCCCTCGCTTTAAATCTCGAGGTGTCTTTAGTTATAAAATGAGTTTCTTGTAGACAGCATATTAATGGGTTTTGTTTTTTTATCCATTCTGATACTCTGTGTCTTTTTATTGGGACATTTAGCCCGTTTACATTCAGGGTAACAATTGAAAGATATGAATTTAGTGCCATTGTATTGCCTGTAGGGTGACTGTTTCTGTATATTGTATCTGTTCCTTTCTGGTCTACTACTTTTAGGGTCTCTCTTTGCTTAGAGGAGCCCTTCCAATATTTCCTGTAGGGCTGGCTTAGTATTTACAAATTCTTTTAGTTTTTGTTTGTTCTGGAAGCTTTTTTTATCTCTTCTATTTTCAATGATGGCCTAGCTGGATATAGTGTTCTTGGCTGCATGTTTTTCTCAGTTAGTGCTCTGAATATATCATGCCAGTCCTTTCTGGCCTGCCAGGTCTCTGTGGATAAGTCTGCTGCCAATTTCATATTTTTACTATTGTATGTTACAGACTTCTTTTCCCAAACTGCTTTCAGGATTTACTATTTTACCTTTCTTGAGAAAGGCTTGTATCACTATATATTTTCCTCTCAGGACTGCCTTTGCTGTTTTACTATTAGGTGACAGGGTGTAGACTTATTTTTATTGATTTTGAGGGGGTTTCTCTGTGCCTTCTGGATTTTGATGCTTGTTCCCATTGCCATATCAGGGAAATTCTCTACTATAATTCACTCCAATATACCTTCTGCCCCCCTTCTCTCTTTCTTCTTCTTCTGGAATCCCAATTATTCTAATATTGTTTCCTCTATGGTATCACTTATCTTTCGAAATCTCCTCACATGGTCCAGTAGTTGTTTGTCTCTCTTTTGCTCAGCTTCTTTATTCTCCAACATTTGGTCTTCTATATCACTAATTCTCTCTTCTGACTCATTTATCCTAGTGGTAAGAGCCTCCATTTTTTTTTTTTAAAGATTTTATTTATTTATTTGAGAGAAAGACAGTGAGAGAGAGCATGAGCTAGGAGAAGGTCAGAGGGAGAAGCAAACTCCCCATGGAGCTGGGAGCCTGATGTGGGACTCGATCCCGGGATTCTGGGATCATGACCTGAGCCGAAGGCCGTCGTCCAACCAACTGAGCCACCCAGGTGTCCCAAGAGCCTCCATTTTTGATTGCACCTCATTAATAGCTTCTTTGATTTCAGCTTGGTTAGATTTCAGTTCTTTTATTTCTCCAAAAAGGGCTTTTATTTCTCCAGACAGGTTTCTCTAATATCTTCCAAGCCTTTTTGGAGCCCAGCTAGCACCTTGAGAAACATCATTCTGAACTCTAGATCTGACATATTACCAATGTCTGTATTGATTAGATCCCTAGCCTTCAGTACTGCCTCTTGTTCTTTTTTTTTTTTTTTTTTTTTTTTGGTGGTAAGTTATTCTGCCTTGTCATTTTATCCAGATAAGAATATATAAAAGAGAGAATAAAATACTAAAAGGGTGGAAAAGACCCCCCAAATTGGGGGGGAGAAAAAGGGGGATAGAAAGAAATTTTAAAAATTAAATATATATTGGACTGGTGAATGAAACAGTCTCTTCTATTTGTTTAAAATATATATAATATAATATATAATATATAATATATAATATATAAATATATAAAATTATATGTAAATACATATGTAATATACATATGTATTTAATATATACTATATCATATATAGTATATTTATATGATTTATAAATATATATATAATGAAATATATAAAAATATATTTATATAAATATATAAATAAATATAGTATATATTAGACTGGTGAATAGAACAGAGCCACCACTTGATTTTGGGTGTATTTTGGTCTCTTAGAAGAAACTACCTCCTAAAATTTTAAAGAAAGAAAAACTTATATATATACTAAAATAAAAGGAAACATGATGAAGAGATGACATATGACTGTAAAGATGAAAATAAAAAAAAAATTCTAAAGAAGGAATTGATAAGAGAAGTTGGTTGGAAAAAGAAAATGAAAGTGGAGAGAATTTGCTCAGCCTGTAGACTTTAAAAGCCCTGTGCTATATAATAGGGTATATTTTGATCTACTGGAAGAAATTGTATCCCAAAAAAATTTTTATAAGAAAAAATCCTACATGTATACACAAAATAAAGTTAGATACAATGAAAGATAAAATATGACTATAATAATGAAGGTTTAAAAACATTATTTTAGAATGCTTATGTTAAGATAAACTAGTTAAAAAATATTAAGAGAGGAAAGAGGAAAAGTTAAAAAAAATAGAAAAAGAAAAAAATAAAATAAAAAAAATTAACTTTGAAAGATTAAAGAATCATGGGGAGAATGCCATGAATTCCATGGTTTGCCTTCTCCTCCTCTGGAATTCCACTTTTCTCCTTGATCAGTGAGCTTGGACTTGGCTAGATGTTGTTGCTGATCTTCGGGCAAAAGACCTGTTGTAGTTATTCTCAAATGTCTTTGCCTGAGGCAGAATTGCGCTGCCCTTGCTGGGGACTGGGCTAAGTATCTGCTCCGGTTCACTTTGGGACCTTTTTTTCCCTGAACACATTCCATAGTGCTCTGGAGGACGGAAATGAAAATGGTGGCTTCCCAATCTCCGGCCCAGAGGAGAGGAGAGCTGGGGCCCCCCTCCTCTGTGTGCCCTCATTGAAAAATGGTCAGTCCTTCTCATCTCCCTGGCCTCTGGCTGCCCTTCGAGCTCACCCAGCCTATGACTAAGCTTTTCTGTCTCTGGTGCACAGCCCCATTTGGAGTATCCAAACCCAGCAGATTCCTGCCTCCAGAAAATGAAGGTGAGTCTCCTGGGGGATGCCACTTTTGGGGTCCCTGCTTAAAGAGCAGTGGTCCGACTCTGCCACGGGTCACATTTAAGGTAACCCCAAGCTGAGAGCTTACTCCTTGGTTCCGTCTGTGTAGTCAGCTTCCCTGCTCTGATACCTGCAAGCTCTGCTACACTCAGACACCCGCAATCCTTCTGTGACCCTGCAGGATCTGAGACCACACTGTCCCCGTGAGGGCTCCATCCCCGCTTAGCCTCTGGAGTGATGTCCCTCAGTGGAGCAGACTTCTAAAAGTTTGGATTTTATGCTCCACTGCTTCGCCACTTGCTGGGAGCCGGCCCCTCCCTCTGAGGTCTATCTTCCCATCACTTTGGATTCACTTCTCCGCACGTCATACCTTTCAGAAACTGGTCGATTTTCTGTTTCTAGAATTGCTGCTCTCCTTCTCTTCGATCTCCTGTTGGGTTTGTAGGTATTTGGAATCGATGGGAGAGTTTCTTATGTGATTCAATGTAGTAAATTTGAAACTCATTTGGAGTCCATATTTTAATTTAGCTAATGACTTCATTTAATTCTATAGCACACTTTCGTTTTATGTTACAATATTTAAGATTTAGCACATTTAAACACAGAGTTGGCAATTTTTTTTTTAATTATGTTATGTTAGTCACCATACCGTATATCATTAGTTTTTGATGTAGTGTTCCATGAATCATGGAGCATTGGTGGATTTTTATTTTTGGACAATTTTATTGCTATATAATTCACAGACTACAATTCACCTATTATATATATGAATATGTGCCTGGGTGGCTCAGTGGGTTAAAACCTCTGCCTTCGGCTCAGGTCATGATCCCAGGGTCCTGGGATTGAGGCCCACATCAGGCTCTCTGCTCAGCAGGGAGCCTGCTTCCCCCTCTGTCTGCCTGCGTCTCTGCCTGCTTGTGACCTCTTTCTGTGTCAAATAAGTAAATAAAATATTAAAAGAAAAAGAATAGGAAGTCATATATATTTCTTATTTAAGTATAAAAATATGGCATCAGGAATATAAACAGCAAATAATGATTAGAGGTTGCTTCCAGGGAGAAATAAAAAGAAAGCTAGGATAAGTGGGGTTCAGAGAGGACTTTAACTTCATCTGTAATACTGTAATACTCTTATTCTTTAAATGCTATTAAAATTATGTGAAATTATGAAGATACATGAAATATTTTTGGTTGCATGTGGGAATTCATCATTCATCATGTTTTATGTTTGAAAATTTTACTAGGGACAAAATCCTAGAAAAAAAATTATATAGAATTTGGAGTTGTCCCTTCAAATTCTGGCATTTTAGACCAGTTACTTAACCTTTCAGTGGCCTTAGTTTCTTCCTTATAAAATGGCCATGGCTAATTACACACACATGACAAGAGCACTGGAAGGCTTATTGTGCTGTAACACTTGTAATAAGCACTTAATAAAGGAGTCAAAATAGTTCTTCACAAGTAATAGTATTAAATTATTTATTATGGATGTAGCACCATTAGAAACACAGCCAATTAACCACAAGTGGGAGGCAAGATCTTACCTGAAAATGATGGAAGTCAGTTGAATGGGGAACAAATTACATGGTTTTAAAAAAACAAAAAAAAAAGAACAGTAAGTAATCATTTCCCAAATAATACATGAGATAGGGTATGCTGTATTATTTTGTGTTTGTCTGCCATAGAATTCCTATGTGAAATCTTAGTCTCTAAAATGAGGGTATTAGGAAGTGGGGCCTTTCAGAGGTGTTTAGGGTGGAGTCCTCATTTAGTGCCCTGATAAAAGAGACTCAGAGAGTCCCTTGCATTCCCATCCTTTCAGGATGTGAGGATGCAGTAAGAACACTCTCTAGAAACCAGGAAGTAGAGCCTAAAGAGTCATCAACTCTCCTGACTCCTTTATCTTGGACTTCCCAGAACTATGAGAGATTTATTTCTGTTGTAAGCCACCCAGTCTATGGTATTGTGTTAGAGTGGATTGAACAGACTAGGACACTATATGAACAAAATTGAGTTCTTTTCCCCCTATGATTTAAAACAAAACAAAACTAAACTAAAACTTATGCATTCTTTTATGTATTGAGTTTATATAGTTTTTCTGATTGACATAGGAAATATGAACAGAAAAGAGATAGTGTGCTATCACAGCTACTGTATTTATTGCATAAGTCATTTAATCTTCATTTCTTGGAAAATTTTTCTTCCTCCTTGGGACTAATATTTCACAAAGATAGCTTGTAACATGAAATTCTACAGCATTTGTTCATCATGAACCAATGCCTACTTATGAATTCTTGTCTCAGAAGCTAATTTAATTGGTGAATTCCAACTACTATTGCTTATTTCACACTTCAGTAGGTAAAGATGCATTAATAATCGAAGTTTCAGACTGTAATTAACATTAGCTTTAGGCTCCTGACAATGAAATGATTACATTTTAATGTATGGGTTGATAAACAAAGTAATCTAACATATGAATAAACAGCAAAAATAACTTACATTTACTCTTTCTCTGCAAATTGATACATGCATTTTCATGTTATAAAACACAGAGAATAAATGAATGTTAAAGAAAAAATGTATAGACTGCCCATACAACACCTACACCTAATCAATTTAGTGCGCCAAACTGAATTTGTGATGTATTAACAAAAACATTATTTTTCTGGTAAATGTTTTTCTCCTGCCTTCATTTTCTTTCACAGTTTTCCATATTATTTAGTTATGCTTTTATATTCATTTTACTCTGTTCTTAACTGAATTGATTACTTTATAAATATCCCTGAATGCTGAATTTGTATGCTAATATCTTGTTCTTAATCCTAGCACATGATATTATCCAAATGCATTTTCTTGGTATTATTTTACCTTTATGTTGAGAAAAATTGTATTTATGATATAATGTCAACTGAATGTTGATTCAACATTCCTGTATTCCTGACTTGATCCTGTTTTGAGTGATAGCTTCTGGACTTTTCCAGTAAATTTAAAAAATGGCAGTATTAAGAATGGTACAAAAATCTAAATAACTGAGGTTGCTAATTGTTTTACTTTAACATTTCCCAACAGGTTACATCTTCAGGTGCCCAAGGATAGGGACTATTCAAATGTACATACTTTAAGGATTTTAAGGTTATTAAAGATAAGATGGCCTTTGAGACAGATTTGCAGAAATAGAAGAAGGTAACCAAAAATATGAATTAAATACATAGTCTGACCTCAGATGTCAGACTACTGAACAAAGAAAAGAGGCTTCTTATTCCTCAAATCAGATCTCAGTTATTATGAGAACAAGTTCAAAGTCTCCTACAGTTTTCTATATTTGTGTTCTTTGCTCTCTGGAGATAGCTAGAATTCTCTATATATTTGAGACTTAAAGAAGAAACTAATCAGGTACCTAATATTTGTTAGAGTTTTGATGGGGACTTCAGCAAAAGTAATTTTATGCAATCCTAATAATAAACTTGTAAGATAAATAAAACCTTATATTAAAAAAAAACAAAATTTTAAGTTTCAGAGACATGATTTGTCCCATATAATAGAGTATCAGAATTTTCTTATTACAAATAAAGTGTTTGTGTAATATCTCATGGATTTTCAATTGCTAAGAGATATATAAAGATACACACACACATTATATTCCCATCACTCTTTTAAATGTTTTATGTGGGTAATCATGTCTTTCAAATGAGGACTCTGTGGTCCAGAGAGATTAAGCAACTATAAGAGGACTCAACAGCTAGAAAATATATTGAGACCTTGAGTATTTGGCTCTAAGTGTGTATTATTAGCCATACTTTCTTATCTGCTTTCTATAAAGCATTTTGAGTGGGTATGCATCTCACTTTCCTTTAAATATATGATTGTTGTTATATATAAAGTCGTGAATGAGGGCATGATGGTCTCTCTTCTTCATCCTTTGAAGACATGTCCTAGAGTAACTGAGATTATTTTTCCTCTTATCCTTTTTTTTTTTTTTGCAGTATTCTAGTTATGATGATGGCATAATATCAGTGTTTCAGTATTACACTCTTTTAGATTTATTATTAGTTAAGTGTCTGATCTCTTTTGTTAACTTTTAAGATAATCTGACCAGATGGCATCAAGAATACATTAATTAAATTAGGAGTTATAATAAAGATATACAATATTTTTTATCCTTGGGAAGGTTTAACATTTCATTCCCTTCTATTTGTGTTCAATAATCCCAAATGTCATGAATAATTACATGCAGTTATTAAAGAAAAACACTGTTGAGATGGAAAATCTACCAGATGCTGTTATAATCACTGTTTCTTACAGTTTAAATTTTAGGCAATTGTTTGAAGACAAATTAAAATAAAATGGACTTTAAAAAAATTGAAGCTACTTGTTACATGTTATATTTGTGTTTAGATATTTAGTATTATGGCCAACTGTTTTTCTTTAATCTTCATATATGGTAGATAGGGATAACTTTAAACAAAATCAGTCTTTGTTGTTCATCTCAATGAGTAACCAGAAACATCTGAAATATTTGGTTAGACTGTGGCATGGAAATGCTGTTTTGTCATAATAAAAATACTCTTTAATAACTAAATAATACACTAATTTCATGAACAAAACAACAAAAATAACTCATTAGATGGCGTTCCTACCTTAACCTTTCTTACCTACGTCTTGAGATTGTCCTAATGACTGAGTTGCTAAATGCTAATTCTTTAAATTTGTTCTGAGATTCTTACAGTTTATAGTATCTCAGACTCACCTGCAGATGATGTTAAAAAACAAAAGCTCTTAGGTCTCACTGGCAGAAATTCTGAATCAGTAAGACTGGGGTAGGGTCCAGGTTATTCATTTTCAACTGACACCCCCTTCTGCTCTTGGTGCTTTTTTAAAAAATAATTTAAAGAATTTATTTATTTATTTGACAGAGAAAGACACAGTGAGAGAGGGAACATAAGGAGGGGGAGTGGGAGAGGGAGATGTGGGGCTGGATCCCAGGACCCTGGGATCATGACCTGAGCCAAAATCAGATGCTTAACAGCTGAGCCACCCAGGTGCCCCTCTTGGTGCTTTCTAATGCAGGTAATCCACAATCTTTGTGTTGAGGAAAAGTACATGGAATCATAGGAATAACTGTGACTAAGTACACAGGGAGTGATTTGAACATTTGCATTACAGAGCTCATGGATACCTATATAGAATTTCACATCAGATTTCTGCAGCACATCTTTGAGAACCATTTGACCCATGCAGTTGAAGTCACACATGACCATCATCAGAAACAAACTCTTCTTCTCCTGTTCTTTTCCTTTCCTTTCCCATCTCTTCCCTTCCCTCCCCATATTTATTTATTTAGGATTGTTGTTTAACTGTGCCTTGCTGCTGTTTTATGTGTGTATGTCTGAGGTTCTAGAGAACACACTAACATTCCCATGCTTACATAAAACAATGATTGATGGTAGAATTGACAGGATCTTGAATTGACAGGATCTTCTTTTTCTCAGAGTTGGCACAATTCTTATAGAAGACAAGTGTCCTTTTGTCTGTCATTAATTAGGAGAATAGTCAGTACAGTATTAATATGCAGGATAGTCGATTCATGGAATGAATTGTTCAGGCAGCAAAGATTATAACAAAATTATGAATCTAGTCTCCAACTCCTACCCTCTCTACCACTGAAACTGCAATATGAATGGAAAAGGGCACCTATTCTCATTATGATCTTTAGACTGTCATCATCAGGGCTAATTCTACTGCCACACTATGGATGATGAGTAGTTGAAATCCAATTTGAATGCATAATACCACGTTTAATTTACACTACCACCTGTCAATAAGAAATAGACTAAAGCATATCTTCTGAGCTGTCCATAGGGAATATTCAATTATAATTAACCTTCCTATTTTTGTTAAATCTTTGTCCCGAAATGGATTGTTTGTGCCATTTCTTATTCTTGTAACAATCTGTCACTAGAAAGAATTTGAATTTTAATCTAATATTTTGTGAGAAATACAATAGAGGATGTTTCCTTTAATCTATTCTGTACTGCTATTGCTTGTCTATTTCGTTTCTTTTCCATAGGTTAATTATGACTACAGTTGTAATCTTTGTGCAAGTGTAAGATACTTTGGCAGACTGCAGAAAATGATTTTCCACAAACCATATTGGATATAATATATGGCAAATAGGAAATTTCATTTTTTCTAACTTAATATTAAGGAAAGCAATAAGAATAATTTTAGTTCAAATGATGCAATTTAGAGGATATGCATTCATGCTATTATGTGGATAACTTTATTAAACTACTTTTAAACAACAATTAATTACTATTTATAACCTAAAAACCATAAGAATAATTTAGATGTTACCTCTAAAATATGAAGTTGAGAAAACAGCCTTTGCAGAAAATTAGACACTCTAGTAATGTATCTTCATTTGAGTAAGTTTACTGACATGAAAATGTTACCTATGTTACTTTACTCTTTCCCATCACAATTTGATAGTGAATGAAGCAACAGCACTTTCCCACCCTCCATATTTTAGAGGTAGATACAAGTTCATCATGATTCTCCAGTCATGAGGGAACAAGGACTGATAGTGTGGAGACTGTGCTTAAACATTAAACAGCACCCTCTTCATAGGTTTGGGGGGGAGGTGATTGTGAACCACTGTTTTGCAGGCAATAGCCTGGATTTTACAAGCAGCCAGGTTTTACAGACACAGGCATAACCACATCCTTGCTCTGACACTGTATACTTGAACAAACTCCTATACTTTTCTTAGCCATAGTTATATTGATTCTTAAAAGTAAAGTAGGCATAACACCTAGCACAGAGAATGGTATAACTCATAAATGGAATTAATGGACCTAGTGCCAAGGAAGCACTCAGAAAAATGCAACTAATATTGTACTTCTACATTAAAAAATACTTAAGTTCTAATTCCATAAAATGACAGATCAGCTCTTTTAAGTGTTTTTTAAGGGACAAGAGGAAGAAGAGAAATTTGAAATTCTTTCCACTTCTGATATTTAGTGAACCATTCATGTCCTTTTCTTTCTTTCCCTTCCCTCCCTCCCTTCCTTCCTTCCTTCCATCTATCCATCCATCCATCCATCCATCCACATCCATCCATCCATCTGTCTTATTAAATCCATGCAACCCAAAGAGAGAAAGTCCAACATAAACCCGACTTAAAGGAAAGGATCCAGAAGCTGGACTGACCCAAAATTCATTCAGGAAGTATAGAACCAAACATTTAAAAAAAAAAAAAGTTGGTAGTATTTATGTATTTAAAAATAAGAGGGTGAGGGATGCCTGGGTGGCTTAGTGGGTTAAGCCTCTGCCTTCGGCTCAGGTCATGATCTCAGGGTCCTGAGATCAAGCCCTGCATCAGGCTCTCTGCTCAGCAGGGAGCATGCTTCCCCCCCCTCTCTCTGCCTGCCTCTCTGCCTGCTTGTGCTCTCTCTCTCTGTCAAATAAATAAATAAAATCTTTAAAAAATAAAATAAATTAAAAAAATAAAACTAAAAATAAGAGGGTGGCTAGGTTATGGACATTGGGGAGGGTATGTGCTATGATGAGTGCTATGAATTGTGTAAGACTGATGATTCACAGACCTGTACCCCTGAAATAAATAATACATTATATGTTAACAAAAAATTTTAAAATTAAAAATAAATTATTAAAAATCACTAAAACAGCAGCTAAAGCATAGTATATAACTAAAAAGGTAAGTTCAGTATGATTACTTTAAAAAATACTTTTGAGGGATGCCTGGGTGGCTCAGTTGGTTAAGCAGCTGCCTTCGGCTCAGGTCATGATTCCAGCATCCTGGGATCGAGTCCCGCATCGGGCTCCTTGCTCAGCAGGAGCCTGCCTCTCCCTCTGCCTCTGCCTGCCATTCTGTCTGCCTGTGCTTGCTCTCTCTCCCTCTCTCTCTGACAAATAAATAAAATCTTTAAAAAAAATAAAAATAAATAAAAAATACTTTTGATAAGATGGGTCTTTTAAAATGCAAATTTAACTCATTTAGAGAAAAGTATGCCCAACTGTAAATAATGAGACAACTGATGATCTCTGTTTTTTCTCAAAAGAAAAAGGAGTATCTTCATGCTTCTATAGGCATTTGTTTTGAATGTGCACTTATTCCAAGAAGAATTTGAATGGTGCAGCACTTTTATGGAAGTATATAAGTCAATGAATAAGTGCACGTGATACTCAAATGACAAATTTTGTCAAGTAAAAACGGAAACTTCACAGTATCTACAAAGAGAGAGAATAGAAGTGTGTGTGCTTTCAGTATGTGCTATGAGCCAGCTGACTTGTGTTTCCATGATGGCTCTGCTTCTTACAGGTTACTGCCTGTGTCTCAGTTTCTGATCTATAAAATGTGAACAAATAATACTTCTTTTTTCTTAGGTTTGTTATGAGAATTTATTGATTCTTATTTGTAAAACATTTAAAGCAGCAACTAGTACATAATGTGGTATATATTGGCATATTGGTAACTATACTGGTATAGTAACTATATTGCTACATTGGTAACTATTAATGAAAGAAATACATATACCTTTATATTGCATTTTCCTTCAAATGAAGCAAAAATAATATTTTTCTCTATTACACAAAACCTGTACCTTCATACTCAAAGAGCAAAAATTGTCACTTGACTCGACTTCAAGACATGAAAAAATGACCACTTAGGTGGTGTCTGTATGTCATTTCTCCTTTAGTCTTCATAAAAACTCTATCAAGCATATAGTCTGTTCCCCATTTTACAGATGAGGAATGTGTGACTGATGAGTAAGACCTTTTGGTTAGACATTGCCTAGTCATAGTCAAGTGGGACATACCACCTTTTGCTCTGAGGCCACATTATAGTGATTACAGGTGAATTTCTACCCCAGATTTAGCAATTCTGAAGATTAAGTTCATAAAAGGGAGCTTTAGTTTCCAAGGAAAAGTTAATTCCTCTAATGCATCTCCTAAACTGACAGATGTGACTTCACCCCACTAGCTACAATGGCTGTGGTGGCCACACATGATCTGTTTCAATGGTTTTATTCACCTGGAAGCTCAGACTACCATTCCTACATTATATTTACAAAATGGGCGCATAATGTAAGGCAGTTTAGATGGTTAGATATGTATATTAAACCAATAAAAGGCATACATATATCAATCAAAGGAGATAAAAATGAAAGATGTCTTGAATTTCCTGGAATCTTTTTCAACAATTTGTGAGGTTTTTTTTTTTTTTCTAATTTAATTTTTTCAGTGTTCCAAGATTCATTGCTTATGCACCACACCCAGTGCTCCATGCCATACGTGCCCTCCTTAATACCCACCACGAGGCTCGCCTAACCCCCCACCTCACACCCCTCCAAAACCCTCAGTTTGTTTCTCCAGGCCCACAGTCTCTCATGGTTTGTGAGGTTTTTAGTATCATTCTTCTTTCTATTTTTAATTTTGAGGCGAGGTTTCAGTTTTTCCCTTTATCACTGTACACTGAATTTTTGTCACATATCTTAACCTTCTCTCTTCAAAGTGCTCCTTTAAGGCAGCATGTGGTTTTCATTTTGAGTAGCTAATTTATTTATCAGTATTACCTGTAGTAACTTGTAACAAACAAGCTGTATGTAGAAGGAAGCAGACAGACCCTTCTGTTCCAAGGTGATTCATATTTATTGAAGCTAACCTGTTTCTATCCATACTCACTTTTCTTAAACCTGCCATACAGCAAAAGAAGATACCTCACTATTTTTTTTTCTGCCTTCCTTCTTTTCTTTCTCTTTCTTTTTTTTAAATGATTGGTAGGAACATTTCAGCTTCTTAATCAGAAGCAAATAACAAGTATAAAATGCTAAAAATATGTATTTCTTGATGAAGTTAGCAATAGAGGAAAATCAAACACATATTCTATACATAGAATTCAGGTTACAACATAATTTAATTCAGTTTTTCTGAGGCTAAGTAAAAATATTTTTTAATATATACTACACAGCATGTAACATGCATTTAAAGAATTAATGATTTGCAATAATAAAGGACATAACAATGTGAATTAAGCTTCATAACAGTTGTATATTGCAAGTATTATTAACTTCATTTTCAGGGATTGGGCATTACCTATATATAGTATTATTGGATAAATACAATGTCTACGAAAAATAAAATTTGAAAATATATTAGTATCTCAATTTAAGCAAATTTATTCATTTTATACAAAAAGCTCAACTTTTTATTAACTTTTAAATGTTAAATAATTTTAAGTAAATATATCTACATCAGATAAAATTTAATAGAACCACTGTAAGTATTTTAAGTACTTGAAAAATTGGTTTTGTGATATTTTCCTATAATTCAATGGAGGTTCCAAATGAACATTTGAAAAGGAATATTTAGGCATAATTTGTAAAATTCTATACCTGGGAAATCAAAAGAAAATAATACTGAGTTACTGTGTGGTAATCACAGTAAGAAATTACTTCCAATGCTATAAAATTCAATAATTTCCTAGTCACCTTTCCATACTACTTCAAAGTAAAAGTTGATCACAAATAGAACCAGATATAATTCAGATAGCTTTTTTACAAATTGAATCCATTAATCAGATTACTAAACTTGTAAACAATAGAAGGATACTTCTCTTAAGGGTTCTTATATCATTTTAAACCTAATATGACATTCTGTATACAAAATACAAAAGAATATTAATTCTTAACCCCCAATTTATTAAACCCTTCGGACTCATGGCCTTTCATCTTAGAAAATGTCTAGCATTTCCCATTTGCTCAGGGCAAAAGTACAGATTATCTTTGATTTCTCTTATCCATATACTTTTGTATACTCTATAGATTCTATTTTCAAGTCATATGCTAGATATTACTTCTCATCATCTGCACAGCTATAGTTCCAGTTCACTCCACCATCACCATATCTGGCAGGGAATAGTGGAATAACATGAAAACTGATTCCCCTACTTTTGGTTTTAGCTCCTTGTATCTGTTTTCCACAGAGCAACTAGGATGAACCTTATAATAATTTTAAAAATCCATGTTTCTTCTCTATTCAAAACTTATAACTCTCTATTTTAATTAAAATAAAATCTAGGTTCCTTATCATGGCATACAAGGGTCCACATTTTAAAATGTCTCCTAGATCTCCAGATATTTCTTAACCTTACCCATTACACTACACCCTTTTAGGTTGATTCCTAATCAACCTAAATCATGACTTACTATTTCTTTTAGGTTGATTCCTGTCTCAGGGCCTCCATGCTCACAGTTCTACCCTGACTGATACTCTTCCCCATCATTTCTGCATGACTTACTATTTCTGTACATTCAGGTTTCTGTTCAAAAATCATCTCTACAGGGACACCTGGGTGACTCAGTCAGTTAAGCATCTGCCTTTGGCTCAGGTCATGATCCTGGAGTCCTGGGATCAAGTCCCAGGACTTTCTTTCTCTGCCCCTCCCCTTGCTCATTCTCTCTCTCTCTCTCTCGCTCTCTCTTAAAAATAAATAAAATATTTTAAAAAATCATCTCTACAGAGGGACTGTCCCTGTCCATCATTTCTAAGGGTATGCCAGTAAATCGGTTCTCAGAAAAAGCAAAGGATCTCTGATTTGTGGCCTTTGCCATTCCCATGGTATATATACTCCCCTGCCCCTCACCCACCCCCATGACTGATTTCAAATTACCAATGGTTTAAAAGGCTACTTGCAAAATTCCTGAATATTTCACAGCAAGCTCCCTTGAACCAGTATAGGCTGACTCCAGAATAACACTGAATCTGAAATTGTCAACTGTGCTATCCTCACCTATTCTGTTTTCTACCTTCCTTAATTTTTCCCTTGTTTGTACTACCTGAAATTACGAGTTTGTTTGGCTATTTTCTGCTTCTCCTCAAGAATATAAATGACATTAGAACAAGGAACTTGTTTGTCTTATTTGCTACTGTATTCTTAACTTCCAGAATAAGCTCTGGGACACAGTATAGTCTATAATGATTTGAAGAACAAATGAATAAATAAATGAGTCAAGTCTATGTGTTATACTTGTTCCCTAAGAAAGCTGGAGCTAGGAACTCATGCCTTTGAATTCTTCATGGCATTGTCTACTTTTTGCCTTCTATAGGTCAGAGGTAATCAGGAAAAGACATCCTGTTTTTTAAGGGAGCAGACAAGGAAAGACGTTCTAATCCTTTAGTTAGACCGGACATATACTCCTGTGAAAACTCCATTATATAGACAAAATCACTATAACTTTTTGAACAATTTATTTTTACATATGCTTGCAAGAACGGCAAGATGTCTTGGTGTTTAGACTAGTATGATCTAACCCAATATTCACTACTTAAAGTCTACCAGTAGATCACACTTGCTCAATTAAATCCAATGATAATTTATTATGATTATCTTCTTTGTAATAGTTACATATACAGACATTCTCCCTAGCAAAATAAAAGACATCTTGAAATCATTTTCTGCAAAGCCAACCCCAGTATGACAATAGATTTTATTACTTTTGAATGTCTTCTACTGTAATAAAGCCAAATGGATTTCCCATTAATGCAGACTACTCACATAATACCAGCAGGGTAAAATGGTGATTCTAAAGAGAGAGTAAGTAATCACTGACTCAGTGTCCCATTTAAGAACTAAACAATTTTTTTTCCTGCCTCCCTCCTGAGGCCGGTGAATGATCTATTTGATATATTTGGAATTACTTGTAGGTAAGGAAAAAAATGTTATGAGCATATGAGATATCCGACCTTGTTTCATTGAGCACCTCCTGTTTGAAAGAGTGTTTTTAGTTTGCCAACTTTGAGACTTAAGAGAATTCTGTTCTGAAATGTGCTCTTTAGTGAAATAAAAACATCCAGCTCTATGATATGTACTCACCCTGCCTCAAGATCATGACACTTCTAGGGGCATTTGAAACTTCACTAGTTCTTTGCTATGTTGGACATTTTGAAACTGGCAAGAATATTAAACTGTTACCCAGATTTTTTCCCTTCACTGCCCATAAACAATAAATTTGATATAAGATTCTATTCTCAAGAAAATGATCCAACAGCTTTTCCTTAGTCCCCATATGCTGTTGCCTTAATAACATTATCACTACCTTAACTTCCTACTTGTTCAAAAATACAGGAAGTGTAAATACTTTTTTCAACCACTGAAATGTTGTGTTCAACCACTGAGTGTTGTGTGTGTGTTGTTCTTTATGAGAAATAAGTGGTTCATGTCTCAACTTGCACATTTTAGAATTGAGCATGTCCACCCTCTACCCCAAATATACTTTGATATGTTAATAGTCACATTTTGGAGCCTGTAATGATTCACAGAAAAATTTGCAAGATAAGTCTCTCCATATTTATATCTGCCAAGAAGAGAATTTTGTTTATAAAATCTCGTCATGGAAACTCAGGGTAAATCCAGCTTCAAACAGAGGATAAGGTTTCCTTCACTACAGGGATTCAGAAGCTGCTACTTCCACATTTACACAAAATAAACTACAGGCAAGTCAGAATTGCAATCCAAGCAGTGACCTCTATCCGAGCCCCCATAAACCAGATAATTCACCCCTGCCCCAAGCAGGCTACATACTATGGAGATATGGGATGCTGACTGCATGCAGATCTTTTCAGTAAATCTACTTGTAGCTGTGACTCTCCTCTCTAGAAAGAGAAATGCTCAGTGGAAATATAAACAAACACATGTTGGAGTTCCTGAAAGATCAGTTTTCTTTATAGAACTCTATGCTCACATGATAGCTTTTAAATGTTAGTGTTCAAATTAAGGTTTCCTGGCTAGAGTTTGAAAGCTGATATTCGTATCTAGTCTGAAGGTATTATGGTAGTTCTTTTTTTTTTCTCCTAACAAATTGAAAACATATTTACTGTGTCAAAATATTTCTAATCAATAGATACTATCTTAATTGTATAATGTACTAGCATAGATAATAACTTCTAAGCACCATTTGGATAAGTCAGTAGTGGAATTATGAATAGGATGATAGTTTATTGAATCTGTGTATGAAGTATGCATACTCATTCAGCAAATTCATATTCTAGCCACATAGAAGTGGTTATATTTCAGCAGTGTATCAATACTTCTCATTAATAAAAGGTTTTCTTATTTACTAAGCACTCTAATTTAGCAGATTCATTGTGCTTTTTTTGTTTACAAATTTAAAAATTGTTAGCATTTTTAATGGGAAATCTATAGTCATTTTGATTTATAATCTACAGACTGAAGTAATGTCAATCAGGTTACATATGACGGGGATTCAGTAGACTATAAATTCTTTGAGAGGACTAACCATGTCTTCTTAATAACACTTGTGAAGTGTTTTCCTTTCTGCTCTTCTATCTATCGGGGACAGTACATAAGCAAAGAACTGTATAGTTAATGGATTTCAAAGTGTGAGTGGAGGTTTATGGTTTATTGTGACTTGTGTCTGAAATTTGATCAGCCTTGCAAATTTGGATTCCATGTAATGGTGTTAGAGAGATCCTGCCAATTTGGAAGTCAAATAAAATGAATAAATATCAGTTGATAAAGTGGACAAATCCTTCACAAATTAAAGTGGGACTGTAACTAAGGCCAGATTAATGAATATTGGATACACATGTGTATAGCAAAAGCCAGTTGGAACTTGAAGTTGAATGTCTTACAACCCAGCTTGGCCAGTGTGGTCAAAACAGACCATCAATTCAAAACAACCAATGCCAGATCCTGTTAGTTTTTAAAAGATCATGCCTCCCAATAATATGAAAATAATCTCACTGGTAAATGTAACTCTATTTTAATTTTTTCAATTGCTTCCTCAGATTTGAGTATTGGTTTAATATAATTGTGTAAATACAATGAGTATTGATTTTTTTCCAATGAAGGCATTCACTTGGTATCTGCTACACTGTGACACTAAGCTGAAATACCACATACCTGAATAATTTTTAATTCACTATAGGAAAATTTGCAGTGTAATCTATGAGCAATAGAGATATTTTCAGTGAAATCATTATCTAAGGTCTAACAGTTTAGATAACTAAAGAAACAAGAATAGGCTTACTATGAACAACCCAAGCTAATGGCAAAGTTTCTGGTTATATCTGTCAGATTTGGTCTTAAGAGATTAATATGCTCTTTTACAAAACAAAGTAAAACTGAATAATTATATAGATCTGTGGTTGGGGTAAAAACAAAACTAGAGGAGGGAGCAGCATATCAGTATTAGAATCACCTGTGGAGCTTTTCCAAAGGATTATTTTCCTGGGTTTTTCTCCTTCAGATATAATCAAAAGATTTGGTATGGACCTAAAGAGAGAGATTTTGAGAATGTGATTCTGTTATTTCCTTTCCCCCTTCAACTTAAGTAACAATTCTTGATCTGGGGGGGGGATAATAATAGTAACAATTATAGTAATAAAATACGGATAACTCATTGATGTAAAGAAGACTTCTGATTTTGTTTATTCAGATAATTTTTCCATAATAACATTTTCCAAAGTAGTATATTGTGAAATAATGTTCTAAGGTATATTAATAGGACTAGCTCTCAAAAAAAGAGAGATGTAGTGATAGATAAGGTACTGTATTCAAATCAGCTGTGGTGATACATATTAAATAAAATTAACCAGTTTCTTTTTTGTACTACATCTCAGAGCCTTTTTTAAAAAAATTAGTATATTATTTGCTTCAGGGGTGCAGGTCTGTGAATCATCAGTCTTATACAATTCACAGCACTCACCATAGCACATACCCTCCCTAATGTCCATAACCCAGCCACCCTATCCCTTCCCCCCATCCCCCCGCAACCCTCAGTTTTTTCCCTGATATTAAGAATCTTTTATGTTTGTCTCCCTCCCCAGTGGCATCTTGTTTCATTTTTTTCCCTCCCTACCCCCCATAACCCCCCACCCTGCCTCCCAAATTCCTCATATCAGAGGGATCATGTGGTAATTTCCTTTCTCTGATTGACTTATTTCATCTAGCATAATACCCTCTAGTCCCATCCACATTGTTGCAAATGGCAGGATTTTAGGGATTTTTGATGGCTGTATAGTATTCCATTGTATGTATATGTGTGTGTGTGTGTGTGTGTGTGTGTGTGTGTATATACCGATCTTCTTTATCCATTCATCTGTTGATGGACATCTAGATTCTTTCCATAGTTTGGCTATTGTGGTCATTGCTGCTATAAACATTGAAAGAAATGAATTTAATGCTACTGTATTGCCTATAAGATGACTGTCACTGTATATTGTCTCTATTCCTTTCTGGTCTGTTACTTTTAAGCTCTGTCTTTGCTTGGAGGACCCCTTTCAATATTTCCTGTAGGGCTGGTTTAGTGTTTACAAATTCTTTTAGTTTTTGTTTGTCCTGGAAGCTTTTTATCTCTCCTTCTATTTTCAATGACAGCCTAGCTGGATATAGTATTCTTGGCTGCATACTTTTCTCATTTAGTGCTCTGAGTATATCATGCCAGTCCTTTCTGGCCTGCCAGATCTCTGTGAATAGGTCTGCTGCCAATCTCATATTTTTACCATTGTATGTTGCAGACTTCTTGTCCCGAGCTGCTTTCAGGATTTTCTTTGTCACTAAGACTTTCAAGTTTTACTATTAGATGACAGGGTGTGGACCTATTTTTATTGATTTTGAGGGGGGTTCTCTGTGCCTTCTGGAATTTCATGCTTGCTCCCTTTGCCAAATTAGGGAAATTCCCTGCCATAATTTGCTACAATATACCTTCTTCCCCTCTCTCTCTTTCTTCTTCTTCTGGGATCCCAATTAGTCTAATATTGTTTTGTCTTACAGTATCACTTATCTCTCGAATTCTCCCCTTGTGGTCCAGTAGTTGTTTGTCTTTCTTTTGCTCAGCTTCTTCATTCTCCATCCTTTGGTCTTCTATATCACTAATTCTCTCTTCTACCTCATTTAACCTAGCATTTAGAGCCTCCATTTTTTATTGCATCTCATTAATAGCTTGTTTGATTTCAACTTTGTTAGATTTTAGTTCTTATTTCTCCAGAAAGGGATTTTATTTCTTCAGAAAGGGATTCTCTGTTATCTTCCATGCTTTTTTTTTTTTTTTTTTGAGTCCAGCTAGCACTTGATAATTGTCATTCTGAACTCTAGATCTGACATATTACCAATGTCTGTGTTGATTAGGTCCCTAGGCATTGGTGCTGCCTCTTGTTTTTTTTTTTTTTTTTTTTTTTTTTTTTTTTTTTTTGTGGTGAGTTTTCTTGCCTTGTCATTTTATCCAGATAAGAATAGTTGAATGAGAGAACAAAATACTAAAAGGGTAGCAATGACCCCAGAAATATATACACTAACCAAATCAGAAGAGACCCAAAACTGGGGGAGTGTGTGGGGGTAAGAAGAAATGAGAAAAAAATATATAACATATAATATATATCTAACAATAATATATTTTGTCTAATAATATTATAACATTATATTATAATATAATAGTAATAATCTATAATATCTAAGAATAATATATTTATATTATGTTATATATAACATATATATGTAATACATTTATAATATATTTTATATTAAATCAATAAGTCAGTCTATATATATGTATATATATTAGACTCGTGAATACAACAGAGCCACACACTTGATTTTGGTGTATTTTGGTGTGTTAGAAGAAACTGCCTCCCAAAATTTTAAAGAAAGAAAAATATATACATACAAAAATAAGGGTAAACACAATGAATGGATGGAATATGACTGTAAAGATGAAAATTTTAAAAAGATTCTAAAAAATGAATTGATAAGAAGTTGGTTGAAAAAAGAAATAAAAGAGGAAGGAATGTGATCAGACTGGAGACTAGAACAAAGCCATGCACTAGATTTAGGGTATTATATTGATCTATTAGAAGAAACTGTATCCCAAAATTTTAAAGAAAGGAAAACCTATACATGTACAGAAAATAAGGTTAAGTTCAATGAAAGGATAAAATATGACTATAATAATGAAAATTTTAAAAAGATGTTTTAAAAGGTATTGATAAAATAGTTAAACGTTAAAATAGGAAAGAGGGAAATTTTAAAAAATAGAATAAGAAAAAAATAAAATTAAAAAAATTTAACTTTGAAAGACTAAAGAATCATGGGGAAAAAAAAATGTATTCTATGTGCTGCATTCTCCTATTTTGGAAGTCTCTAAACCCAGCAGATCCCTGCAACATTCTCCTATACCACTCCTCCTGGAGGAGGAAGGCAAATCTCCCTGGATCTGCCACTTGTGGTGTCCCTGCCCGAAGAGCAGTGGCCTCACTAATTCTTGGGAGTGACGTCCCTCAGTGGAGCAGACTTCTAAAATTTCCAATTTTGTGTTCCACTGCTCTACTGCTTGCCAGGAGCTGACCCCTCCCCTGTGGCCTATCTTTCCATATACTGCCTCTGATTTACTTTCCACACGTCCTACCTTCCAGAAAGTGGACGCTTTTCTGTTCCTAGAATTGCTTCTCGTCTTTTCTTCAATCTCCTGTTGAGTTTTTAGGTGTTCAGAATGGTTTGATAACTATCTAGCTGAATTCCTGGGATCCAATGATATTTAGGTCTTCTACTCCTCTGCCATCTTGCTCCTCCCCGCCTCAGAGCCTTTTATGTGCAAATGTGTATTGTGAGCCTCTAAAGCAAAGACATAGTAGGCAGCATATACCAAAATTATTTGGCCAAAATATATCATTATCTACCTCTTACTCTCATTATTATTATATTTCAGAACAATGTAAATTAAGATAGTTTGGACATGCATTATTTAACATATTATTTCAACATGTATACTTAAGTTAATATTTTATATGTGTATAGTATATCCTGTTTTGTAAGCCATCAAAGATAGTTGCCTTGTGCTTGAGGATACATTTTTAATATTTGAATGTAACAGATTGGTGTACTTTTACAAATCATTTTTTAAAATAGTCTAGAAAAAAAGAGACAGCAAGAGGCAAGAAGCAAAGCATTTGATAATTGGAACAAAAACAGCAGTTATTACAAATTACTGGTCATTCTTTGAATTGGCTTCTCTAAAGCTTGTATTTTTATCTCAAATTTTTTATTTCAATTTTGCATTTATAACTTAGATAGAGGGGCAAAATCAGAAGAGACTGAGAAAGAGGTGAATTACATGGAAAACTAGCATGGGGATACCTGAGAAGGTCAGAAAGGAGAAAGAAAAGTAACCAGTTTCTATGAGAACAGTGGAGATAGAGATTGCCAGTGACCTTGACTAGAGCATCTCAGTGTATTAGGAAGGACATCAATCAGATTAAAAGAAGAGGACTAGAAATAGCAAAATGAACTTTTTTTTTTCTGTAGAATTCTTTTTAAATTCCTTTGTAAATAAACACAGTTCAGGGGCACCGGGTGGCTCAGTGTGTTAAATCTCTGCCTTTGGCTCAGGTCATGATCTCAGGGTCCTGGGATCGAGCCCCGCATCAGGCTCTCTGCTCAGCAGGAGCCTGCTTCCTCCTCTCTCTCTCTGTCTGCCTCTCTGCCTACTTGTGATCTCTGTCTGTCAAGTGAATGAATAAAATCTTTAAAAACAAAAAACAAACAGCAATCAGGCAACAAAGAGAAATAAAAGGTATCCAAATTGGCAATGAAGAAGTCAAACTCTCTCTCTTCGCAGATGACATGATTCTTTATATGGAAAAACCAAAAGACTCCACCCCCAAACTTCTAGAACTCATACAGTAATTCAGTAACGTGGCAGGATACAAAGTCAATGTACAGAAATCAGTGGCTTTCTTTTTTTTTTTAATTAAAATTTTTAAGGATTTTATTTATTTTTTTTGACAGACAGATCACAAGTAGTCAGAGAGGCAGGCAGAGAGTGAGAAGGGAGGAAGCAGGCTCCCTGCTGAGCAGAGAGCCCGATGCGGGGCTTGATCCCAGGACCCTGGGATCATGACCCGAGCTGAAGGCAGAGGCTTTAACCCACTGAGCCACCCAGGCGCCCCCAGTGGCTTTCTTATACACTAACAATGAAAATACAGAAAGGGAAATTAGAGAATTGATTCCATTTACTATAGCACCAAGAACCATAAGATACCTGGGAATAAACCTAACCAAAGAGGTAAAGGAACTGTACTTGAGGAACTACGGAACACTCATGAAAGAAATTGAAGAAGACACAAAAAGATGGAAGACCATTCCATGCTCTTGGATTGGAAGAATAAACATTGTTAAAATGTCTATGCTGCCTAGAGCAATCTATACTTTCAATGCCATTCCGATCAAAATTCCACCAGTATTTTTCAAAGAGCTGGAGAAAATAATCCTTAAATTTGTATGGAATCAGAAGAGACCCCAAATCGCTAAGGAAATGTTGAAAAACAAAAATAAAACTGGGGGCATCACGTTACCTGATTTCAAGCTTTACTACAAAGCTGTGATCACCAAGACAGCATGGTACTGGCATAAAAACAAACACATAGACCAGTGGAACAGAGTAGAGAGCCCAGATATGGACCTTCAACTCTACGGTCAAATAATCTTCGACAAAACAGGAAAAAATATACAGTGGAAAAAAGACAGTCTCTTCAATAAATGGTGCTGGGAAAACTGGACAGCTATATGCAGAAAATGAAACTCGACCATTCTCTTACACCGTACACAAAGATAAACTCAAAGTGGATAAAAGACCTCAACGTGAGACAGGAATCCATCAGAATCCTAGAGGAGAACATAGGCAGTAACCTCTTCGATATCAGCCACAGCAACTTCTTTCAAGATATGTCTGCAAAGGCAAAGGAAACAAAAGCGAAGATGAACTTTTGGGACTTCCTCAAGATCAAAAGCTGCTACACAGCAAAGGAGACAGTCAACAAAACAAAGAGGCAACCCACGGAATGGGAGAAGATATTTGCAAATGACAGTACAGACAAAAGGTTGATATCCAGGATTTATAAAGAACTCCTGAAACTCAACTCACACAAAACAGACAATCATATAAAAAAAATGGGCAGAAGATATGAACAGACACTTCTCCAATGAAGACATACAGATGGCTATCAGACACATGAAAAAATGCTCATCATCACTAGCCATCAGGGAGATTCAAATTAAAAACCACATTGAGATACCACCTTACACCAGTTAGAATGGCCAAAATTAGCAAGACAGGAGACAACGTATGTTGGAGAGGATGTGGAGAAAGGGGATCCCTCTTACACTGTTGGTGGGAATGCAAGTTGGTGCAGCCACTTTGGAGAACAGTGTGGAGATTCCTCAAGAAACTAAAAATAGAGCTTCCCTATGACCCTGCAATTGCACTACTGGGTATTTACCCCAAAGATACAGATGTAGTGAAAAGAAGGGCCATCTGTACCCCAATGTTTATAGCAGCAATGGCCACAGTCGCCAAACTGTGGAAAGAACCAAGATGCCCTTCAACAGACAAATGGATAAGGAAGATGTGGTCCGTATACACTATGGAGTATTATGCCTCTATCAGAAAGGATGAATACCCAACTTTTGTAGCAACATGGATGGGACTGGAAGAGATTATGCTGAGTGAAATAAGTCAAGCAGAGAGTCAATTATCATATGGTTTCACTTATTTGTGGAGCATAACAAATAGCATGGAGGACAAATGGAGATGGAGAGGAGAAGGGAGTTGAGGGAAATTGGAAGGGGGGTGAACCATGAGAGACTATGGACTCTGAAAAAGAATCTGAGGGTTTGGGCGCCTGGGTGGCTCAGTGGGTTAAGCCGCTGCCTTCGGCTCAGGTCATGATCTCAGGGTCCTGGGATCGAGTCCCACATCGGGCTCTCTGCTCAGCAAGAAGCCTGCTTCCCTCTCTCTCTCTCTCTGCCTGCCTCTCCGTCTGCTTGTGATCTCTCTCTGTCAAATAAATAAATAAAAAAAAAATCTTAAAAAAAAAAAAAAAGAATCTGAGGGTTTTGAAGGGGCGGGGGATGAGAGGTTGGGGAACCAGGTGGTGGGTATTAGAGAGGACACGTATTGCATAGAGCACTAGGTGCGGTGCAAAAACAATGAATACTGTTACGCTGAAAAGAAATAAAAAAAATTATATATATATATGCTGAAAAAAATAAACAATTACAAGCCCTCAAGGAAAAAAAAAAAACTTACATTAAAAGAAAATTAAAGGGCGGCTGGCTGGCTCAGTGGGTAGAGCATTCAACTTTCAATCTCAGGGTCGTGAGCTCAAGCCCCACGTTGAGTGTAGAGCTTATTTAAAATAAATAAATAAATAAATAAATAAAATTATATTAAAAGAAATAAAAAATAACACAGTTCAGTAAGAGTATAGGGGGATTTTAGAGGCAGATAGGATGGAGCCACAGAAATGTTGAGGATAAGACATTCAGTTTTCTAGTTTACTCTAAGAAATATTTTTAAAAATACAAAATGGACTATATCTTGATCAATATTTCATAGCTATTACTTTATTCATCATATGTGTGTATACATATAAATTTGTAATTTAAGGCATTTATAAATACATATAAATATTTACATATTAAATATATGTTATATTAAAGATATAAACATATGTAAATTACTTATATATGTAAAATGAGTAAAGTAACAGCTATAGAATATATATTTGTGTGTTTGTGCATATGCCAAAATATTATGCTCTCTAAATGCATTTTAACACCCTTTTGAAACACTTAACTTCACTTTTATGAGGAAGGTGGTTCTCATAGAAATTAGCAGTAAATCATGAATAAGGCAGGCGATGGTGAAGAGGAAAGAGAATAATGAAGAGGCAACTTTGGAAAGCACTGTTTGAATTGGACTTTGGGTAAGCCAGGAAATCTCTCTGTCACTCAGTTTGTTCATCTACTAAATGGGGATAATAATAGTACCAAGTTGACAGGATTATTTTGAAGATTTACTGTGTTAATACCTGTAAAGTCCTTTGAATAGTTTCTATCTTATAATCACTGCTCAATAAATGTTAGTTACTATTGGGGTGCCTGGGCAGCAGGTTGAGCATCTGACTCTTCATCTTGGCTCTGGTCTGAATCTCAAGGTCATGAGTTCAAGCCCCATATTGGGCTTCTCACTGGTTGTAGAGCCTAGTTAAAAAGAAACAAAAAGTTATTTACTATTAACTGCTATTAATTGTTGTTATTGTTGCTATTCTTATAACAATTCTGGTATGGGTAACAAACTCAACAAACAAAAATGTAAATAACATAATTTTAAAAAGGTATAAGAACCACAAAAAGTAATAATAGAACAGAAAAATAGAAGGGTGGAAGGCTACTTTAGTGGAGGTGATATGGTCAAATGATTTGAAGCATAATTTTTTTAATGAACATGATATACAAATTTACTTAATGTTACATAGCTCTCAGTGTAGATTTATAAATCAATTGAATAAAATTTAGACATTATTTAAAAAATATAGCTGTTACATTCAATGTGTTTATATATTTATATGATATTCTAATAAACCCTTATATATAGTTGGTACAGATATTTAATAGTAATTTCAACAGGAATTAAAATGTTGAAGAGTTTTAAATGAACGTGTTAGCTACCCATAAAAGTGTGCAAAGAGAATTATTTCAATTTTATTAGAGTATTGATGAAAATGGAACAATGAAGTTAGCCAAGCTGTATAGAATTAAAGTGTTTAGTGTGCTAGTCATAAACCCATGTAAAGAGCTCACCTTTGTATCATATTAGTAGGTACAAGTGAACAGATTTTTACTTTCTCATTCTAACATGTTCCAGATAGACTCAAACTCAATTTGTGTTTATGCAGTGCACAGTTCAGTTGAATTCCTCATATTCAGTTATTTTGTGGCCAGATACACAACAGCAACAATTCCTGCCTTTTAACAATCTTGAGGTTTGAATTCACTGGTTTTTCTTTTCTATGTTCATCTAGCTGATTATTTTTTTTTAATGGCTGTAACTAACTTAGATTCATCCTGAATAGTCAGCAAATAATTTATAAACCACAGCACTTTATTTTTAATATTTAAGAAATATAAGCATGATAATAGTGGACATAGTCATCTGTAGGATAGTCCAAGAAATCCATCTGAGAAGGAACAGGCTCATAATACTTAGAAATACAAATGTTAAATTAGAATGAAAGTGTCTCAGCAGTTTAATTTGGAAATGTGTATGTGTAGGTTATTTCTTCTTTTTATAAATAACTGACTGTTTTGATGGTTTTAAGACACAGTTGTGTAATAATTGCATGTCTATCATGATTGAAAGCATGAGTAAAACAAAATCTATGCAGGTAGGGGCACTCCCCCAACCTCAGAGTAAATTGCACATTCTGTCATATCTGATTGCTTAAAAGTACAAAAGGCAAAAACAAAAATAGACTCCACAAATCACTCATACTTAGAAAAATTAGAAATTAAGTCATAAAAAGTAAATATTATTAGAATAGTCTCATAGTTTTCATAAAATAGAATAAATAATACATGTATGCTTGCTTTATTTACTAGCTCCTATTGATTGACAACTTATCAAAATCAAAAAGAGTTATCAGCCAATAAAATTTAACACTGTACTGTAAGTTTGTGCTACAAAGAGTTTTAAGAAATAATATGTGACTTCAAGGATTTTATAGTTAATTTAAAATATAATTTTAGTACTCAGTATTACATGAAGGCAATTTACATAATCAGTGCAATTCCTACTAAAATTCCAATGGCATTTTCCACAAAAATAGAACCAACAATCCTAACATGTGTATAGGACCAGAAAAGACTTTGCATAGCCAAGGCAGTCTGGAAAAGAAACAAAGCTGAAGGCATCATGGTCCTTGGTTTCAAATTAAATTATAAACGTACAGCAATTAAAACAGTATGGTATTTGTATAAAAACAGGCAAATAACTTAGTGGGACAGGCTAGAGAATCCAAATATAAATCCATGTATACATGGTTAATTAATTGATGACAAAGGGCCAAGAACATAAATGGGGAAAGGATAATCCCTTCAGTAAATGGTGGTAGGAAAACTTGACAGCCACATGTGAAAGAATGAAACTCAACCACCATCTTGAACCATGCACAAAAATTAACTCAAAATGGGTTAAAGATTGAACCTAAGACTTGAAACCATAAGACTCCTAGAAGAAAATGTAGGTGGTAAGCTTTTTTGGCATAGGCATTAGTGATGATTTTTTGAATCTGACACCAAAAGTGAAAGCAATAGAAAACAAAAATAAACAGGTGGCCTACATCAAACTAAAAGGTTTCTTCACAGCAAAGAAAACCATCAACCAAAATGGCAACCTACCGAATGGTAGAAAATATTTGCAGATAATAGAACTAATAAGAAGCTAGTATCCAAAATATATAAAGAACTCAAACAACTAAATAGCAAAACCCCCAAACATTCTGCAGTCAAATCCTCTACCCCTGAGCTATACCCCCACCCCCAAAATTCTGATTTAAAAACAAACTGAGGGTTGCTGGAGTGGAGGAGCGTGGGAAGGATGAGGTGGCAGGGTGAGGGACAATGGGGAGGGTATGTGCTATGGTGAGTACTGTGAATTGTGTAAGACTGATGAATCACAGGCCTGTATCCCTGAAACACATAATACATTATATGTTAAAAAAATAAGCAGAACATATGAGTAGACATTTTTCCAAAGAAAACATATAAATGCCCAGGACACATGAAAAGATGCCCAACATCACTACTCATCAGGAAAGTGCAAATCAAAATCACAATGAGATAGTATCTCACACATGTTAGAATGTCTGTTTTCAGAAAGGCAAGAAATACAAGTATTGGCAAGGACATGGAGAAGAGGGAATCTTAATATACTGTTCATGGGAATGTAAATTGGTGCAGCCACTATGTCTCTCAAAAAATTAAAAATAGTGCTGCCATATGATCCAGCAGTTTTACTTTTAGGTATTTATCTGAAGAAAATGAAAACACTAACTTAAAAAGATTTATGCACTGTTATGTTCATTGCAGGATTATTTACAATAGCCTAGATATGGAAACAGCCTCATTATCCACCAATAGATGAACACATAAAGAAATTGTGTGCTTGCACACGTGCACATGTATGCGCGCAAGCGCGTGTGCGCGCACACACACACACACACACACAAACACACAGGAATATTATTCAGGCTATAAAGTGAATGAAATCTTGCTGCTTGCAACAACATTGTTGCCATTTACAACAACATGGATGGACTTTCAGGGTATTATGCTAATTGGAATGAGTCAGACAAAGAAAGATAACCATATGATTTCTCTTATATGCAGAATTTTAAAAAAAAAGTTCATATACAGGAAACAGACTAGTTGCTGCTAGAGACAGGGAGGATAGTGTTGGGTGTGGGAAAAATAGGTGAAGGGGGTTGAAAGGTTGAAAAAAATTCAAACAAATAAATATTATGTCTTGATTACCTAACATAAAGGAAGTATGATCTTAATGTTTAATATTACATGAATGCTTCTTAAGTGAACAGAATAGGGCATTGGGCTAATTAAAAAATAATTATCATGACTGAATGCATTAGAACTATAGCAACACTCTTCTAGAAGTGGAAGAGAAAATGTCCATACACATATGTACATGGACATAAGTTTATGTTCTCAGAACATAATACTAATATTTAGAGTTGAAGTATAAATGCATAGAATTATGGTATTTTGGACTCTGATAAAAACATCTCCCATATCCTATGATGACTAAAGAAATTCAAGCATAAAGCATAATCTTGTTTAGTTTTACAAAATGAAGAAAACACCTCTAATAATATCACCCAAATAGGTTCAGTTTTATGAAACAACATTAATGCTTTCCAATAAGGAAAATGCCACCCATTGTGTTTTCAGAAGCAGAAAAAAAAATATTTCTCTGAGTTTCTTTTCTTATATAAACTTGATATGTGTGAACATATTCTAGCAGTATATCACAGTAGTGGATCCTGCACGACAGCATATTATGAAAAGAGTTATGCAATATTAAGTGAATGAGAGCTTACTGAAAATTTTTGCCTACATTTGCCTTGATCCTTTGCTAAGGTAGAGTCTATCATCTATCAGTGGATTCCTCTTGTCAATTTTATATTGGTATGGAGCTAATTCTTAGTGTATAACCTAACAAGATAAAGTAATGGGTCTAAAACCTAATAGAAAACCCAATTCATGATCTAAAATAATCTATAAAATATAACTAGGAAGAAAGAACAGTGATTTACAATGGAAACATTCAAATATGGAGTCAATAAGAAGTGAAGAATTTTTCAAAAAAAAGAGTTTCTGGAAATCACTGGATTCTAGCTGACTTTTAATATAGGAACCACCTGAATTCACATGGGGTTGAGGTTCACACAATCCTAGGCTGAGGAAACAATGTATTTAAAAGTACGGATGTAGGGGCGCCTGGGTGGCTCAGTGGGTTGAGCCGCTGCCTTCGGCTCAGGTCATGATCTCAGGGTCCTGGGATCGAGTCCCGCATTAGGCTCTCTGCTCAGCAGGGAGCCTGCTTCCCTCTCTCTCTGCCTGCCTCTCCATCTACTTGTGATCTCTGTCTGTCAAATAAATAAATAAAATCTTAAAAAAAAAAGTACGGATGTAGCATCGAGGCTAGCTTTCTGCATCAACAATAGCATACTGATAAGAGTCACGGAGGAGCATTGAAGAGAAGTAAAATATAAATCAATTCAGAGAACTCAAAGAATGTAAATAATAGTAACGATAACAAGACTTTAATTCTTGGATATATGGAGCACATTCACATGTATTGTCTGATTTGATGTACACAAAATGTTTTGAAACAGAATTGTGACTATCATTTCATCTTATTGATGAAAGCACTAATGCTCTTTCCTCTTCTGTAAAGTGGAAATAAGAGTACCAATCTGCCTGGGCTGCTGTAAAAATTAAATGAGATTATGTCTGTAAACAGCTTATCAGTGTGCTTGGTATCTTTTAGGTTTTCATTGGGTAATTCTGTTCTTAAGAAGAAAAAGGTAGGGACGCCTGGGTGGCTGAGTTGGTTAAGCAGCTGCCTTCGGCTCAGGTCATGATCCCAGCGTCCTGGGATCGAGTCCCACATCGGGCTCCTTGCTTGGTGGGGAGCCTGCTTCTCCCTCTGCCTCTGCCTGCCATTCTGTCTGCCTGTGCTCGCTCGCTCTCCTCTCTCTCTGACAAATAAATAAAATCTTAAAAAAAAAAAAAAAAAAAAAGGGTAGAGGAAGTTTAGATTTGCTGCCCCAGGGGTGCACACTTAAAAATCCTGAGACTTTTTAAAGCCTTCTGACTACATATTAACTTTTGTTAATATATATATATATTGTAATGATATTTTTATATGAAAGATGTCAAGCTTACAAAATAAGCTTTAATTATACTTAATGTGTATTTCTCATCTTGCAAATTTTATTTAAAAAAAAAACCTTACTTTTTAATTTTTTTAATCTTAATTTCTATTGAAAGATCCAAAATAATCCAAAGGAGAGTAGTATCATATTTGTGAACTCAGGATAAATCCAGTCAATTCAGTCTTCTCAGCAAAGACATAAGCCCACTCTCCATTTCAGCTGGTTGAGTCTCAGATCTCAAAGGCATACCTACAGCCATGGCAACTATGGGAAGGTGGTATGTGGTATTTGGTGGTCATTATCTGTCCATGCTGTTTTCTCTGAATTCTCTATATCCTCATCTACTGAGCAGTCCATAGAAGTAATTTCCAGTTAGTGATCATGAGGCCTCTCCAGGGCCATGGGTTCTATCAGCTGCTGCCAAACATCTTTCAGAGAAGCATGGGAACTTGTGAATGCTCTGGCACACCCTGCCGATGACACAGGAACACTCTTAACTATCTCATTCTTCAGTGCATCCATGGCACTACTGCCACATCCCTTTGTTTGCCACTGTAAATCTTTCTGCTATTTATTTAACTGCAGAGCAAAACACAATTTCTCTCTGTTCTCATGTCCCTAAAACTGCCTGTGGTTTCTGCTTTTACTCCTGTCATACTGGCAAGGACAAGGAATAGGTAAGGGTGCAAGGTCCTTTCTAGAGAAACACAGTGCTCTCTCTCCTATTTCTGCAGTGAAGGAGAACACAATGTCCAGAAACAAACCTATAATAAAGTGATCAATTGTTTTTTGACAAAAATACCACAACAATTTAGTGAAGGAAAAGGCTACCCTTTAAAGAAATCATTCTGAAACTATATACATATATGAAACATAAATAACTTCAACCCCCATTTCACTCTATAAGCAAAAATTAATTTGAGATGTATTAAAAGCCTAAACACAAAAGAAAATATTGGAGACTATGGTCTTAAGACTGTGGGACCGGCATAGATTTCTTAGACTGGACACAAAAAGTGCTAACCATTTAAAAAATGCATAAAATTAAGTTTTCTTTGTCAAAATGTCAAAGTCAAAATGAAAATAACTTGCTAATAAAAAAAGTAAGACAATGAAAGGGAAGCTATATACTTCTAAAAAAACATTGGCTATATTTGCATCTAATGAAAGATTGTATTCTGAATATAAAATGAAGTTCATAACTGAATAATAAAGGGCAACCCAATAAAACTGGACAAAAAGTTTGAGGAGACATAAGAAAAAATGCACATATGACAAGATTTTCAACAGCCTTACTCATTGGTGAAATACAAATTGAAATCACAATGAGACACTGCTACATATACAACAGAAATAATTTAAAAAAAGACTGGTAATGCCAAATATTTCTATTGATGCAGAGCAACTGGAATCTCATACAATATCAAAGTGTGTGTAACAGAGCAAAAACCACCTTGGAAAACTACAGATCTCTTATACAATTAAACGTATACCTCTTCTATAACAGGAGTAGTGATTTCTACTCCTAGGAATTTACCCAAGATTAATGAAAATAAATATCTACAAAAATTCTCAGACAGTTCAAGGCAGGTTTATTCCTAATAATAAAAACACTGTAACATAGCAAATGTCCATAAGCAGGAGAATGGATAAGAAAAGTGTGATGTATTCATACAGTGGAATAGGACTTGATGATTAAGTACTGATACACATGACAACATGAATGGATACTGAATGGAAGAACTTAGATTCTCAGTAGAATGATTCCATTACATGACATTCAGGACTGGAAAAACTAATCTCTATATTGGTGGTAATTCGAATAGTATTTTTTCTGAGTATGACAAGCATTAATTGTAAAAAGCACAAAGTTACCAGGGTGATGAGAATGTTCTCTCTATTGGATGTAGTCCAAGGATGTATATACTTGTCAAACAATTCAAACTTGTCAAAACAATTCAAACTCTGCACTTAATATTTGTGTAACTTGTTATATATGAATTATATCTCAAAAAACGATGTGTAATTTAATTTCTTGAATTAAAAATGCCTTGAACAAATTTGTGAGTCTGAGTAGTCATAAAGTAGATGACTTTAGAATAAACCTTGGTGATACTCAGTGACTTATTTAGCTATCAGACTTTCAGTTGAGGGACACCTAGGTGGTTCCATTGGTTAAATGTCTGCCTTCAGCTTAGGTCATGATCTCAGGGTCCTGGGATGGAGTCCCACACTCAACTCCTTGCTCAGTAGGGAGCCTGGTTCTGCCTACCACTGCCCCCTGCTTATGCTTACTCTCTCTCTCTCCATCAAATAAGTAAAAATCCTAAAAAAAAAAAAAACCTTTTAGTTGAAAACTTGTTATGGTCTTTTCTTGACATTTATGCCCTAAAATTGTTCTATGGGTTTTGTTGTTGTTATTGTTGTTGTTATTGTTTGATCTATGGTTTTTAAAGGATAATCCATGTAAAAGGAGAATTAGACTTTTTCTGTATAGCAGAAGGGGCAGAAATAGAGTTGCTGGTTGGAAGTGATACAATAGTTGGAGAAAAGCACATATATTAATTTAAACAATAGTATTCAAAACTAAACCTAGAGGACTTACTTGGTTTCCAGAACCCCCTTTTTTCTTGAGGGTTCTATCAATAGCTTCACATTTTTCAGACATGCTCTCTAGAAGGTTCTCATATTGCACAATACATGTAAATGAATCAAGGAACACCCAGAAATATATAATGCTTAGGTTTGAAAAGCCATTTGGATGAAAGCAAAGAGACTTTTTTTTTTCTTTCCATACCATTGGGTGATAAGCCATGGAATAGTGCTCAATAACACTGAAATCACCATGATATTGAGATAGAATATGATTTCAGTTTATTAATTAACAGTGGAATTGGTTCAGGTTCTTTTAGTTGCAACAACTTAAATAGCATTTAAAATGAAATAAGGAGACTCATTCATTTTATATTGTTCTTTCAGCTTGGCTTCCTCATTTTTTCATTATGAAAAACTTTAAATATAAAATGTTTTAAAACCAGAACAATAACCCCTGTATATTCGTTATTCAGATTCAGAATTACCAAGGTTTTTGTCACATTAGCTTTATGTATATCTTTCCTCACTTTTAATGAATCATTTTAACATGAATTCCAAATATTATAATTTTGAAGCCTTATGTATTTTGGTTATATATTTTTAAAAATAATAGTTTCTTATAAAATGCATTGTTCCAATGCCATTAGATTATCTATCAGTTAATATTTCATTCATTCCGGAATTCTGCTTTTATCTCTTTGCTTCCTTGTAGTGTTATTTACTGTGTTCTTTTCCCCTCATATTTTTTGTTAATGGTTGTTATCTCTAGAAAGCTGGTTGGTTTAGGTTTTAGTAAGAATACTTCAAGGTGGTTCTGGGTGTAGTTTAGCTTTTTGAAAGCAATCCTGTTGCTGTCATCTCTAGGTTTGAGGCACAGCAGTTCAGGGCATCCCCAAATTGCCGACAACCATTTTACTTTCTTACAACCCTGAGAGTGTCTTATTTGAAATCACAAGCAAACAAAGCAAATTTGCAGTGGACAGTTTGCCTTTGATCTTTTCTTCCTTCTTTTCTGTGACCATCAGTCATCCCGCGCTTTTTCAGAGTTTTCTTCTAGGATTTACATCTTCCCTTCTGAAAGGTTTGGAAAATTGTCTTTCTCCATTCCCAAATAACAGATGCCTTAGAGTACATGTATTCCAGGAAGCCGTCTAGAAGGGAATATAATTCAAAATGACTACTACCACCACCTTTCAAAACAAACAACACCTATTTATCTGCTTTATCTACATTTGCTAGTATCCAGAAAAACAGTGTGGCAGCGTCCTTCTATGTGCATTGACATGTCCTCTGTTGCAGAGAAAAGTCTTGGGAGATTGATCTGAGTGTTTGAATAGCTGAGTTGATGTTAGTATATAGGTACTAACTTTTCTCAGTAGTTTGCAATGAAGATGATTATGGGTACCCATCAGTTTTCATGGAAGAGGATTATCCTAACTCTACCTTTTAGAGACAATCTTATTTTTCTAACTGTGTTAGGTTACGAGATAATTACTCTTGCCTTTGTTGTAGGTTACATTACAATAATATTCTGTTATTGCCTGACAAAGAAAGGCACAATGTATGTTCTTTTTTCCCCCTAATTTTAGGATTCTCCCTACATGGTGTTCATCTTAGCTTACTTCTTCATATCTGTTTTTCAGAGAAACCAAGAAACAAACATATTAGCTTCAACTTAAGAATTATTATCCAACTGATTTAGGAAATTATTTTAGACCATTATCTCAAGAAGATAAATATTACCACTTTTCCTGAATTGTTCCCAACTATCCATCTTGAATCCTAAATTATTGATTTGAATACCATTCTAAACTCTAATAAAAGATTTCATCTTTATCATCTTCCTGGGAATATCATTTTTTTTCCTGTTAATCTCTGTGTATTAGCCTGATTATAGATATTGCCCCAGGAATTTTGAGAAAAGAGGTAACCCCTTATGTTAGTTTACTTGGGCTGCCATAAAAAAATACTACAGACTGGGAGGCTTAAACAATAGAAACTTACTTTCTCACAATTTTGGAGGCTGGAATCCAAGATTAAGGTGTTGGCATCTTTGGTTTCTTCTGTGGTCTCTTTCCTTGGCTTGCAGATGACCACCTTCTTGATGTGCCCTCACATTTCCTTTCCAGTGTGCACACCCATTCATGATTTTTTTCCTCTTCCTTTAAAGACACTGGGATTGGATTAAAGTCAATATTGCAGTAGAACCCTACTCATATGATTTCATTTAATAAGTATCTCTTTAAAGGCTCTAAATCCAAATGAAGTCACATTGAAATTTAAGACTTCAAGGATGTCCCAGCTTTGTTTTCTTTTTCAACATTTCCTTGGTGATTCAGAGTCTTTTCTGGTTCCATACAAATTTTGGGATAATTTGTTCCAGCATTTTGTAAAATGCTGTTGGTATTTGGACTGGGATGGCATTGAAAGTATAGATTGCTCTGGGCAGCAAAGTCATTTTAACTATTTTTATTCTTCTGATTCATGAGCATGGAATGTGTTTTCCATCTTTTTGTGTCTTCTTCAATTTTTTTTCATGAGTGTTTTGTAGTTCCTAGAGTATAGACCCTTTACCTCTTTGGTTAGGTTTATTCCAAGGTATCTTATGGCTTTTGGTGCTATTATAAATGGAATCAATTCTCTGATTTCTCTTTCTACAGTTTCACTGGTAGTGTATAAGAAAGCAACTGATTTCTGTGCATTGATTTTGTATTACTGAATTGCTGTAAGAATTCTGGTAATCTGGGGGTTGAGACTTTTGAGTTTTCCACATAGAGTATCATATCATCTGTGAAGAGAGAGAGGTTGACTTCTTCTTTGCCATTTGAATACCTTTTATTTTTATTTATTTTTTGTTGTTGTTGTTGTTGTCTGATTGCTGTTGCTAGGACTTCTAGTACTGTGTTGAACAACAGTGATGAGAGTGGGCATCTTTGTTGTGTATGTGATCTCAATGGGAAGACTCTCAGATTTCCCCCATTGAGAATGATATTTGCTGTGGGTTTTTCATAGATGGATTTTATGAAGTTGAGGAATGTTTCCTCTATCCCTATACTCTGAATCAGGAAATGATGCTGTATTTTGTCAAATGCTTTTTCTGCATCAATTGAGAGGACCATGTGGTTCTTGCTCTTCCCTTATTTATGTGTTCTATCATGTTGATTGATTTGCGAATGTTGAACCACCCTTGCATCCCAGGGATAAATCCCACCTGGTCGTGATGGATAATCCTTTTAATATACTGTTGGATCCTATTAACTAGAATCTTGTTGAGAGTTTTGGCATCTGTATTCATCAGGGATACTGGTCTGAAATTCTCCTTTTTGGCAAGGTCTTTGCATGGTCTTGGGATCAAGGTAATGCTAGCCTCATAGAAAATCTGGAAGTTTTCCTTCTGTTTCTATTTTTTGAAACAGCTTCAGGAGAATAGGCATTATTTTTTCTTTGAATGTTTGGTAGAATTCCCCGGGGAATCCATCAAGCCCTGGACTCATTTTTTTGGGAGGTTTTTGATCACTACCTCAATATCATTACTAGTTACTGGTCAATTCATTTTGTCAATTTCTTCCTCTTTCAGTCTTGGAAGTTTATAGATTTCCAGGAATGCAATCATTTTTTCTAGGTTGCTTAGCTTATTGGCATATAGCTGTTGATAATAATTTCTGGTGGTTGTTTCTATTTCCTTGGTGTTAGTCATGATCTCCCCCCTTCCATTTATAATTTTATTAATTTAGGTCCTTTCTCTTTTCTTTTGGATAAGTCTGGCCAGTGGTTTATCAATCTTATATTCTGTCAAAGAACCAGCTTCTAGTTTCATTAATGTGTTCCACTATATTTCTGGCTTCTAACTCATTGATCTCTGTTCTAATATTAATTATTTCCCTTCTGTATTACAAAGCTGTGATTCCCCAAGACAACATGGTACTGGCACAGAAACAGACACATAGAGCAATGGAACAGAATAGAGAGCCCAGATAGGGACTCTCAACTCTATGGTCAACTATTCTTCAACAAAACAGGAAAAAAAATCCAATGAAAGAAAATCTTGTCAATAAGTGGTGCTGGGAAAATTGGACAGCTATATACAGAAGAATTAAACTGGACCATTCTCTTACATCATACACAAAGATAAACTCAAAATAGATGAAAGACCTCAGTGTGAGATAGGAATCCATCAAAATCCTAGAGGAGAACATAGGCAGTAACCTCTTCAACATTGGCCACAGCAACTTCTTTAAAACACAACTCCAAAGGCAAGGGAAACAAAAGCAAAAATGAACTTTTGGGACTTCATCAAGATAAAAAGCTTCTGCACAGCAGAGGAAACAGTCAACAAAACAAAGAGGCAATCCACAGAATAGGGGAAGATATTTGCAAATGCCACTAGAGACAAAGGGTTGATATCCATGATCTATAAAGAACTTCTCAAACTCAACACCCAAAAAACAGATAATCAAGTCAAAAAATGGGCAGAAGACATGAGCAGACACTTCTCCAGAGAAGACATACAAATGGCTAACAGACATGTGAAAAAGTGTTCATCATCATTAGCCATCAAGGAAATTCAAATCAAAACCACATTGAGATACCACCTTACACCAGTTAGAATGGCAAAAATCGACACGGGGAGAAACAACAAATGTTGGAGAAGTTTCAGAGGAAGAGGAACCCTCTTAGGCTGTTGGTGGGAATGCAAATTGGTGCAGCCACTTTGGAAAACACTGTGGAGGTTCCTCAAAAAATTAAAAATTAGAGCTACCCTATGACCCAGCAATTGCACTACTGGGTATTTACCCCAAAGATACAGATTTAGTGAAAGAAGGCCATATGCAACCCAATGTTCATAACAGCAATGTCCTCAATAGCCAAACTATGGAAAGAGCCAAGATGCCCTTCAATAGATGAATGGATAAAGAAGATGTGGTCTGTATGCACAATGGAATATTACTCCGCCATTAGAAAGGATGAATACCCAGCTTTTGCATCAACATGGATGAGACTAGAGGAGTTTATGCTAAGTGAAATAAGTCAAACAGAGAAAGTCAATTATCATACAGCTTCACTTATTTGTGGAACATAAGGAATAACATGGAGGACTTTAGGAGAAGGGAAAAATGAAGGAGGAGAAATTGGAGTGGGAGACGAACCATAAGAGACTATGGACTCCTGGAAACAAACTGAGCTTCTTAGAAGGGAGGGGCGCAGGGGATGGGTGAGTCTAGTGACAGGTATTAAGGAGGGCATGTATTGCGTGGAGCACTGAGTGTTATATGCAAACAATGAATCATGGAAACTACATAAAAAATGAACGATGTACTGTATGGTGACTAGCATAAAATAATTTAAAAAATTAAAAATTAATTAAATAAATAAAAAATAAAATGTAAAAAAAGACCAACATGTGAATTTGGAGGAACACAATTTAGTTTGTAACCTTCCTTAAGAGTATTTTTTTTTCTGGTCTATAAATGTTTGTATAAAATTAACCATCTCAACCATGCTGTATTAGCTTCACATTTTGAGTATGCATGCCAAGGTCTGAAGGCATATTTATTATCAGACTTGAATCACAGTCTGCTTGATTGTTTACAACTGAATCATATTTACATTTGTGTGTGTGTGCGTGCATGTGCACTTTCATTTTAGTTATTTCTGGTTTTGATGATCCAATAAAATAAACCCCTCCATACTACTATACTACTTTGACCTCCTTATAAAGAATGAGCAAAACAGGTATTTGGATCTGACTTTATGTCTGAAAATCCACCCTTTTATTTTTTTAGTTTTTAAAATGGCACCACTCCTCTGAAAGTAGCACATTTTTAGCTGCTTGCCTCTGTTTATAAATTTTAAATACTCTCCTTAATGCATATATGATGAGTTAGAGAAAGTGATTAGTAGTTTATATTGTTCATTGAAATACAGTGAAAAATGAGGCTCAAGTAATAAGCAAGAAATTAAATCAGAGATTGGTAATGAAATAAAACAGGATTATGACTTGAATATAAAAATCTGAATAAAAATGTGTGAATTGATGATTAAATTTTACTAACGTTATGTCCATTCCATATAAAAGTAATATTCTTAATTGAAAAAGTAGTCTAGAAGTCTCTTTTAAAATAAAAGTTTTGGAGAATTGTTTTTATGTTATGAAACAGGCTATGTATAATACGCATTTTTCACTGTTAGCTATGTAAAAATCACTGTGGGTTGTTTAGGGTCAAAACTGTATGTTTTGAGAAAATGTTTATTCTTACAGAAGACTTGCTAAACAAAGCTCACATTCATAAATTCTGATGATTGTTCCAAGTTTGCAACTTAGGACAAACTAAGTCCCAAACTGTCTCCTGTCTACCATGGGTTGACAGCTAGCAACCATTTAGAGTAATGAAATTAGACACTACTCAGGATAAATGGATGTCTTTGGTATGCCTGATAAGCTGTGACTGTATGATTGAGTGTGAAACTTTATGTGCCAGACAGAGGGGATTGTCACCTTGATTTTTTTCTTCCTGTTCTGAAGTCTGTCCTAGACCAGTTCAACTGTTAAATTTCAATTAAACTAAATTTGGTAAAAAAACAAAAACAAAAACAAACAAACAAACAAAAACCGAGAACAAAAAACAAAAAACAAAACAACACACACACACACACACACACACACACACACACACACACACACACTCAAAAGATTGGAAATGTAAGTATATTTCTTTTATCTAGCCTGAACTGTTGGCAAAGCAAACTAGCTTTTCCATACTTGGCATTTATTAATAATATTTTGAATACCATTGCGCTTTTTAAGCTGAGTGTGGTGGAATTCTCTTGTGGGATTATTAAATGAGTCGATTTGCATTCTAATGAGAACAAATGTTTGGGATTGCATTGTTAAAATGCTAAAACGGTGTGTGTATAATTATTTTGCAGCTTAGATTCGCAGAACTCATTTCCCCAAACTCCTTTTTTTAAATAACTAAAGAGTCAGAGCCTACTGACGGCTGGAGGGGAGGTGATTAGGGTAATTTAAACTGTTCACAAATGACTTTGCTACGGAATGAAAGCATTTCTTTGGCTTTGCTGGGGCTCCTTTCATTATCTTTAAGCGGCCGCAGTGTTGAGTCCCATAAGAAGTCTCACCAAGCTCTCTTTCCTTGTACAGTTTCTCATTTGTATTGATTAATCATTTTGTAATTCCATTCTAGGTTGACTTGCTCATCTTTAAGGCATTTGCTGCTTTTTCTCAGCTTGTCTATCCTGTAACGGTTATGTTGTCTGTTCTAATACCTTAGCTTTATCACTGCAAGTCAAGCTTTAAAACATTAATCCCTTCATGCTTTAATTTCATATTCTATTACCAGAATGAATGCAAATACTGTTTCCTTTTTCTCCTTTTTAATCATCTTTACCACAGCTTTTGCATATGGGGCAATAGTAAAGTAAGCTTTTATTATTTAGAGTGTATCTCTCTCTCTCTCTCTTTTTTTTTTTTCAACTCCTTTTCTTTTATTAGTTTTAAATTCTGTTGACAAAATACAAAATTTTACTGAAAATATTTGTGGCCTCAAAGCTTATTAATTGTTACCTATTTTTAATAAAATATGCATATTATAATTTAACAGTCTTAAGCTACTAATGGTAACAGTTGAAATATTTTATCATGAGATTTTCAAGTATTTTGATTACTAGCCTTGACCTGAGGAGTTGATTCTGATGACAAAGTTTTAGAAAGATGATTGTATTTCTTGCATCATACAGCTTCAAGTTGGAAAAGAAACTAGTGGGGATATAATTCACCCTACTCTTTTTGTGGTTAGATAATGAGGATGAATAAAAAAAAAAATAAGTGGTTTACCTGCAGACATAAATAAAATTTCATGCATGTTTAAAAAAAGTATATAGCAGAGTTCTGTTTGTAAGTTTACATTGTAATGACCAATGCTTTATTAGGTTAAATGACACTTTATTCTATTGCATAGATACATATTTAAATATATGCATACATAATACAAATATAGTTATGCTGAAATTATTGACAAGGATATTACTTTGAAAAACACTAAAGTGTAAAAATCATTCAGTGAAACATTTTATGACAGTTACTAATTAATACAATGTAAACAGGTGACTTTAGTTAAAATAAATATTAAAATTTGATAATATTCAAATATAAAGAAAATGCCAATTAATTAATATGCTGGTGGCTAGTCCCTGCTTGAGACATTAATTAAAAGCTCATGATAACTGATGTCAAGACATTTTATAATCTAAAAATTGGTACTTTTTTTTTTTTTAAAAGCTATTCTTTTTTTTTTTTTTTAAAGATTTTATTTATTTATTTGACAGAGAGAGATCAGAAGTAGATGGAGAGGCAGGCAGAGAGAGAGAGAGAGGGAAGCAGGATCTCTGCCAAGCAGAGAACCCGATGCGGGACTTGATCCCAGGACCCTGAGATCATGACCTGAGCCGAAGGCAGCGGCTTAACCCACTGAGCCACCCAGGCGCCCATAAAAAATTGGTACTTTTGTTCAAAGTCGATGTTTGATAATGTCAATTCAAAAACTTAAAAATTTATAGGATAAGCATATTTTAAAATAGTACAGTTGCAAAAATGGGGAAGTTTGAATAACACTAATTTTACCATTGCTAAAGGTTTACACTGAGAGATCAGTCAGGACTCACTTGTTTGTAGCACATAGTCAGAAACATGACACAGACCAATTTAAACAGAACAGTGAAGGTTTTGTAGCCCAGATACATGAGAAAATCAAAGATGGGACAAGCTTCAGCTTATTGGTTTATATAGGTTATATAAATAAACTATAAATAAATATTATATAACTTATATTGATTTGATCTAGGTTACTGATTTCAGCCTAAGACAGCCTGCTTGGATCATGTGTTTTTTCTAAAGAAAATCATAGCTTTTGGGAATGATGGGGAATGGATGCTAGCAGAAAACCCAAAAATATCTACTATCTAGAATTGTAGGCAAAAGTTTCTAGATTATAATATACTCTCCAAATTATCATGCTGAACATAGCTATATAAACAGTGGACTCCACTTTGTCATTTCTCTGTTTCTTTCAATCTCTCCCTATTTGTTCCCAGGTACTTTTATCTTGGGAATCACAGGATATGTGAAAGAAAGGGGACCTGAAAATATGAGTTGAAGCAAATGCAGTTATTCCATATTCATTTCATTTTCAGACTTAAGATACATGGTAGGTATATGCATCACAAACAAACCTCTTTCCTGTATACAGAAAAATTACAAACTTTGTTCTTTACAACTTTGAATCCTTTAAGCTTCCTGTGGATGAATAGCTCCCTCCACCTGCCCCCCAAAGCCTTAGTCTGTCATGACCTTTCATACCTGTTTTGTCTTTAGAAACAGCTTTGTAAATGTCACAAGCTTAGGATTCTTTTCAGGGGCTTTGGGTTTCAGCTCTATAACCACTGAGTAATCAAATTCAGGTTGGTTGTCGTTCATGATATTTATTGACTGCTAGTTTGGCTTAAGGACCCTAATGCCATGGGTTGAAGTGCCATATTGTCCTATTATCAAAGAAAAGTCAAAGGCTGTGGGTCTTGTTAGTTTCTTTTGTTGCTGTTGTTTTCTATATATATTTTATACATTTCCTAAAGTACCTACAATCTTAATAGTTTTAGCTTTATGATTTTTCTTCTTTTGATATGCAAGAAAACCAAAAGAAACATATGCTTTGACCAATTTGCCCCAGGATAATAGCATCCAAAGATTGAACTAAAGAATGATGGCCAAAACTAGGTCTTCAAATGAAATTGGTGAGGGAAAAGGCATTTATATAGGGATAGGGAAAGCTCTTAACTTACAGAGATCATGAGTAAAGACAAAACTGAAAATTGAAGGACTATTGATTACAAAAATATGCTATTATGAATGATGTTGATATTTCAGAATTGCTTAGAAAAATTATCATTCTTCTAAGCATTAACCTAATTTTGGAAATACAATAAATTAAGATAAAATCTTTAAAAGTAGTGATTAATCCAGATAATTGTATGAAACATACTAAAAGCTTTATGGTGAGAAATTTTACTCAAGAGCCAATGCCTGTTCATATCTGGCAAAAATCATGATTAGACTGGAGCAAACACTGTTGGAGTTGATTAACCATACAATCACCCATTGTATGATTGCAATGAAATGTGTTGCCCTGAACCTCTTTTGTTGGTGCTTTCTAATTGAGCAGGTGTGCTATTCAAAGGATGTCTGTTAAGGATTATTTCATAGTGTGTGTGTGTGTGTGTGTGTGTGTGTGTGTGTATTTGAATCCATAGTTCAGGTTTGCCAAATGGTTCTTGATATTTTTGTGTTTAAATATAAGCATAAATTCCTTGGAAAACATTTAACCCTTGTGGTATTTAAATGAAACTTTATGTTTCTGTTACTTTTACACCTAAAAAAATAGAAAAGCTTCTTTGTTTTAAAAGCATTCATATCTTCATTTTTCCTTGGCTTTTGGACTTTAAAAAATTGTAATTTTGCCAAAACAGTGCTAATGAATTTACCAAAATATGTAAGTGAGTTCAGAACTCTGATGATATTGATTTGCAATGGGTATGTTTCTTGGCAAAGCTTATTCTCTGGTTGTAATAAATCCAATTACTCAAAAGTACATTTATTATGATTTTCTCTTTTTAAAAAAAATCTCTTTGCTTCTTTCTATCCAGGATTAAAATGCTTGGTAATGCTATAAATGTATTTAGCTAGCTTTAAGAATTGCTTACTAGTCTGTAAGACATGGAAAAATAAAGCTTCAGTGTAGACAAGCAAATTAATATACTTAGGAAAAATTAATCCCAAGTGGTTTTATAAGTTACTGGACTCAAAACTATAAATTATGAGCTATGAGGGGATTTTAAAAGCTATTGTGAACCATTGGCACAATTTTTTACTTTAGTCAAAGGCCAAAAAATTAGGCAGCTTATCAAAAGCAAAACAAATAATATAACCACATATTCTTTGTATTTTTTTGTGTGCTTTACAACTTAGAAAATGCTTTGACATACATTTATATAATATGCTCCCAAAATCATCTTGTGCCAGGAAATTTATGAATGCTTGTCTTCATTTTACAGATTAAGAATCACAGTTATAATGAGATTAAGTTATTATCTGAACCCACACAGACTGCCACTGGTAGATCTGATACTTGAACACATGTATATCAATGTTGTTTCTGTTATACTGAAATGCTTCCCATATCATTACAGATCAGATAAGTCTCAGTAGATCTAAAAAAAAGAATACGGTGAAAAGATCAGGGAATTAACAAAGGGTATATAGTTAAAGTCTAACGTGATGTCTTGAGTTATAACTAGTAAACACTGAATTAGGTGCATGGTATAAAGAAAGAAAATAATAAGTAAATAAGGACATCAGCTTATCTTTAGATAATTGTATGTAATGAAGAGAATGCAGATGAAAAAGAAAATGTTTTGTAATGATGAAAATGGAAATGAACCCCACATCATTGATATCATGGCAGCTGACTTAATATCTACACTAAATAAATGAGCTTGAAAACACAAATCTAAAGGAATTGATAGTGAAATAGAGAAAAATCAGACTCATATCTATTACTGTAATATGAGGAGAAAGTGGCTAGTGTTATGAGGGCTTAATAGAGAAAGAAAGAATTTTCATGGGAAGATATGCTGCATAAAGAAGATAGCATTTAAATGATATTAAGGAAGAGTTTGGCTGTAAGTATATATACATTTTTTGAAGAGTGTTTTCTTTGTATGATTAACAAAGTTAACATAGAAGAGAAAGCTTAATAGGAATTAATAATTTAAGTTGATTAGAGTGAAGAGATTTTAAATTAATGTCCCATAGGAAAAAATAAACTTGGGACTTATCTTAGATGGCCTACAATAGTCAGGTAATGAATTTCAATGAGGGAGATAGGATCATTTAGTGGTAATGTTAAAATAATAAAAAATAATAGTGGTTTATTTACATGTCTGTAAAAATTAAGTCAACAATATGAATTTGTTCTATGCTGTATTAATTCAAAGGAAGTTACAGTAATAAAAAATAATGACAAAACAATTTAATCTGCTAATGTCTCACCTGTTTTTAGGTAATTCCAAAAGAATTACATTTAGAATGCAGCATTTGCTAGTAGTTTCTCAGATTTCTTTTTCTTAATTGTTCTAATCCATGCAGAATCATTCCTTCACTCCTGGGCTCAGCTAAGATACTGTATCACAAAGCCTGAGGTCTGACTTCTTGTGTAGCCTCTGGGGAAAGAGATGAAATAGTCTAGAAGTGGAAAAGCCATTGAGAAACAGAAGACCAAATGTATCCGTGCAATTACATTTTTCTTCTATTTTGCCTCTGTGTATAGTCTCCAGGTGTGGTTCTCTCTACAGTGAAACTTCCACTGAATTCCCACATAACAGCAAATATATTTGGTATGTGACCTTTTGTATCCTTTTGCAGCTCACTGGGAAGCAGTAGACATCACAGTATCGTGCTTGATTCTTCTCCTTGACTCACCCTCATCACTCAGGGCTTACATTTTTAAAATTATTATCAGCATTTTAATTTTTGCATCAGCATGTTAACTCATCAGCTTCTTCTTCTTCCTCCTCCTCATCCTCTTCCTCTTCTTCTTCTTCTTCTTCTTCTTCTTCTTCTTCTGCTTCTGCTTCTGCTTCTGTTTCTTCTCCTCCTTCTCCTTCTTCTTCTCCTTCCTCTTTTTTCTCTTCTTCTCCTAAGAAAAGGCTAAGGAAGACAAGGATACGGACAAACATGATTAAGTCAAAAGGAGAGCAGCAACACTCACTAATATTTTTTAAGTGCTTTCTATGTTCCAGAATTTGTTTTTAGTACTGTCATCTTTGGTAATATTTACAGCAACTCCATTATTTATATGAGAATATAGGGGCTCAAGAATGGTAAATATATTACTATAAGTTAAATGGATATTAAGGGAGAAAACAAAGACTTGGAGAGTTTGGATAAATTCCTCTAGGTCATAGAGATGACAGAAGAAATAAAGGCTCAGAGAGATGAAATAACCAGTTTGGTCCAATCCCAAGTTGATGGGGACAGAAAAAAGTTTCACAGTCTGACATGACTAACTCTGTGGACTAAGATCTAAGATTTGTCTCACTACCTCTTCCCGGAGAAAAGAAGGTGAAGTCTCCAAAAAAAAAAAAAAAAAAAAAAAAAAAAAAAGACTAAAATGATTAAGATGTCTACAAAGAAGAAAGATAACTTCAGGGACAAAGGACCTTTAAAATATGTGAAGTATTTTCTTATGAAAAAGACATTTCAGACTTAGTCTATATAACTCCAATAGCAGAAGAATAAAATAGCAAAAGCACCCATTTTTTCTCATTATAAGAAAGTACCTTTCTGAAAATTGGAACTACTTAAAAATGCCAAAGGTTTGTGATTTTTTTCTCCATCATTGATAAAGGAGTAGGAGTGATAAAATTAGGACTGAAAGTTTTTAGAAAGACCATGTCATGGAAAAATCACTGGAGTAAAATATCTTTACAGTAGTCCTTTCTAATGCAGAGATTGAATGATTTTGTGATTTTTGAGTTTGACTAATATTTGAATGCACAAAAATTTTAAAAGCAAGACATTAAAAATTGTTACTATGAATAGATACTATGACCATTTGCTCCCAAATTTCGGCTAGGCAAAGATTTCCCTTTAATCATGCAAATGAATACTGGAAAATAGGCATCTCATTTATAGTGTCATGAGTTTCTAACCTTAAACTAATACAGTGTCCACATCATTTTATTACTATTTTGGAAAGCATTAATTCTTCATTTTATAAAAATAATTGTATAAATGTCAAGGTAAGGTTTCCATGCTTGATAAAGAATGTGTTGTGTCAACTTTAATCCAATAATTACCCTCTGTTACCAAGAGTATTATATATAAAACTTCAACAGCAAGGGGAACATATATCAGCTTTGAGTAGGTGGTAAAAATACCCAGGGAGCAAATGTAGAGATCTAGGTTTGTTTGAGATCTAGGTTATATTAAAGGGATCTTATGTAGAGATGTAGAGATCTAGGTTATATTAAAATACCTCATTATTTAAAATATGATATCCAAAGCTGTGTTTTCAATCAGATTTTATTATAAAACTTAATTCATAATAAAAAGTTTAAAATTATCATAATATTAACAATTTTTATGTACCCCAAGTAAATTAAGGACTGTTTCATGACAATTTTATTTGTCACATAAAACATGAAAAAACATGAAGCTTTATGAAAGTGGGCTGTTTTCAGAGAGGCAGAGTCTTTATAAAAAAATGTCTCAAGAAGGTTATCCGTAGGAGAAGAGTCTGAACTGGAAAGAGCTTCTTATTACAAAAACAGCAATTGATTTTTTTGAACAATTTTTTAACCTTTGATGAAAAAAACAAGCACATTTATATATCTTGTGGATTTCCCTAACCATGTTAGGATATCTTAGAAAGAATGGCCTTATACACTTATGCAGTAGAATGTCTTACACACTGCCCATTGCATATAATTTTAAGCATTCAATTTAATCACCTTTCTTTGATATTTTTGAAGAAGCGGTAAAAACAAGCATAACCTCAGAGAAAAAGCTGCAGACATCTCTGCTTTTTACTCTAAATGTCTCATGTATGTAATGAGAGGATCACAGTCTGTCCCTTACAAGGGTATTACTTGTTTATACTAGGAGAAACTTATAAAGTTTTCTTTCAATCCTTCCCTTCCAAACATTTATTATTAAATAATATTTGCTCAAAGTAGGATTTTTTCCCCCTCAACTCTTCACTTTCAGTTGACAGTGCATAATAGTCAACCACTTTCACCTCCCTTCTCATGGATGTGATGACCGAAGTGAGGGGAACAGAATCCTGTCTCAGGGCTTTCCCCTTGAGTTCCTCAAAGTATGTTATGATAGGAGCTGTTTTATTATCTACCCATCATGCCAACATAATTCCAGCTGGTGGATCTTATTTTGTAATGTGGCAGACTCCATGTGCAAGCCAGGTTATGATTGTGAGTTATTGCAAGAAGTTTCTGAATAGTTTATACTCTTTTGGAGATCTTTATGTTCAGAGATGGTATCCCCATGAAATACAATAGAGACAGCCATAGGCTGATGAAATAGTTATCTACATTGAGTCATCTTGTTTTACAGTCAAATTTTATAAAATATATACACCTTCAAGTAACAAATGTTTCCATTATTTATCAGCTCTATATTCAGCAGGATGTGGGTCATAGAGAAATTTTTCATCCTGACTTTATGTCTAGAAATTAATAAGTAAGACATAACTCTTCTCACAATGGTATTGTTGTCTATTTGAAATAGATTTAAGACCAAGAAACGGTATTCCTATTTGGCGTGTGTGCATGTGTGTGTATTGGAGTTTCAATGCAGTCAGATGTTGTAGTTTCATTTCTTGAGTGTGCACCAAGGATTAGAAAAATAATTTCTCTGACTTCCTTTATTATTTGGATTATAATTATAAACTTATGCTCCTATTTTTGTTGTTAGACTATTTTGTATATGGAGATGAAGAGTATCACTTATTTCATTGTGGCCTGATGTCACAGTTCATGATCCTTCAAAAATTAAGCAAATGCACCTAAATTTCCAACATTCTGTTTTATGTGAAAAGGATAGTAGCAAAGCAAATCCACCAAAATAATGTCCTTATTTCCTTTTATTTAGACTAATTGCTAACACATTTATTGAGACATTATTTTGGAGGATTGGATTCATTATCATGAAATTATTAGCCACACATGAGAAGTTATAGATCATGTTAGAATTCACTAATATTCTCACTCACCATTAGCCAACCAGGCTAGAAGAAAATTACCATAACAGTGTTAGTATTGTTGATGCAAATCGTAGTGCCTATATTTGCCCCAAAGTCATATGTAGGTCTTATACATATATTTCCTGCCAGAATTCTGTGGATTTAAAAAGAATGAAGAAAAATCATATATGTCATTAAGCTACACTTGTCTTTGTTTAGCTTCAATACTATGATCCAGGAATCTTGCAATATTCTTTTCTACATATCAGTAGCATATTTCCTAAAAATTTCTCACTACCCTTAAGAGAGCAAAGTATTTCTTCCTCATCTATTGTGAGATTCTGGGAGTCAGACTTAAGAAGGTCTCATTTCACATGGCTTGATGCCCCTGCTCACATTAACAACTCATCAAGGCCTCAAGATTTTGTTTCAGTCTGATTAGGCTATAATCTACCACATGGGTACATAAAACAGTGTTATAATGGTATACATTTAAATAAAGCACCAAACCATTAAGAATAAAGAACTGGTTAAGTAAAACATTGGGGGAAAATATTCTTCCCCTGCTCTGTCAATGGCAGTTTGATTTAGACATCTTCCTCATTAGTAAACCACCTAAAAACAATAGGTTATAATGAGGTTAAGTTGGCAGCTTCACATTGCAACATAGCTTGGAGGTGTGTGTTCTTCTGGTAAAGGAGTGTATTATTATAAAAAAAAAATTAACTGTATCAAGTTAAAATCTCAGTGACAAACTAGTGCTAACTAGCACATGTCTGCATGTCACCATAGGTGGCTGTGCCTGACATTTTCTAAAGGACAGCCTATAGTTAAATAGGATTGAAAGGCACCACAGGCATTATAGCAAATGTATAGGGGACAATGTACAACAATGGGGCATAATCAAGCTATTTGAGCTAATGGCTGATGCTGTGTTCAGTGTATTATACTTGTGCCATTCACATCACTATGGCTAAGGTTGTGTCAGTGTTTTCATAATAGAGCTACTATTTTAGAGGTTTATAACCTGGCAATAAAAATTGGCTTCCAGCAAAAATTTGACATACAGGACAAGACCTCAGCAAGAAAGTGATTTTTGAGAAGTCATATTTTGTTGGAGGGAGAAGATATGGAATAATTTTGTTGTTTCAGATGCCCATTTGAGTTTCTGAAACTCAGAATACAGCTCGGATTTAGAAAATGGCATTTGTCACTTATTAAACTACATGGAGGAATCAAATTGGTCAAACAATACGTATGGTCTTAGTTCAGAACATTTTTATCTTACAATATGTTCTTTCTAGAGTTTTTAGTGGGAGTATGTGGTATGTGTGATGATTCACAGTCCTTTATTTTGATATATAGAAAAGCGTGGTTGCATGAAGATCAAGGAGTTAAAAGGTATTATCAGAAGATAAGATACTATGATATGTTGCTTTTTTTTTAAACTAAACTCCTTAATAACACCTACTTCATTAATCCTTTTATTAAATGTCAGAGATTTATTACATCTAAACATTGGAAGGAATCCAGCTTCCACACAGAGCTGGAAGATGTATTACTGTTATCATTACTATCATCATCAGCTATTCATTGCATCTTCAGTCTGTAACCAGTAGTGTATTGGAGACTGGATGCACAAACCTGACATCCAGTATTTGACCTCATGGATCTTTGATTCATATGTTATCATAGAGAGATATATATATACAAAGAAGAAATAAAGTAAAACAGAACAAAATTTATACATGTATATACTGCTGTACACTAAAACTTAATGATAGTTTTCAGACATTTTGAAAGCTTTGTTTTAAATGTTTATAGTAGGTATGGGGGTCATTGGGTTATATGAATTGAGTTATAAAACAAGAGAAGGGAAAGCTATTGAGAGATTTGAGAAAAGGTGATAATGTCAAAAGGGTAGAGGGGAGGACATTAGTAAAACAGCTATAAAGATCTAAATGGTGGTTGTGATGTTGGTGTTATTAATAACTATTAATAATAAATAGTATTAACTTTATTAGGTATTTTTAACTCATGATCACTCTGTGTTAGACATTGAGCTGCTTTACAAGCCTAACAGTACAGCTATTAATAAATAATTGCAGTTTTCTCACAAACATTGCCATTGCATATTTCTCCTTAGACAATGTCTGTCAAGCTTCAGAATGTAGAACAATAGATACATGAAGTTAAACTTGGATACCCATGCATTGAAGTAATGCATTTTCCAAAGGGAATGAAGGAACTGAAGGGCCTTCGGAAAGCCAGACTCCCTGACTTTTTACTTGGCCTAATAGAAGTTGTGTGAGAGGCCTTATAAAACATATTCTCTGTTGTATGATATGGTGGCATTATCACGACTTTGGCTCAACTGGTTTAAATAATGTACATTTATTATTCCAGCTTATGTTAATATGAAATGGAAAAAAAAATTAAAAATCTCTTAAAGGCAGGATTGAAGAATTGAGATAGAACTGAAAATAAATTAATTTGACCCCCTTTCGTATTTATCCAGAGTTGTAACAAAGACTTGACTAGATTAGAAAAGCCCATTTGTAAATTATTTTCATGAAGGAGACAGAATCATCTCTGAGGTTATAGAATTGTTTTCTCTTCATTAATGAGAGCTATATCTTACCTTACTTTAAACTTTTCCACTTGTGTAAGTCTTTCAGTGTGAGTCTTTGTTTAACACTGAATCTCATATCAGAGACTTGACAAGTTGAGAGGTGAGTTATCTAGAGCAAAAAAATTAAGCTTGTCAGAAGCAGTCCTCCCACACAGAATTAAGATAAGATCTCAAGTTTTTAAGTTTTCAAGATAATAGTTATAAGGAGATATTTTTATCCCTACCACAAACACTGAGTAGATTGTGGAAAAAACAGTTTTTCTCTCCTATGTTTGAGAGTCACTGTTTTTACAGAGATTCTGATGTTTTGTTGTTAAATTTTACTTAAAGAGAGATATATACTTTAGGGATTCACATTTGTTAGAAAGTAGGAGGCTATGGGGAACATATTTTTTTTCTTTTTTAAACCATCATTTAGTAGTTCCTGGAAAGTGAATATATGTATTATAACAAGGATTGAAAGGAGAATGGAAGATTTATTTAAAATGGATTGCATTGTACACAGAAATGTGCAGTTCAAAAGGTAAAAAAAAGCAATAAAAGGTAATCTCCAAGTTCCAGAAATGCGAAGGAAACTCAAACCCATAGTAGTGAGCTAGAGCTGAGGCTGAAAAGACTCAGAATCAGGAACTGATTTAGAAGTTGTGTTCCCAACACCCACACAAAAACCTGAACAGGGAAAATAGACAGTGTGCATAGCAGAAAATGGGAACTAGGCTCCCTACATAATGGCTGACACATAAAGGAGTAGTCCTTTCTGTAAAACAAGAACTAAAAATAAAATTAAAGCACTAACCATGGGACTAGGCACAAAAGCCAGTCATCTGTCATGGGTTTTGGGTAGTACTAAAGTGACCTGTGTGACTGATGCAAACTTGTCAGCATGAACATTGCAAATAAGAACTGCTTATTAGGTAGTAAGATATTTTGTGTCCCAACAATGGCAAATATGAAACCACTGCAATAAAGGAGCTTCTATTATCCATGGCAGAGAAGGAAAAATGATAGATAGAGTACACAGAAACCCAGTAACCATATTGTAGATTAAAAAATATTTGGAAGTTTCTCAGGTGAGCAATTAGTTTATATCACATGTCTTTATTTTCCCCTCCCAGAATCCAGTTACAAAGATCAAGAGTATAAATAGAGAAAAGTCCATCATCAATTCTAGATATGAGGAAAAGCTACCATGTGTGTGCTGGAGAGTTTGTTGAATAACTATGAGAGAGAAAAAACAGTATAGGATTAAATTAAATACACATTTTTTTAAAAAGTAAAAAACTATCAAATATCACTCAAAAAGACATAGATGACCAGAATAGTTCTGTAACCAAAACATATTGATTTTTTAGTTAAAAACCTCAAGCCTGTATATACACAACAAACACAGAAACAAAAAAATAGAAAAGGAATTGATAGCCCTAGGTGGATTCACTGGTGAATTTTCCCAAACATTTAAAGAAGCAATGATTACACTCTATCCAAACTCTTAAAAAATTAAAAAATAAGGTTCACTCCTCAAATTATTCTATGAGGCCTCAATTACCCTGACACCAGACTCAGACTAGACTGTTATAGGAAAACTGCAGACAAGTGTCCCTATAAGTATAGAAGCAAAAATCTGAACAAAATTTTACAAAATAAATTCTAACAAAAAATGAAAAGGATAATTCATCATGGCCGAGTCAAATGTAGCAAAGGAATGCAAGGTTGGTTTAACATTAGAAAAATCAATCAGTGTAATTCTGACTAGAAATGAAAAAAAAAATCTATGTATTCATCTGAATGTATAAAGAAAAAGCTTTTGAAAAAAAAAAACATTTATTTGTGATTTTTAGAAAATTGGTAAAAATGTTCAGCAAATAAGAAAGAGAAGAGAAATTGTTTAACCCCAAAAGTGGCATCTAGGAAAAAATCTACAGCTCAAACCATATGTCATTGTGGAAATCTGTTTCTTCCTCTACAATCAGTAGTAAGGCAGAGATGCCTGTTCTTATCACTTTTATTCAACTTTGCTCCCTACATTCTATCCAATGAAATGAAGTAGAAAGGACCAATAAAGATAATAAGGCAATAGAGATCCATAAAAAAAAAGCACATAGATTAGGGAGAATAAACTTTTATTGAAGTTGAGTCAACCCTATAGAATGTAACAACAACAAAAACCTGCCATCACTATTGAATCATAGAATACAAGTATACAAAATCAATTGAATTTTTACATACTTGACACAAATGATTGAAAATTTAAATTTACAATAGTACTTGAAATAGAATTTAATATATGGAGTATTTATGGATGATATGAAAGAGATCTGCAAAACCTGTACTTTGAAATTATAAAACCAGTGAAGAAGTTAAAGAAAAGCTGAATAAAAAGACATATTACTCCCCCATCAAAAGGAATTAAATCTTGCCTTTTGCAAAAAAAATAAAATAAATAAATAAATAAATAAAATAAGATTCATTTTCAGTGACATGGATGGAACTAGAGGGCATTATGCTTAGAGAAAAAAGTCAGAGAAAGACAAATACCGTATGATTTCACTCATGTATGGAATTTAAGGAATGAAACAGATGAACATAAGGGAAGGGAAGGAAAAATAAAATAAGATGAAAATAGGGAGGCAAGCCATAAGAGATTCTTAAGTATAGGAAGCAAACTGAGGGTTGATGGATGGACAGTGGGTGGGGGAATGGGGTAATTGGATGATGGGCATTAAGGAGAGCACTTGAAGTAATGAGCACTGAGTATTGTATGCAACTGATGAATCACTAAATTCTACCTCTGAAACTAATATACAGTATATGTTGATTAAATTGAAAAAAAAAAAGAGATATGCATCATAATCATGGATTTGATTACTAAAATCTCAATCCACTTTATATTCATTAAGTTTACTCCTGATCAAAAGCCCAAAAGTGTTTTTTTTTTTTCTTTTGCATAAATTGACAAGCTGATTTTAAATTTTTTTCTGGAAATACAAAGGATTTTCCCGGAACTTTGAAAAAGAAAAAAATAGTGGAGGACTCAACTTCATTTTAAATCTTATTATATACCTACAGTAATCAAGATAGTGTGCTTTTGACATAAAGACAAGCAAATAGATGTTTTGAACAGATAAGTTCTTTATAGATTTTGGATACTAGCCTTTTATCTGACATGTGATTTGCAAATATCTTCTCCCATTCTGTCAGTTGTCTTTTGGTTTTGTTGACTGTTTCCTTTGCTGTGCCAAAGCTTTTGATCTTGATGAAATCCCATTAGTTCATTTTTGCCCTCGCTTCCCTTGCCTTTGGTGATGTTTCTAGGAAGAAGTTGCTGTGGCTGAGGTCGAAGAGGTTGCTGCCTGTGTTCTCCTCAAGGATATTGATGGATTCCTGTCTCACATTGAGGTCTCTCATCCATTTTAAGTCTATTTTTGTGTGTGGTATAAGGAAATGGTCCAGTTTGATTCTTCTGCATGTGGATGTCCAATTTTCCCAACACCATTTGCTGAAGAGACTGTCTTTTTTCCATTGGGTATTCTTTCCTGCTTTGTCGAAGATTTAGTTGACCATAGAATTGAAAGTCTATTTCTGGGCTCTCTATTCTGTTCCATTGGTCTATGTGCTTGTTTTTGTGCCAGTACCATACTGTCTTGACGATGACAGCCTTGTAATAGAATTTGAGGTCTGGAATTGTGATGCCACCAACTTTGGTTTTCTTTTTCACCATTCCTCTGGCTATTCAAGGTCTTTTCTGGTTCCATATAAATTTTAGGTTTACTTTTTCCATTTCTATGAAAAAATTGATGGTATTTTGATAGGGATTGCATTAAATGTGTAGATTGCTTTAGGTAGCATAGACATTTTCACAATATTTCTTCTTCCAATCCATTGGCATGGAATGTTTTTCCATTTCTTTGTGTCTTCCTCAATTTCCTTTTTGAGTACTTTATAGTTTTCTGAGTACAGATTCTTTGCCTCTTTGGTTAGATTTATTCCTAGGTATCTTATAGTTTTGGGTGCACTTGTAAATGGGATCACTCCTTAATTTCTCCTTCTTCTCTCTTGTTGTTGGTGTGTAGAAATGCATGCAACTGGCTTCTGTGCATTGATTTTATATCTAATGCTTTACTGAATTCCTGTATGATTTCTAGCAGTTTTGGAGTGGAGGCTTTTGGGTTTTTCACATAAGTATCATATCATCTGCAAAGAGTGATAGTTTGATTTCTTCTTTGCCATTTTGGATGTCTTTTATTTCTTTTTGTTGTCTGATTGCCAAGGCTAGGACTTCTAGTACTATGTTGAATAACAGTGGTGCTAGTGGACATCGCTGCCATGTTCCTGACCTTGGGGGAAGGCTTTCAGTTTTTCCCCATTGAGAATGATATTGGCTGTGGGTATTTCATAGATGGCTTTGATGTTGTTGAGGTATGTACAGTGTATGCCTACACTGTGAAGAGTTCGATCAGGAAAGGATGCTGTACTTTGTCCAAACATTTTTAGCATCTATTTGAGAGTATCATATGGTTCTTCTTCTTTCTTTCATCAATGTATTGTATCATATTGATTGATTTATGGATGATGAGCCAACCTATAGCCCAGAAATAAATCCCACTTGGTCATGGTGAATAATTCTTTTAATGTACTGTTGGATCCTATTGGCTAGTATTTTGGTGAGAATTTTTGTATCCGAGTTCATCAAGGGTATTGGTCTGTATTTCTCCTTTTCTTATGGAGTCTTTGTCTGGTTTTGGGATCAAAGTAATGCTGGCCTCATAAAATGAGTTTGGAAGTTTTCCTTCCAATTCTATTTTTGGAACATTTTTAGGAGAGTAGGCATTAATTTTTCTTAAAATGTTTGGTAGAATTCCCCTGGGAAGCTGTCTGTCCCTGAGCTTTTGTTTGTTGGGAGATTTTTGATGACTGCTTCAATCTCCTTACTGGTTATGGGTCTGCTCAGGTTTTCTATTTCTTCCATCATCTTGACTCTCTCTATATTCTACTTTCCATTACAGGGAAGCTTGCTGGTTATTTCCACTTATATGGTCTGTTGTCACCTTAAAAATACTCTTTCTGGATTTATTCCTGTCTTCATGGCTATGGTACTAGAATTATCAGATATACTTCCTTATCCCTCACGTTCTTATCTCATCAGTTAATAACTTTTATTGATTCTTTTCTTATATTATTCTCCCCAAACCCACTGCCACAGTCATATCCTAATCTGTCATACTATTTGCCTGTTTACTGGTTTCTCTGACTCTAGACTCTCTCTGTTTAATTCATTCTGCCCAATAGTGCAACATGAACACCAATACTGCTCAATAAACTCTTGGCATATCTAAATGTGTACTTCCAAAGTCAAAGCCTGATAGGCAAAACCAATTTCCCACTTTGTTCTCTTTCTTCTATGAAATCTCAATTTTTCTCACATTTGTTTTCACTGAAACTCATCTACTGTTGTACTTTTACCACTGTTTCCCATCATCCTAGAATGCTATTCTATCCCTATAGTAAGTTTAACCAATGCTTTGAAACCTAGCTCAGATCTTCCTGATACATATACATAAATTGCCCTGAACAATCCATTGATAAGTGTCTTCTAAATTCTTTGAAAGCCTCAAGTTCCATTCTTTATTATTCACTTGGGAAGTAATCATTTATTTCCATGAAATATATTTCCCTTCATTTTATATTGAAATGTCATTTGAATGCATTATTTTCTTTACCATTTTTCTTTATCTTTATCTTTTTTTTTTTTTTTCTTTACTACAAGAAGATTTTAAGTTGTCTTTGGGGCAGGGATAATATCATGGCTCAGGAACATGTTGCCTAGTTTCCCCTGCCGCAAGAACTCTGGTACAGTATCTTCAAATTGACCTCACTAAATAGTTTCTAAAACCCACAGCAACTCCAGGACCACTCATAAGATAGAACTGTAGTAAATATTTATATATGTTATAATTTCTGACTTAAAGTTTACTTACTACTTAGACATGCAGATTTTCCACTTAGCCTGTAAGATTCACTCAGGAACAAAAATCATGTCTTTCACAATTTGGTTAACCTTTCCAGCCTTTATTTCTATTTCCTTTTTTGTTTGGTCTCAGCACCATGAGGTTCCTTCCACTATAGCTATGATTTTATATATAAGTGAAGATTTTTATTTGGAGGAATTAAGAAGATAGGCTTCATTGTCAGATTTGGAATCATACTTAACATTGTCCCTTTATTGTCTCTATTACCCAGAACAACTACATTGTGCTCATTTCAGTTCCTAAAAATAACTTTGTCTGTGGATAAAACTAAAACATCATGTTGTTGTTATTCTATAGACTCATTACAGTAAAGTAGATAGATCCATTGGCATATTTTTCTTTTGTTTAAATTTAGAGAATATGTGTAACCATACACAAACTGAGAAGGAAAGGGATAGAGAGGCTGTTGCAGATTGGGATAGCTACTTTAATTCTTCAGGGAAAATATTCTCACCTTTGTTTTACATAATTTTCTGATTAATTTTCATTGCTCTTCTCTTGTCTAATACTTAATCTGATAGCGATGTGTGGTCATTTTTTGTTTTTAATTTTTGTTTTGTTTTATTTTGTTTTGTTGCCATTGGAGAGCTCTGGATGATACCTGGTTTCATTACAAAATTTTCTTACAAAAATAGCATCAAAATACATATTTATATTTAATGTTAGAAGAAGCAAATCTGGAATCTGGAATATTATTACTCACCTGGCAGTTATCTTGCAATTAAACCTTTATTCTCCTAGAATGTGCCAACATAGATAATGTTATTGTATTTTATTTTATGTCATATGATCTCTTTATCTTTTGAGAAATAAGCTGACAAATTCTGTTATCCTAGGTAATACTCATTTCTTCTGAGTATGAGCAGCTCTAAAAATATTTAATAGTGCAGCTAATATTACTAACTGAAAAAGGAATACTTCTGTCAGCAAATTGGGTTGAAAGAGTATTATTTTTGTCAGTTGGAATACTTCTGCCTTCTACTAACAAAAACCCTGACTCAAAATGACGAATAATAAGGAAAATGTATTATTGATGTAATAGGAAGTCTTGATTCATGATGGCTGTCTGGGTTGGCTGATTTATTGGCACGGCAATGTGATCAACTATACCACTTTTTTTTATTTCTGGTCTCTGCCATCATAAACATTTGTTTCATTCAAGATGGATGCAACATTTTCCGCTTCAAATCCAGAAAGAATAACAAGAGGAAGCAAAGAGATCATCTCTTTCTTTACCCTCTCCTAAGAAACAAAATTTTCAGAAGCCAGTGAACAAACTTTCTCCTATCCCAGTGTCTCATTGATGAAATTTTGGCCCCATAACCATTCCTAGTATAATCAGGCTCATTCTTTGGGCTACTACAGGTCAAATTCCCAGGGCTGACCTCAAGGCCATGCAGTCTGTATAGGACCTCTGGCTTAGTTTAATATGCCGCTAATACCATTTTGAAATTCTTAATAATTTTTAACAAGGAATGTGCATTTTCATTTTGCATTGAACCTTATGGTATTGTGCAGCTGAGTGTACATATTTCTCTGAGGTGATTAGCTGTATGGGACACGCGTGGATGCCTATATAAGACTTGTAAGTCTCTAAGGAAGGAAGATGGGATGCTGAGTAGACAACCAGCAGATTCCACTTTATTCATTATTTGATTTTAGGATGATTTTGACTCTATTCTAAATCACCAAGAACAACAACAGTTAGTGAAATGACCAGTTTCTTTCATACTAAGGAATTTATTCCTCAGGTTAAAAAAGCTGCTGATTAAAAATTAGAAGTTAGTGGTACAACAGAGGTTTGAAGGCAATCAGTGAGTTAAGGCATTCCTTCCTACATTATTGCTCTTGATAGCACCTAAAAATCATACATTTACCCTACCAAACTGATTCTCTTTAATTGATACCTCTTTCCCCAAGCTGACGGGTTACCCACGTGTACAGACACACACACACACACACACACACACACACACACACACGTGCTCACACATTAAAATTTTTCAATGTTTCTCATTGCTACGAAAGAAAACAGAAAATCCTTAACCCATATTACAAGGTCCAGCATGATTTTGCTATTCTTCTCTCCTGTATTGTGTAGCACTTTTGCTACTTTAGTCTCTGAGCTCTGGTCACCTGGTTGTCTCAATTTCTTTAGAACTCCATGTTGCCTGCAACTTAGGAACTTTTGTCATTGCTATTCTGTCTGCCTCCTTTTCCTTCCCTTCTCTTTATCATAATAAACTTTTACTCATACTTAAAATCAAATTTGGAGTAATTTCCTCAGAAAACCTTCCCTGCTCCTTATTCTAGACCCTTTTATTTTATTATCAGAACCTATAAAATTATATTGGTTCTTTTTATAGTGATCTCAGGTTGTATGTATACTTTTATCAGTGTTAGCAATGTGTAGATTTAACACCAAGAGAGCTTAAGCCTAAGAGATCGAGGATGGCAATAAAAATTAGCTTTACAAAGCTTTTTCAAAATTTGGCTCAAATCCACTAGAACCACTAATGGGTAATATGTGAAGATGGAATTTGAGTCATGTCCATAACCAGAGATTTTGTTGCATAGAGGGTGTGACTTGATTAACCAAGCTTCATAATTGCATTTAATTGGTGTGCCTGTTTTTTTCACTGAAACACAACTTTTGAGTCACTTATTTTGCGATATGGGCCTAACTAATCACCTATTTAATTTAATTAACAAAAATGTCAGAGTATAATGATTCAGTGACATATCGATGTGTGTTCTTTTGGTCAACTAATTTCTAATGTACCTTGAGGATTCTTTTGAACTGTGCAGTTTAACCTTACTATTTCATTGAGTGCTTTCCAGTCATTTTGCTATCTTTTGAAGCTTCTTACATTGCTTATGGAACTCAAGCATTGACATACTTAGGAACCTGATGAGCTTGAGATGCTTTCTAATGAAGGCTGGGGACAGATTTTTATTTCTCTCTTGGCTCGTTGTCCTCCATTAAAGACATTAGACACAACTTTGAGTTTATGTCTTCATTAGGTCTCTTTTCAAGTGTTGACAATATGGTTGGTGATCTGTTTGCTAAGTACAGGTCTGGAGTTAAAATAGAATTTTCATTTTAAAAATGAAGTGTGTGTAAGTGTGCTTTTTGTGTCTGTAAATCTGTGTCTATCCATATACACATTCATACATACACATTGTGGCTACATTGTATCTTAATTTTTTAAGATTTTATTTATTTATTTGACAGACAGAGATCATAAGTAGGCAGAGAGGCAGGCAGAGAGAAAGTGGGAAGCAGGCTCCCTGCTGAGCAGAGAGCCCAATGCAGGGCTTGATCCCAGGACTCTGAGATCATGACCTGAGCTGAAGGCAGAGGCTTAACCCACTGAGCCATCCAGGCACCCCACATTGTATTTTAGAACTCAAAAATTATACTGAACTCATTAATTTATTCACTAGAAACTTATTATCTTCTATGACTGCAGATTCTCATCTAAACCTTAGAGATAGAATAGCAAACCAAACAGAAAGATAACACTGTCATGTAACTTACATTCAATGATGGAGAAAGATAATGACTAATTAGTTAATTAATTACCATAATGTAACCATAAAGACAATATTTTGGGCTTGTGTGATAGTTATGCAGGAGAATTGAGGAGGAGGAGGACTTGCTGTTTTATATAAGGAGTCAGGAAAAAGATAGCAGAACATGTGATATTTGAGCTATGACCAAAATGATTAAAAGGAATGAACAATTTGAAGATTTCAAAAAAAATTAGCTGAAAGTAAACTTAGTTCAGCCATGAGATTGAAACTAAGAACCCTTTATGTATCTAGAAACTTTTTGTTGGGACATATTTTCTAAGTCTGAAAAGCTTTGGTGTTGCACTATATTTATCTTCTGATTTTGATTGCATGATAGGGCAATACCTGGCTGTTACTCAAAAAAGTCAGATTGTCATTCTTCCCCACTGAATATCCTGGTTGCCTCTGATTGACTATGTCATCTTGTACAAATTACTCATCTTCTTGGATGCTGTTATTCAAAAAGTTACTTAAGGGCGCCTGGGTGGCTCAGTGGGTTAAGCCGCGGCCTTCGGCTCAGGTCATGATCTCCAGGTCCTGGGATCGAGTCCCACATCGGGCTCTCTGCTCGGCAAGAAGCCTGCTTCTCTCTCTCTCTCTCTCTCTCTCTCTCTCTCTCTGCCTTCCTCTCCGTCTACTTGTGATCTCTGTCAAATAAATAAATAAAATCTTTAAAAAAAAACAAAAAACAAAAAACAACAACAACAAAAAAAGTTACTTAAAAGTTTAAAACAGGGGCGCCTGGGTGGCTCAGGGGGTTAAAGCCTCTGCCTTCGGCTCGGGTCATGGTCCCGGGGTCCTGGGATCGAGCCCCGCATCGGGCTCTCTGCTCAGCAGGAAGCCTGCTTCCTCCTCTCTCTCTCTCTGCCTGCCTGTCTGCCTACTTGTGATCTCTATCTGTCAAATAAATAAATAAAATCTTAAAAAAAAAAAAAAGTTTAAAACAAAACAAAGAACATTAATGCCTGTCCTGTTACCTTGTCAGAGGGTAAGCTTGTAAGAGAAACTATACTTAGGAAGATTTGGGAACAGGATATGTAACTCAGTACTGGGAAAGCTTAAGCAAATCACTTAGGATTTCTGAGTCTCAGTTCTTGATCTGTAAATTATAGAATAAGTTCCACATCAGAAGTCTTATGAGAATTAAGGGTGATTATTTTGGAAAGCAACTTATCACATAGTAAGCACTCTCAATAAATCTTAGGTATTATTACTTTCATTTTAATCAGAAAAGGTAGTGACCATGAAGGTTTTTTTAACTGAAAAAAACTATAAACTGAGGACATAATTATGTGTTTGGTAATTGGTCATACAATAAATGATTAGGTAGTAGCTTTAAGCATTTTGTTGAATAATTATCTTATATTTTTTCATAATTTGTGACATATTTAGAGTAGAGAATTGGGCTCTTTTAGGCTTATTAGAGTCTACCATCTTTCATACCTGTTTTTTGGTATTGTCTTTCCAGAAATATTCTTTTCACTTGGGGTACTAGACATATAATAAATCAGCATATTTATTATCTCCAGAGAAGTAGTATTTCCTGTCTTTTTATGGAGAAATGAATATTTTCATCTGACACTCCAGACTTAAAGAGACAAAGAAGTATTTCCTTCCTTATGTACTAGGTACAAGGTGAATGAAGATAAATGGAGACATTTTTAGATACTCAGAGGAATAAGTACAGTCAGAATAAAAGGGTCACTTCCATTTTTAAGCTTAAGAAAGCTAGCGAGGCCACAATGAATAATTATATATTAAATGAAATGTGCAGTTATTAATGGTACTGTCTCACTTCTAGCAATTTAATTGTCTACAGAAGACTATCCAAAGATACTACATTATATTCTCTAGTTTTTTACTCTTTTGCCTACTGAAGCTTTTATAATGATTTACATTAGTAATAGGCTTTCTCTAGTTCACTTAATTTAATCATTCTCAATTTATTCTTCCTTTGATGGAAGGTAACTCAGAGTGTAGAGTTCCCCCAAATCAGAGCCTTCACCTCTATAGTCACACAGGTACATGATTATTATATACTTCTCTGCTGTGCAGTTTCTCCAGAAGTTCTATCTATAAGGCAAGAACCATAGATTATAGTGCTACTTTAAAGGCAGGAAAATGATCTTGTTTTGTAACATTTAAAAAAGAAATGACAGAGCAATAATAATAGCTAACAATTCTCAGACACTCAGTATATGCCACACACCATGCTAATCACTTGGTGGATTTCCTCATCTAATCCTCATTCCCAAACTCTGGGGAAGGACTGAATATGATGCTTACACTAAATGGGCAAACTGAGGCCCTACAGGTAACATAAATTGCTATGGTCACTTAGTCAGGATGCTTTGGCATGCTCCTTTAAATTCAGACACCTAGTCTGACCTTAGAAGCTGTGCTTTAAACCGCCATTGATTGATCAGTATAAGTCATATTATGTTATTCTCCCATGCACGACTTTCCAGAAGTTTCCATTCAGACTTTGGCACTTTTTGGCCTCAGTCCTAAAAACCTCTTTTTCCAGGTATTCATATATTTTACTCCCTCATTTCATTCAGTTCTCTGCTGAAATAGTAACCTCTTAAAAAAGTTTTTCCTGACCATGTGATCCAGAATAACAGTCCCTGCCACTGTACCCCTTAGTCTTCCTTTCCTTTTTTCTTTTCTTCTTTTCTTTTTTTTCTTCTCTTTTCTTTCTTTGTCTTTTAAGATTCATTTGTTTATTTAAGAGAGAGAGAGAGAGAGAGAGAGAGAGATTGAGCTCAGGAGCAGGGGAGGGGAGGTAGAGGGAGGATATTAAACAGACTCCCACTGAGTGCAGAGGCTGGCAAAGGTTGTGCGGGGTGGGTGTTGATCTCAGGACTCTAAGATCATGATCTGAGCTGAAATCAAGGACACAACTGAAATCAATCCACAAGGACTGGGCCATCCAGGCACCCCCTTTTTTCCTTCATAGGTCTTATGGTTACTTAACAATATATATTATCTATTTGTTTAGTTAGCATTCCCTCTACTGTACCATTAGGACCTTGAAGAAAAGTTTTTGTGTGCTTAAAACACTTTATAAACTCAATAAATATTTGTTGAATGGATGGGGCGCCTGGGTGGCTCAGTGGGTTAAGCCTCTGCCTTCAGCTCAGGTCATGATCCCAGGGTCCTGGGATTGAGCCCCACATCGAGCCCCACATCGGGGTCTCTGCTCGGCAGGGAGCCTGCTTCCCCTTTCTCTGCCTCTCTGCCTACTTGTGATCTCTCTCTCTCTGTCGGGTAGATAAATAAAATCTTAAAAAAAAAAGAAAGGTTGATTCACTTATTTTATAATTTAAAAAGCAGTGATAATTATTGTTATCAAAAGTGATAAATAACATATATTAGTGGGTAAAGAATAAAACACTATTTTCATATCTCCTGAAGGAACTTAAAAAGTTGAGATAGCCAATAATAGAGATTTTTGTTAAAGAAGACAAACACCTCATTATTTCCCTAGAAAAGGAGAAATATTCTAAGTTGAATCTATTCTTTTTTAAATAGTCAGTGATTAACAGTCACTTCCAAACTCACACTGTAGACTCTAGGCACAGACAAAAATTTAACAGATATATTACAATAACATTCTTCCTGAGAGTGGAATTTTAAAACTTTAAATATTTCAGCCCTAGTTAAAGATATGTTCTGTACTTTATTTTGAAACATGTATACATCCAAGTCATGCAGTTAGATGAGATCAATGATATAAGCTATGTTTTAAAAGATTTTATTTATTTATTTGACAGACAAAGATCGCAAGTAGGCAGAGAGGCAGGCAGAAAGAGGAGGAAGCAGGCTCTATGCTGAGCAGAGAGCCCGATATGAGGCTCAATTCCAGGACCCTGGGATCATGACCTGAGCTGAAGGCAGAGGCTTTAACCCACTGAGCCACCCAGGTGCCCCAATAAGCTATGTTTTATTTTGAAGTATGTATATATCTCAGTCATATGATTAGATAAGATAGAATAATATAAACTAGAAGACAGAATGATTTATATGTATTTTTGTTATGTTTTCCTCAACAGAGAGCATAATTATTCTTAGCATTCCTATATTTTTTAAGTATATTAGTTGTTAAAATAAACAGGGAAGGTGACTCATTTAGTGAATTACTAAAAGTGACATTCAATGTAGCAGTTTATGTCAACCACACTGATTTTACTCCATACATTACTTTTTAAAGATCTTTTGCTAACCACAATGCAGGTTGGTTGCCCACCACTATTTTTAGTAGCTGTGCTAAAGCAAAATATAGGTATTAAGTTATCACCATTCACTGAAGAGCCTATATAATACTAGTAAATTTCCTGAATCACAGAAATATGTTCTATTTCCTCAATTCAGAAATACAGATGCATTATCTAGAGAAAGATGACTAGACTGTCTCTGACAACACTCCACATTGTGAGGAAAAAGTATATAATTAACTTCTAGACTCTAGGAAATTCAGTGATAGACAATGCCAACAAAATCATTTTCCTCGTATGGTAAATTTGTAGTAGATGAAATGGATGTTCCTGTCTGGTTGATACACCTACTTCTTTTATGGGATCAGAAGAAGTCTCCAGTTGCCAGATTTCTGCTCTATTATCCTTGATTTCCATAACTGATGTTTCTAGAGATGGATTTTGAGGGTCATTTCCTGTAGGTTTTAATATATACATTTTTAAAATCCAAAACTAAGAGTTCTTCTTCGTACCTCTTTGATGGTAATAGCTAAGGGATATGAAACTTGTTAGCTAATGAAAGGTAAATCTCTGTCCATATGAATAGTTTAGAGTGTTACAGTGGTTAAAATGTTAGATAATTAAGCCAACATGCTCAGAAAATGATTAACTGAAGCAGTCCAGAAGCATAGAGGTTCTGTGTCCAGTTAAACTTGAAATCCAGATGTACCTCTGCCCTAGTAATGGTTTGACTATACGAGATAGTACTTTTTAATTTGTTTATTTTTAATTTATATTTGTTTATCTATTTATTTTAATACTTTTAAAACCAGTATTCCCATCTTGCCTAGTGTGAGTTATGTTTCTATCACTTATAAACAAATAAGTTGTAACTAATATCATTGAATCTACTGTATACCTACTCACATCCAAGTGTACAATTAACAGTTATGAGCATTATCAAGAAAGGAATTGGAAATGAAAAAAGAAGAACACATTGTTTTAAAACACAGAAATCATGTGTAGTCTTGGTCAGTAATATAATGGAAGTTGAAACTGCTGCCAAAATAAGTGGCAGGAAAAAAAAATGAAGAAACTAGTATATAAAAACTGAAGGAAAAGTGTTAAACCTTTCAGGTAAGAAAATAGATTGAGATGGAGAATGACATTTTAAAATTTTTAAAGGAGAGTGTAGATTTCAACTGAGACACTCAATGTATGGATGGTAAAAATTAAACACACAGAAGATAATTTAGAACTGAATTCATTGTGCATTATAACAAGCTGAGTATAGTGGATAAGGTATGTTGTCAAAAAAATATGTGTGCTTGGCTATTTAAGATATGTGACAGAGGGGGGTGCCTGTGTGGCCCAGTTGGTTAAGTCTCTGCCTTCAGCTCAGGTCATGATCTCAGGGTCCTGGGATCGAGCCCCACATCAGGCTTTCTACTCACCAGGTATCCCTATCAAAACATTCAATACAGCTTATCCTGTATTATGTTTACTTGAATGTGTACTATCATCTGCAGTAAATATCGAAGCCTTGAAAAGCAGCGATGAGGTTTCAGTTTTATTTATGATTCCTAGATAGTTTTGCACAAAGAAGATACAGCATATATGTATATATACACCTTGTAGTATATTATCTTCAGTATTTAAAAATATAAAACTAGATATCATGTAAAAGCTCAGCAGTGTAGACACATTAAACACTGTATATGTATATATATAAAATATATTAGATATAAACATAGATATATCTAATATATAATATTTATAATGTATTAATATATTAACATAATTATTATAATTAGATATATTAGAATAATAGATGTAGTAGATAAATATGTGTGGGAGTATTCAGCTTTGGGCAGTGAGCTGAGTATTGCACCAAAATTAGTAACTCTGTTGGAAGGATCAAAACTTGTGTCACAAGTAATATAATTTTTAGATTATATCCATTCTTAAGGCAGAGAATCAAACATTTCTTTTTCTTTAGCTCAGAACTTAAATTCTGTGTGTATCTGTGGTGCTGACCAGGATCTCTGAGAAATACAGGGTTTGAAAATGTTAAGCATTCATAGAGTTTGCATAAATTACACTCTAGGTTTTTTTTTTTTTTTTTTGTTCCCAAATGGTTTATCAAGCTTGGGAGAAAATATTATACATAATTGCTACACCTTAGATTGCAATATACTATAGCAAACTAATCATAGATATTTATAGCCTGCATAAACTCTGTTTGCCCATCCATGGCAAGCATTTAATAAAGCTAGTTCATCTGGAAAGGAAGTTAAATTAAATAATCCAAAATGAATGTGATGCATATTCACAAAAATGTGGTATTTGGATTGAGCTAACAAAAAGGAAGTCAGGCCCCAGCAAAGACAGACAAACTAGAATCCAGTCTTTCTCTATATATGAGATATGAGGCCTTCACTCTGTCCATTCTTTTATGACCATGGTTTTAGACATTGTGCCTTGACCCATTTTATTAAATCCTCTAAAATGCCATACATCTCTATTATATACTGCATGGATTCAATAAAAAATTATCTTCCAGCTGCTATATAAAAATTTAAAAGCTATATAAGAATATTCAAATGAAATTTTCAAGGTAGGTTTTACTTTCTTAACATGAGAAGAAAATTAATTTAAGTGTAAATGTGCATTAAAGCTAAGGGAAGGATGGTGAGATAAATTCTGGTATTCTCATTTTTAGGATACTATTAAATTTCCAAAGACTTGAGGAATAATGACATTGTAGTAATTGTCTATGAAAAAAGAGAAGACCCAGGACATTTAATTGAGGATCATTTTCCTCTACCATGCAAACTAAAGAAAAACTTAACAGCAGCATATAACAATGGTAGGCAAAGTTATTCTGGTTCATGAACAGGCTATCAGGCTATGGTATAGGTCTACAGACTTTTATCTACAATTCTAAAATCCAAGTATTCCAAAATTAAAAAAAAAAACTTGGTGAATCATTTGGTGTCAAAATGTCTCGACTGTACCTGATAGAAAGTAATACAAAGACTTTTTAAAAAAATTTTGTATGAATAGTCATACATTTTGCCACCATATTAATGTGGTGTTATATTGTATAGGATGCTGTCTTTTTAAAATAAAAAACATTTGAATTCTGAAACACATCTAGTGTCAAGGATTCCAGATAAAGGATTTTAGATGTGATAAAATTTTCCTTCTCAAACCTGCAACATTATCTCTCTCCTCACTCCACACCACAAATGGCAACTCAAATTTCTATTTGCATTTGACAATTAGAGAATATTTTTGTTTAGAGACAGGGTTTTGAGAAGGGAAGTAGAGATATTGAGAATATATTTTTACCTCTTTCCTTACCCTTGTCATATGAGATTTGAACTTGTATATTGAGAAGGGTATGAGTCAGAGGTTGAAAAAGATATTTTTTTTCTGAATTATTGAGAATTTAGGCCAAAGCAGATTTCTTTCATGATCCCTGTAAGAAAGTGTGGTATAGATCTGAGGAAGAGTCAAGTATTCTTCTCATTTTCCCATTCTAGCTGGCACTGTGAAAGCTGCTGTGCTGGAAACATAAGGAAACAAGATTCTTTTTTTTTTTTTTTTTAAGGTTGTATTTATTTATTTGACAGAGATCACAAGTAGGCAGAGAGGCAGGCAGAGAGAGAGGAAGGGAAGCAGGCTCCCTGCTGAGCAGAGAACCCGATGCGGGGCTCCATCCCAGGATCCTGGGATCATGACCTGAGCTGAAGGCAGATGCTTTAACCCACTGAGCCACCCAGGCACCCCAGGAAAAAAGATTTTTGATATAGCCCCTAGTGTTTACTTCATAAGACCCATGAGCAATGGCAACTGTTGATTTGAAAGTGATTTGCCTTCAAATGATTTGGAAGCCATTGAAAGCCAATAAATGAATTCTAGAGCCAGCAAAGAATATTCTAGTCATAACTTGGTGACTGTAAGTAACTATGACACTATTTATGAGTCACCTGGATGCATGTCTTTGGGGAATCCAAGTAATAAGTGAGGGACACTTTTAGGGAGCTAAGTTCTTGAAAATGTATGAAACTCAGCACTATTCTAGTAGGGATATAAATGTAAAAGTGAAAAAGATAGGGCCAGCTGGCATTTTGGTTTGGTAGGTTGGGTTTTGTTTGTTTATATTTACCATTAATAAGAAAATACTAAGACTACAATAGGGGCTACACTAAGGGCCACTGCTTTTCAAATTACCACAGAACTTTCATAATCCTTGTTAGTATATTCTCTATATTTTTTAGTTAAATGTCCAAACTTCAAAATTAATTATTTGATTATAAAACTTGGTGTCTTTGCCTCTAAAAAAAATCACTGTGCTTGCTTCCAAGCCCATTGGATAAACTCAGGAGTGTCTTCTTAACTTGCCTAATATGTTTACATTCATTCCCATTGCTATATTTCAGACATTTTTTACCCTACACCTAATCAATCTATGGAGGTAACCTCATAAATGATATCTTTGCTTCTATTCTTTGATCCCTCCAATTTCTTTCTCTGATGTCTAAGTTTTGTCATTAAATCCAAAGTTTAATTAGCTAACTCCATTTCTCAAACTCTCTCTCTCTTCTTTTATTTTTATTAACATAAAATGTATTATTTGCCCCAGGTCTCTGAATCATCAGGCTTACACATTTCACAGCACTCACCAAAGCACATACCCTCCCCAATGTCCATAACCCAACCACCCTATTCCTACCCCCCACAACCCCCAGCAACCCTCAGTTTGTTTTGTGAGATTAAGAGTCTCTTATGGGTTGTCTCCCTCCTGATCCCATCATGTTTCATTTTTTCCTTCCCTACCCGCCACAACCCACTGCCTTGCCTCTCAAATTCTTCATAGCAGGGAGATCCTATGATAATTGCCTTTCTCTAATTGAAATTTTGCTCAGCATAATACCCTCTAGTTCCATCCATGTCACTGCAAATGGCAAGATTTCATTTGTTTTGATGGCTGCATAGTATTCCATTGTATGTATATATATATATATATATACTACTTCTTTATCCATTCATCTCTTGATGGACATCTAAGTTCTTTCCATAGTTTGGCTATTGTGGACATTGCTGCTATAAACATTCGGGTGCACGTGCCCTTTGGATCACTAAAATTTGTATCTTTAGGGTAAATACCCAGTAGTGTGACGCTTTCTCCACATCCTTGCCAGCATCTGTTGTTTCCTGACTTGTTATTTTTAGCCATTCTGACTGGTGTGAGTTGGAACCTCACTGTGGTTTTGATTTGTATTTCCCTGATGCTGAGTGATCTGGAGCACTTTTTCATGTGTCTATTGGCCATCTGGATGTCCTCTTTGCAGAAATGTCTGTTCATGTCCTCTGTCCATTTCTTGATTGGATTATTTGTTCTTTGAGTGTCGAGTTTGATAAGTTCTTTATAGATTTTGGATACTAGCCTTTTATCTGACATGTGATTTGCAAATATCTTCTCCCATTCTGTCAGTTGTCTTTTGGTTTTGTTGACTGTTTCCTTTGCTGTGCCAAAGCTTTTGATCTTGATGAAATCCCATTAGTTCAGTTTTGCCCTCACTTCCCTTGCCTTTGGTGATGTTCCTAGGAAGAAGTTGCTGTGGCTGAGGTCGAAGAGGTTGCTGCCTGTGTTCTCCTCAAGGATATTGATGGATTCCTGTCTCACATTGAGGTCTCTCATCCATTTTGAGTCTATTTTTGTGTGTGGTATAAGGAAATGGTCCAGTTTGGTTCTTCTGCATGTGGATGTCCAATTTTCCCAACACCATTTGTTGAAGAGACTGTTTTTTTTCCATTGGGCATTTTTTCCTGCTTTGTTGAAGATTAGTTGACCATAGAGTTGAGGGTCCATTTCTGGGCTCTCTATTCTGTTCCATTGATGTATGTGTCTGTTTTTGTGCCACTACCTTACTGTCTTGATGACGACAGCTTTGTAACAGAGCTTGAACCAGAATTGTGATGCCACCAACATTGGTTTTCTTTTTCAACATTCTTCTGGCTATTTGGGATCGTTTCTGTTTCCATAGGAATTTTAGGATTATTTGTTCCATTTCTTTAAAAAAAGTGATGGTATTTTGATAGGGATTGCATTAAATGTGTAGATGCTTTAGGTAGCATAGACATTTTCACAATATTTCTTCTTCCAATCCATTGGCATGGAACGTTTTTCCATTTCTTTGTGTCTTCTTCAATTTCTTTCATGAGCACTTTATAGTTTTCTGAGTATAGATTCTTTGCCTCTTTGGTTAGGTTTATTCCTAGGTATCTTATAGTTTTGGGTGCACTTGTAAATGGGATCACTCCTTAATTCCTCTTTCTTCTGTCTTGCTGTTGGTGTGTAGAAATGCAACTGTCTTCTGTGCATTGATTTTATAGCTGACACTTTAATGAATTCATGTATGAGTTTTAGCAGTTTTGGAGTAGAGTCTTTTGGGTTTTCCACATAAAGTATCATATCATCTGCAAAGAGTGAGAGTTTGACTATTTCTTTGCTGATTCAGATGTCTTTTTTTCTTTTTGTTGTCTGATTGCCAAGGCTAGGACTTCTAGTACTATGTTGAATAACAGTGGTGCTAGTGGACATCGCTGCCATGTTCCTGACCTTGGGGGAAGGCTTTCAGTTTTTCCCCATTGAGAATGATATTGGCTGTGGGTATTTCATAGATGGCTTTGATGTTGTTGAGGTATGTACAGTGTATGCCTACACTGTGAAGAGTTCGATCAGGAAAGGATGCTGTACTTTGTCCAAACATTTTTAGCATCTATTTGAGAGTATCATATGGTTCTTCTTCTTTCTTTCATCAATGTATTGTATCATATTGATTGATTTATGGATGATGAGCCAACCTATAGCCCAGAAATAAATCCCACTTGGTCATGGTGAATAATTCTTTTAATGTACTGTTGGATCCTATTGGCTAGTATTTTGGTGAGAATTTTTGTATCCGAGTTCATCAAGGGTATTGGTCTGTATTTCTCCTTTTCTTATGGAGTCTTTGTCTGGTTTTGGGATCAAAGTAATGCTGGCCTCATAAAATGAGTTTGGAAGTTTTCCTTCCAATACTATTTTTGGAACATTTTTAGGAGAGTAGGCATTAATTTTTCTTAAAATGTTTGGTAGAATTCCCCTGGGAAGCTGTCTGTCCCTGAGCTCTTGTTTGTTGGGAGATTTTTGATGACTGCTTCAATCTCCTTACTGGTTATGGGTCTGCTCAGGTTTTCTATTTCTTCCTGGTTCAGTTTTGGTAGTTTATATGTCTCTAGGAATGCATCCATTTCTTCCAGATTGTCAGATTTGCTGGCATATTGTTGCTCATAATAGGCTCTGAAAGTTATTTCTATTTCTTTGGTGTTGGTTGTGATCTTTCCTCTTTCATTCATGAATTTATTTATTTGGGTCCTTTCTCTTTTCTTTTTGAATAGTCTGGCCAGGGGTTTATCAATCTTCTTAATTCTTTCAAAGAACAAGCTCCTAGTTTTGTTGATTTGTTCTACTGTTCTTTTGGTTCTATTTCATTGACTTCCGCTTTGATCTTTATGATTTCTCTTCTCCTTCTGGGTGTAGGCTTTTTTTTTTTTTTTTTTTTTTTTTTTTTTTTGCTGTTCTCTCCATCTCCTTTAGGTGTAGGGTTAGGTTGTGTACTTGAGACCCTTCTTAATTCCTGAATAAGGTTTATATTGCTATTTATTTTCCTCTCAGGACCATCTTGCTCTCTCCCATAGATTTTGAACAGTTGTGTTTTCATTTTCATTTGTTTCTATGAATTTTTTCAGTTCTTCTTTACTTTCCTGGTTGACCCATTCATTCTTTAGTAGGATGCTCTTTACCCTCCATGTATTTGCGTTCTTTCTAGCTTTCCTCTTGTGATTGAGTTCTAGCTTCAGAGAATTGTGGTCTGAAAATATGCAGGGAATGATCCCAATCTTTTGGTACCGGTTTAGACCTGATTTGTGACCCAGGATGTGATCTATTCTATTGAATGTTCAATTTGCAGTAGAGAAGAATGTATATTCTGTTTGTTTGTTTTTTTTCCTTCTTGAAGATTTTTTATTTTATTTATTTGACAGATCACAAGGAGGCAGAGAGGGAGGGGAAAGCAGGTTCCCTGATCAGAGAGCCCGATGTGGGGCTTGATCCCAGAACCCTGAGATCATGACCTGAGCTGAAGGCAGAGGCTTTAACCCACTGAGCCACCCAGGCGCCCCGGATCTTGTTCCTTCTTATCTGTATCAAAACTCATACTGAGCCATGAGTTCTGGGTTGCAAAAGAGGATTTATTTTTTGCACTTTGTCTAAGTCTTTGTTCACAAACTAAACAAAAACAGCAAAAGTGCGATATATTCTGTTGTTTTGGCATGGAATATTCTGAATATATTTGTGATGTCCATCTGTTCCAGTGTGTTCTTTTTTTTTTTTTTTTAAGATTTTATTTATTTATTTGACAGACAGAGATCACAAGCAGGCAGAGAGGCAGGCAGAGAGAGAGGAGGAAGCAGGCTCCTTGCTGAGCAGAGAGCCCGATGCGGGGCTTGATCCCAGGATCCTGAGATCATGACCTGAGCCGAAGGCAGCGGCTTAACCCACTGAGCCACCCAGGCGCCCCTGTTCCAGCGTGTTCTTTAAGGCCTTTATTTCCTTATTAATCTTTTGCTTAGATCATCTGTCCATTTCAGTGAGGGTGATGTTAAAGTCCCTTACTATTAGTGTATTACTGTTAATGTGTTTCTTTGATTTTGTTATTTGTTGGTTTATATAATTGGCTGCTCCCAGGTTAGGGGCATAGATATTTAAAATTATTAGATCCTCTTGTTGGACAGAACCTTTAAGGATTATATAGTCTACTTCCACATCTCTTATTACAGTCTTTTGCTTAAAATCTAATTTATCTGATATAAGGATTGCCACCCCAGCTTTCTTTGGATGTCCATTAGCATGATAAATTGTTTTCCATCCCCTCACTTTAAATAAGAAGGTGTCTTTGGGTCGAAAATGAGTTTCTTTTAGATAGCATATTGATTTATTTTTAATCCATTCTGATACCCTGTGTCTTTTGATTGGGATGCTTAGCCCATTTCCATTCAGGGTAACTATTGAAAGATATAAATTTAGTGCCATTGTATTGCCTATAAGGTGACTGTTAGTGTTATTGTCTCTGTTCCTTTCTGGTCTACTACTTTTAGGCTCTCTCTTTGCTTAGAGGACCCCTTTCAATATTTCCTGTAGGGTTGGTTTGGTGTTTGCAAATTCTTTTAGTTTTTGTTTGTCCTGGAAGCTTTTTTATCTCTGCTTCTATTTTCAATGATGGCCTAGCTGGATATAGTATTCTTGGCTGCATATTTTTCTCATTTAGTGCTCTGAATATATCATGCCAGTCCTTTCTGGCCTTCCAGATCTCTGTGGATAAGTATGCCGTCAATCTAATATTTCTACCATTGTATGTCACAGACCTCTTGTCCTGAGCTGCTTTCAGGATTTTCTCTTTATTACCAAGACTTATAAGTTTTACAGTTAGATGATGGGGTATGGATCTATTTTTATTGATTTCGAGGGGGATTCTCTGTGCCTCCTGGATTTTGATGCTTGTTCCCTTTGCCATATTAGGGAAATTCTGTATTATAATTTGCTTCAATATACCTTTTTTCCCTCTCTCTCTTTCTTTTTCTTCTGGGATGCCAATTAGTCTAATATTGTTTCATCTTATGGTATCACTTATCTATTGAGTTTTTCCCCCCATGGTCCAGTAGTTGTTTATCTCTTTTGCTCACCTCTTTATTCTCTATAATTTGGTCTTCTATATCACTAATTCTCTCTTCTGCATCATTTATCCTAGCATTAAGAGTCTCCATTTTTATTGCACCTCATTAATGGCTTTTTTTTTTTTTTCATTTCAACTTGGTTATATTTTAGTTCTTTTATTTCTCTAGAAAGGAATTTTATTTTTCCCAGAATTGGATTCTCTAATATCTTCCATGTCTTTTTCAAGCCCAGCGAGCACCTTGATAATCATCATTCTGAACTCTAGTTCTGACGTATTACCAATTTCCATATCAATTAGGTCCTTATCCATCAGTACAGCCTCTTGTTCTTTTTGTTGTTGTTGTTGTGAGTTTTTACACCTTGTCATTTTATCCAGATAAGAATATATGAATGAGAGCATAAAATACTAAAAGTTTGGCAAAGACCTCCAAAAAATATACGCTAACAAAATCAGAAAAGACTTGAAAGCAGGGGGAGGAGAAAAGGGGTAAAAATATATATACATATGTGTATATATATATATATATATATGTGTATATACATATGTATATATATATACACACACACACAGAGAGAGAGAGACTGGTGAATAGAACAGAGCCACCCACTTGATTTTGGTGGCTCTTAGAAGCAACTACCTCCCAAAATTTTAAAGAAATTTTGGTAATCTGGTCTCTTAGAAGAAACTACCTCCCAAAATTTTAAAGAAAGAAAAACTTTATATACACACACACACACATATATATGTATATATATATATACACATATATATGTATATGTAGACACAATGAAGGGATAGAATATGACTTAAAGATGAAAATTTAAAAATGATTCTAAGAAAGGAATTGATAAGATAAGTTGGTTAGAAAATGAAAAGAAGGGACGCCTGGGTGGCTCATTTGGTTAAGCAGATGCCTTTGGCTCAGGTCATGATCCCAGCGTTCTGGGATCGAGTCCCACATCGGGCTCCTTGCTCATCGGGGAGCCTGCTTCTCCCTCTGCCTCTGCCTGCCATTCTGTCTGCCTGTGCTTGCTCTCTCTCCCTCTCTCTCTCTGACAAATAAATAAATAAAATCTTTAAAAAAAAAGAAAATGAAAAGAAAAAGAGGAAAGAATGTGATCAGGCTGGAGCTAGATTTAGGGTGTATTTTAATCTATTAGAAGTAATTATATCCCCAAAGTTTAAAGAATAGAAACCTATATGTATACAAAAAATAAGGTTAAATCCAATGAAGGGATAAAATATGAGTATAACAATGAAAATTTTAAAAGTTTTTTTAAAAAGTTACTTTAAGATAAAAATAATTCAAAAACATTAAAAGAAGAAAGAGGAAAAGTTAAAAAAATAGAATAAGAAAAAGATAAAATTAAAAAAAATTAACTTTGCAAATCTAAAGGATCATGGGGAAAAAAACCATGAATTTTGTGTTTTGTTTTCCCCTAGCTCTGGAGTTCTGCAGTTCTCATTGATTGGTGATATTGGTTTTGGGTGGATGTTCTTGCTGATCTTCTGGGGGAGGGTCCTCTTGCAGTGATTCTCAGATGTCTTTGCCTGAGGCAGAATTGCACGCCCTTTCCACTGACCAAGCTAAGCAATCTGCTCGGGTTTGGTCTTAGTAGCTTTTGTTCTCTGAATGCTTTCTGTAGATCTTTGGAGGAGGAGAATGAAGATGGTGCCCCCAATCTCTGGCTTGGAGGAGCAGAGAGCTCAGGACCCCACTCCTCAGTGAGCCCTCAGAGAATAGCAGTCAGTCCCTCTTGTCTCCCTGGTCTCTGGCTGTACTCCATACTCCCCTGTGACCAAGTGTTTCTATCTCTGGCACACAGCCCCATCTGGAGTCTCCAAACCCAGCAGATTCTTGCCACAGGCTCCTGGGCTGCTCCTCCAGGAGGAGAAAGCAGGGGGTCTCTCCAGATCTGCCACTTGTAGGGTCCCTGCTCAAAGAGCAGTGGCCAACTATACCTTGGATCATGGTTTAAGGTAACTCCTACCTGAGAGAACCCACCCTCGTCTCCATCTCCATATCTGGCTTCCCTGCTCCAATATCTGGCTGCTCTGACACACTCAGACACCCCCAGTCTTTCTGTGACCCTGCAGGTCCAGAGACTACACTGTCTCCATGAGGGCTCTGCCCCCGCTTAGCCTCTGGAGCAATGTCCCTCAGTGGAGCAGACTTCTAAAGTTCTGTTTTTCTGCTCCACTGCTCCACTGCTTGCCAGACCTGGCCCCTCCCCCTGAGGTTTATCTTCTTGTCACTTCAGATTCACTTCTCTGCACTTCGTACCTTCCTGAAAGTGGCCAATTTTCTGTTCCTTGATTTGCTTCTCTTCTTCTCTTCTATCTCCTGTTGAGTTTGTAGGTGTTCAGAATGGTTTGATAACTATCTAGCTGAACTCCTGAGACCTAATGATATTTCAGTTTCCTACTCCTCCTCCATCTTGCTTCCTCTCCTCTCAAACTCTCTTAATGGTTCTCATTATAAGATGAAATATCCCAGATTCTCATCCTAGGCAATATGGTCCTTCATAATTGGAATCCAGTATATATTCCCAACTTTATTCTTAATCTGACCTTTCAACCTATCATCCTTTCATTCTATGATCTGTTTAGGTATAAACAGATCACTCACAAATCAACAACAACTTCAGACCTTAGTATGGTACCAACCAGTTTTGTGTATTTATTTTCTCTTTTAAAGGTGTGCCAAAATCAAAGAAAACCATCTAAACAGAGATTTCTTTAAACAAAAAGTCCTTTGTACTCCTAAGCAATAGGGAAATCATTGTGTAGGTCTACTATAGACATCAGTAGAGATGGGTCTCAGTTTGCCTATTAGTCAAAACTTGTTCCACCATTTTTCTTGCCAATTGCTGAATAAGCTTTGATGGGTTTGGTATCTGACTATTGGAATGATGTAAAAAAATGGGCATTCAGAGCCTAGGGTCTGATGGTGAGGTGATATATGAGTGTGACTCTGGTGACTATAAAACTTCCTTTTTGGTCAAATTTGTAATTTCTGCAGAACTGGAAGAGCATTAGTTACAGTGATTCTTGACCACTTATAAATTGTGAAGTTTAAACAAGTGAATCAATTGCCTCTTCAATTGTTAGCAAGTAAGGAGAGGGTGGAAGAATCATTTATTAAATGGACTTCACATAACAGCGAATGTCTGGAATTGAATGTTCTCTTGAAAATATTGCTTGTTGACAGATGAGGGCATTGGAAGCACAGGCTTAGGGGTATTAAAAATGTTTTTGTGTTTCTTTGTTTTTGTTGTTGTTTTTTGAGGATAAATATATCCCAGATGTTGCTTCTAGAAGACATATCTACCACTATGTCTTTGATTTGGAACTCAAAGCCATTTCCTAGTTACAAAGACAGTATGTCCATGCCACTGAAGACATTTAGAGGCACTAGAATGGCAGATACCAAACTTTTCTGTTTGTGGTGTGTGTGTGTGTGTGTGCAGGATTTCGGTGTATTATGTTTTTGAAATACATTCCATGAATAATTTTCAACAATCTTTCCCCACTTACCAGATGTGTGTTATATCTGCAAATCACACCGTGTTCTGTGGCCTCTCTCCACCAGTCATATGATGCCTTCCCTATTTCCTTGGTATCTGTACATAGCTCATTATGATGTGTGTATGGTAGTGAGTGGGCTCCTTTTATTTGTCTCCCAGTTTGCTTTCTAGTTGATAAAGATGATAGACTTTCTGGTCTGAAGTGAACATTGTAATATGTATATCTGTTTTTGATCTTAAAAAAATATTGCAAAGTTTGTATATATGATCCTGTCAACTTTTACATATAGAGCATGATGCACTGATAACTATGTAGTAGTGAAAATAAAGTTTGGACTACATGAAAACTTAGGTCTCTCCTCTTTGGAAAGTCAAGAAAAGTTGTGTCCATTAGCTCTTTGGGATGAACATCTAGAATAAGATGCTCTTGCCTAATATAGTACAGAGCAGTGTATTTTTACTATCAAAATGTATAGAAGTATATGTATTAATGATCAGATAAATTTATTTAGCTGCAGGCTGTACATTGATAGTTTTAAAACTAGGGCTTTTTTTTTTTTTAATAGAATATACTCTCATAATGAGTGAAGGCAAAGAGTAAAGAAGAGATAAAACACATGGAAACTCCATGCTTGACAATGTGCTTATTACATAACAATTATATCCACTTGTTCTGTCAGTTCCTTTATAAGGTAGAGGCAAGAGAAACTTTGAGAAAGCATTTGAAGAGTAAAATGAACATGGAGCAGAACAGTCTAAGTGGAAAGACTGGACTTCTTTATACCTATCTCCTATCCAGTATAGAATTGAAATTAGTGTTGTATTGCTCTTCTTCCAAGCCCCAGAAGCCTTTGAGAGTTGGGTTTTACTTGGTGTGACTTGTCAGAGCTCCTTGTGGCCAGTGAATTCTCCAGGGGGACTTACTGATACTTGTTAAAATTAATCAATCAGGACATGGGCTCTTCATTAAAGGAAACTGTGAGTAGAGAGTCTGAAGTCCACAATTCTATAAGTCAAGGCTTAGAAACAAAATATTCTTAACTGCATTTCTCCACAGGAAGCTTTGGAAAGGAAAGTTACCGTGTATTACTTTTCATAGTTGAAAAGAAGAGTTTACTTGTTTAGAATCCCAACAACCCATATTTCCTTCATGTAAGGGTTATGAAGAACAACTATAAAATTGCATGACTCCAAGTGGGAATAGGTCTTTTTTTGTGAAAAGGGCAAATACTCCTTTAACAAATACTTCCATTGGCAAATTGTTAATGGGGCTATCATGAAGGGCTTATGTGATGATCCAGGAGATAATTGAGAAATTTGGGATGCTTGTTCTTCTCTACCAAATCTGGCTTATGTTATTTCTGAGCCAAGCTGTTGACCTTTTCTTACTTCGTTTGTTAAGCTGTGGCACCAAAAGGATTATGTATCCAAACAATTTTAGAGAAGCTTTTCACCATGAGAAAAGTAGGGGACTTAAATTTATTGAATACTGCTGCATTTAACCTATTTAATTGGAACACGTTAATTAGATCTAATTGCAAAGTTGTTTTAATTGGAAAATCAAGCTTTGCACTGATATTGGTGTGCATGATTAAACAAAGAAACGGAGGTCACCAGTAGATTGTGTAAGATTCATGCCTGTGATTGATTAAGTATGAAAGTTAATCAATTTAATTTATGTGATTGATGTTAATTCTTTCCTTTTGAAATTGCTTGTTCGTATCTTATTTTATCAAGATACCGTGTCTGGAATGTCAACTAAACTATAGTAGCTCTTCAATTTGTTTATTTTGGTATAATGATGTGTTTATTTCTGATCTAAGTAATTTTAACATGGTTTTTGTGTCACTAATTAAGATTTTCAAGTTACTGGAAATAAAATTAGATTTTCTATTAAGAAAATTTAATTTTCCTGGGGAAATAATTCAAGCAACATGGGAAACTTAACCTATTAGTTCCATTAGTGGAGTTGATAATTTATTGCCTTAAAACATATGCCATGCAGCTCAGGAGCAAAGGTGTCCCTTTGTTTAATCATCTCAATGTCAATGTGCTTTATGCTTCCTGATCACAATTATGATAATTGTAAAAATAATGAGAAGATGAAGAACATTTATATAGTATTTATTATGTACTACTTATTATATGATACTTATTATGTGCCAGGCATTGTTTTAATTTAATTAAATATAATAACCCATTCAATAACTTATATTATGTAAATACATTTGCTTCTGTGAATTTTCTTTTATCAAAGTCACAGTGGTAATATCTTCTTATGTATTGGTTGCTGTTTTTTGCACAGTGACAAACATACGTAGTTAAGTCATAACAATATAAAATTATTTGCCTAGCTTATATATTTAGTAGATACTTGATCATTTTCATATTTAACATTGTAAAAGTTGAGTCTATTCATATGTTTGGATCTGTACCTTGTATCAATCAGGGTTCTCCAGAAAAACAGAATCAATAAGCAATGTTTATATCTTTATCTTATTTATGTCTACCTATCAACATAAATACCTAGCAATGGAGAGAATTCCTTTAAGGATTTCTTTTAAGGACTTGGCTTCTGTGATTTGGAATGGGGAATGGTTTGGAAGTCTGAAATTGTTTGGCAGGCTGACAGGCTAGACACTCAGGCAGGAGGTGATGCTGTAGCTCTGAGACTGGTATCTGTGGAGAGGGCTACCAGCCTGGAAACTGACACAGGAATTGATATTGCAATCTTGGAGAATTTCTTCTTTTTCAGAAAACTTTGTATTTTTCTTAAGGCCCTCAACTGATTGAATGACATCCACCCAGAATACTAAGGATAAACTCTTTTGCTTAGAGTTAATCGATTGTAGCTATTGACCACATCCATACAATGCCTTTACACAAAGACCTAGATAAGTGTTTAAGTAACTGGGTATCATACACTAGTTGTGTTGATATATAAAATTCACCATCACATAACTTAAATTTATATTAATGGTTTATTAAAGTTAGCAGGAGTCATGGGAATGAATATATATCTAACTATAGTGAAACATCAATATAGTATTATTCTGGAGTTAGATAATAGTATTGATAACTTAGTAATAGTTTGCAGTGTTAAAGTTGTGACAGACTTTTTTGAAGTCTTTTCTTCCTTTCCTTTCAATTTTCCAGTCTCCCTTGTAGCCTAGGGGCCATGAAGCTCAGTTTTTATGCAAAAGACATACCTATAGGTCTCTTGAGGAAGGGAAATTGTTTGAGGAAACTTAATTTTTTTCTAAATAAAACATAAAATGAAAATAAAAACAAATACTGGTGCACAGGTTTTCTTCTTCTTTTTGCCCTAGCTATAGAAATGAAGCCTAGGAAAGTGGCAATCACTGGCAACCATAAGGAAAAAAGTCAACATGCTAAAGATGGCTAAGCTGTGAAATAGGAAGAACAAGTTTCCCGGAGGATAGTACTGAGTTGTTACTCTTTGCTCTACTCCCTGACACTGGTCTTTCTTATAGGAAAAACAATACACCTCTGTTTTAAAGCTACTACAATATGTGGTTCCTTGAGTTTATTTGCTTGTTTGCTTTTGTTTTTGTTCGTATCAGGACACAGTGTTCACTAAGGTTGTTTTTTGTTTGTTTTGTTTTGTTGTTTTTTGCTATTTTTATTAGTAAATGGAGAATCTGTTTATATTTATTGGATATGCAAAGCAAATTGTGATACAGAATTACATCATCATCTTTCACAATTAATGTCATTTTATCAGGAGAAATAATTCTAAAAGAATATTAAAGCATTCCAAACTTTCCAAAACAAAATCAGGGCTCTTCCAAGAATATGCACTATTGACTAGGAGGGACTATGAAATCATCTACATACTGTTTTTTTCTGAGCTGTATTACTCTCCCTATTCATTAGTAACTGATATTATTTAAAGTTAATTTCTAATGTAAAGGATAATAGGTACATGTATATAGGTTTTTGGAGGGGGACACTCAATCTAAGAAGGGGAAAAAAAAGAGATTCAAAGGTAAGAGTAAGAATACGATACTTGAAAATTAATGCTATACTTTTTTTTCAACTGCTTATGAGTTAGCTCCTCTCCTCCCGAGGGATGAAAGGGAATGATGGTGGTATCAAAAACATAATCTTACCTTTTCTTTGTTCTCATATGATGTTTATTGTCCGGTACAGATTCATAAAGAAATGTATACTGGGTCACTGAATGAGTGAAAAGCAAACTAGTTAAATATCAGTGTACCAGAGATATTCGTGTCAGAAGTGCTTATAGAAGAACAAACAAAAATAACAAGAATTTGGTCTAAAAAGGAAATTTCAAGAAGATGTACATGAATTCTATTAAATTTTGAAGTGTATAAACAAAGAGAATGCCATTTTATGTAATAAAATCAAGACTATAAGAGTAAGGATCATTTCTATCAATTTTAAGTTAAAAATGTATATGGGGTTATCTCTTGTGGTTTTAAAATTTTAAGTTATACACACACATAGGGATGTTTATGTGTGTGTATATATTATATACATGGTGTAAAATAAGAAATAAAGAAGTTTTTATTTCAACAGTTTTCAAAATCTTGAAGCATAAATACAGACAGATCTTGGCATTTCCATGTGTTTATTTTTCATGTGTTTTCAATAATTTCTTTCATTGTTCAGAAGACCATAACCTCAGTGTCAGGCACTTGACACCTAAACAGCCAACAGTGTGTGTAAGGGAGAAGTTGCTTACAAATATAAGATAAATTTGTTTATTTTACATAAGATTCCTTTTTTTTTTTTTTAGTTCTCTTGAATGATAGGGAAATGAGGAAATACTGAAATTGTCTTCTAAAATGCCATTGATAGGCTGGAGCTGATAGATGGGTATCCGATTAGATCAAGCATTCAATTAGAATTCACTCCAGGTCCTACCATTGCCTGTTTTCTCCCAACAAAGAGATATTTACTCAGTTATTGTTAATCAAGGAACGTGAATAGAGAAATACAAAAATGTATCTTTATTATTACTACTATCTAAAATGAAAACAAAATGCAGACCAAAGGGGCTTTCATGGTACAAAAAAATGCAATGAAGCATATTCCACTAAGGGAATAAAGAATATTATAACCTGTTCAATAGCAAATTGACAGTATAATCTAGAATTATATAGGTCAGTATGGTAGTCACTAGATATATGCAGCTACTGAGCTCTTCAAATGTAGCTAATCCAAATCAAATATAAGGTGTAAATTGAAAGATATACTGAGTTTTGAAGACCTATTGAAAAATAATTTAATAACTTTTTAATTATATGTTTAAATGAAATATTTTTACCATGAGTTGTATAAATTACATTGAAATTAATTGCTACCAGTTTTAAAACTGTAGAAGCTATGTAAATGTTTGTTCCCCAAGCCCACATTATTAGTACTAGTACTAGTACTAGTACTAGTACTAGTACTATTAGTACTAGTAAATTAACATCTTATTTACATGTCTTTTATTTCTTTTTCTTGCCTAATTAATCTCATTAGAACCTCTAGTTCAGGTTGAATGTGTTATAGAAGTGATGAAGTAGATATCCTTACCTTATTCCTGATCTTATTGGAAAAAAAAAAAATCTGTCTTTGAGAACTAAGTATGATGTCAGGTGTAGGTTTTTGGTAGATGACCTTTATCAGATTGAGAAAGTTCCTTTGTATTCCTAGTTTGCTGAGAATTTTTACCAGGAATAGACAGTGGATTTTCACAAAGCCTTTATTTTTTTTTAAATTGAGCACTCATATTTTTTTTATTGGTTTTTAATATGGTGAATTATATTTTGCATGTTAAACCAGCCTTGCAATCCTGGATAAATCCCATTTAGTCATAATGTATTCCTATTTATATATTGCTAGTATATATATTCCTGTTTATATATTCCTATATATATATTACTAAAATTATGTTTAAATTCCTGCATCTATGTTTAAGAGAAATATTTAGTTTGCAGTTTACTTTTCTTGTATAGTGTTTATCAGGTTTTGTATCAAGGTAACTCAAGCTTTATAGAATGAGTTCAAAAATATTCCCTTTCCCACTATATTCCAGAAAAGTTTATATGGAAATTCCCTACTACCTCTGCAAAAAACCCTTAATTGTTTCATGGAAATCACCTGTGAAGACACTGGGACATAGTTATCTTTGTGGAAAGTTAATTAAGTAGAACTTGAATTTGTTTAACAGATGTACAGATTATTGTATTCTTCTTTAGTAACCTTGGTAGTTTGTGTTTTTCAAGGACTTTTTCCTTTACATCTGAGCATGGATTTTATTGGCAAAAAGGTTTTCATAATATTTCTTGTTTTTAATTTCTGCACAATTTCTATAGTAATGCCACTTCTCTCATTCTTGATATTGATAATTTGTGTCATCTTTTTTCCTCACTGGTTTTGGAAAAGAGTGGCCAATTGCATTAATCTCAAATAACCCGCTATGGATTTCTTTGTTTTTTAAATATAAATATTCTGTGTTTTGTATAATTAATCCCCACTTTGCCTTTATTACAATCTTATTTCTCAGTTGGATTTCATTTCATTTTATTTTTCTGGTTTCTTTTTTTAAAAGATTATATTTACCTATTTATTGAGAGGGTGAGAAAGAGAAAGAGAGAGAGAAGTTATGTGAGTGGGGGTAGGGTCAGAGGAAGAAGGGAGAGAGAATCTCAAGCAGACTGCTCTGAGTGCAGAGCCCAACAAGGGGCTCCATCTCACAACCCTGAGATCATGACCTGAGCCAAAATTGAGAGTTGGACACTTAACTAACTGAGCCACCAAGATGCCCCGTATTTTCCTAGTTTCTTCCATTGGATGCTAAAGTCATTAATTTGACACTTTCTTCTTTTCTAACGTAGGTATTCAGTTCTGTAAACTTTCTCTTAAGTATTGCTTTGTCAACATCTACCATATTTAGTAAGTTATATTTTCATTTCCATTCAGCACATAATACTATTTTTTCTTTGAAATTATTTTTTGACTCTTGGCTTATTTTAATATATGTTGTCTAGTTACCATATTCAAGGAGCTTTTTTTTTCCAGAGATTTTTCAGTGTTTAATTTCTAATTTAATGCCATTGTGGTCATAGAACAAACTTTGTATGCCTTAAGGCTTTTTCAATTTAGTGAGACTTGTCTTTTAAACTTAATGAGACATAATAGGACCCAAATATGAATATCTTGGTAAATGATGTGTGTACTTCTGAAGCATAGATATTCTGTTGTTTTTGGATAGAACATTTTATAATGACAATTATAAAGAGTGGCTGATTGGTTGTTTAAATTTTTTGTAACTACTGATTTTGATGTCTACATATTGTTTTAGCTATTGAGATGGAATATTGAAATCTTTCATTCTTTTTTTAAGATTTTATTTATGTATTTGAGAGAAAGAGAAAGCAGGGAGGAGGAGCAGAGGTAGAGTTAGAAGGACAAGCAGACGCCCAGCTGAGCAGGCAGCCCAACTTGGGGGTTAATCACAGGACCCTGAGATCGTGACCTGAACCAAAGTCAGACACTTAATCAGCTAAGCACACCTGAAATCTTTCATTTTCCCTAGAAATTCATCCTTGAAGTTTTTATCAATTTCTGTTCTATTTTGAAGCTTTGTTATTGGTGCCATCACCCTAAGGATTTTTATATTCTGATCAATCAATCACTTCATCATTTTTAGAAAGAAGTTCTTTAAACCCTTGGTATTATTACTTGATCTAAAATTGTCTATCTGATACTGCTTTAGCAACTCTAGCTTCTTTTGGATTATTATTAGTAAGGCATATCATTTTCTATTTTTTCCTATGTACCTATTAGTGATTTTATATTCAAAGTGGGTTACTTGTAGGTAGCACCTGGGTAGATTTTGATTTTTTATCCAATTTGATAATCTCTGCATTTTAATTGGGAGCATTTTAGACTATTTATTTTAATGTAATTATCTCAGTAATTTTTATGGTTCTATTCCCTGCCCACCCCCGTTTTTAAGTTACTTCACTATCACTCTTTTGCTATTTTAGTGCAGTAAGTGTTTCTTAAACATAGGGAAAAGTCAAGAGTACCTTGCTTTTAGCAATTTGATTCAAAATTTTACTGAAGTACCCTAGCCAGAGAGTAATGCATGAAATGAATAAATTGAGAGAAGATTATTAATGAAGAAAGAAAACTGGAATTATCTTCAGATACTTGCTTACTTAGAATACTCAAAAGAATGAATAGATAAATTATTTAATTGGGGTTGGTAGATTTAACACCATTATTAAGGGATTGGTTTTACTCACTAACAATCAGTTCTTGGAAAATCATTCTTTTCCATTGTGTATTTATGTTGAGCATTTAACCATTTGTGGAGGGATATCTAAAATTGATGGTTGGTTGTTTCTGATAGGTTTCTCTACCTTGTTCAGTTGTGGCTTTGTCTATGAAGTTTATGTTTCCTAAATTGCATGACTATGATAACTAACTCTTGAATTCACTTGGTTTGGTAAACACCTTAAGGCAAAATATCTTGCTTACTTTCTGGGTTTCTGTCTTCACTGAGTCACTTATATTTTTGCCAATGAATCTTGTCATGGAGGAGAACTTATCCAGTAATTTTAGTTGTTTTTAATGAGACAGATTGTCAATTTCCCATTGGCCATATTGCCAAAAAAGCTTAACCTATACAATTTTCACAGCTTTATAATTCACAATGTGTAATTCTTACAATGCTATAATGTGGATGATAAGAAAAGTTTCAGGAGTTCCATCTCAAGTATTAAAATTAAAATAAGTAAGACAAACAATTTACTGTCTGTCTCATAGTTTCTATAGGACAGAAGATAAATTAAAACGTTTTTGTATCTCTTTATCTAGTGCTCTTAAGAGTATTTAAATGTGATTCCCTGAATTAAACACAAAAGTTATATGAGTATACAATACAATAAAGTTAATCTTTACTATATTTCTGTGTATTTATATATATTTAACTTAAGGTTTCTTTAGATATTTTTCATTAGGTCCATTTTAACCTAATTATGCAACAAAAATCTCTTGAGTACCTATCATGGGTTTGTCCCCATAAGTAGACAAATTATTAAGACACAGACTTTTACTCTATAGATTATGACTCTCAGGTTGTAAGTGATGAAAAATTACCTCACTCTGACTTAAAGATACTTAATTGATTTACACACCTGAAAAGTGAAAAAAATCAAAATGATTTCAGACAGGCTTTGAATCAGTATCTCAATAAAGTAAGCTGAGATCTGACTTCTTTCTGCTTTGACTATAGTTGTGTTGGCTTCTCCACCAACCTCCCTATACTGTTCCATAGACCCTGCTTGTGTAGGCTTTTCCTCCTGTGGTAGAATCTAGGTTTTATATTTTCATTTTACATCTTCCATGAAATAAAAATGAGTTTTTCCTGATATGAAAAAGTTTAAAAGAGGAAGTGAAAAGTTTTCCCTCAGAGAGAAGCTCAACAAATATTTGCTCAAATCATATCACGTCACATCACATGAGCCTATTTAGGATATTAGTTTATCTCAGTACCTAGTTACTTCTGAGAGAGAAGGGGTTTTATCAAGATAATTCTGAGACTAGTAAGAATAAGAAAGGTAGGACTCTTGGGTGGCTCAGTTGGTTAAGTCCAATTCTTGATTTTGGTTCAGGTCATGATCTCAATGTTGTGGGATCAAGCCCTGCTTAGGGCTCTGTGCTGAGCATGGAGCCTGCTTAGGACTCTCTCTCTTCCTTTCCTTTACTCTACCCTGTCCCCCACATACTCTCTCTCTCTCTTTCTCAAAAAAAAAAAAAAAAGAAAGAAAGAAAGAAAGAAATAAAGAAAGAAAGAAAGAAAAGAAAAAAGAAAAAAAGAATAAGGATGATCTATTTACAATGTTGTGGATAGAGCTAGAGTATCATGCTAGACAAAATAAGTCAGTAAGAGAAAGACAAATACTATATGATTTCACTCAAATGTGGGATTTAAGAAACAAAAGAAACAATTATAGGAGGAGAAAAGAGGCAAAACAAGAAAAAGACTCTTAATCATAGAGAACAAACTGATGGTTACCAGAGGAGAGGGGGGGTAGGGAATGGATTAAGTAGGTAATGGGGATTAAGGAATGTACCTATGATAAGAACCAGCTGTTGTATGGAAATGTTGAATCACTATATTATACATCTGAAACTCATACTGCACTATATGTGAACTAACTGGAATTTAAATTTTAAAAAGAGTTAAAAAAAAAAAAAGAATAAGAAAGTGACCGAAGGCTGACTATGGGAGTAAGGGTGGAGAGGATAATTACTTCTGCATTCCATGCCATCCTTTAGACATTTTTTGAATTGGGAACATTAAATCATCACTAAAAATTGTTGAGTCATTGAGTGTAGTCAAGAAAAATTGTCAAATCTTAAACGGCAGACTAGTATTAGACTAGACTTTTCTTTATCATGATGTTTGACTCTTCTTTTTAAACACAGCCATATGATTTAGATATATTCCTATAAATTTTATCCTACTGGTTTTTCACTGCCATTCCTGCTTGTTGAGTCTTTTCAGAATCTTGATTCTGTCAACTGTCATATTAACTTACCCTTCTAGACTGAGATCACCTGAAAATTTGATAAGCAAATCTCGTTTATCTCTACCACATATAAAAAATGTTTCATAGGACAAGGCCAAATATACTGGTTGAGGTTTTTCGCTTTTTTTTTTTTTTTTATAATTCATGGGCAAAAACTTGAATAAGTCATGACTCGTACATGATAAAATTGGGTAAAAATATTCAGTTTTTCTACTAGTATCCATGTCAGCCTGAATTAGTAATGCTACTACTAAGCATTCACAATCACATACAATTATAGTCAGGGTTGGGTAAGGATAAGAAAGAAAGGTCAGGTTTATCTGTTGTACAGAGTTCATGGTTTAAAAAAAGAGACAGAATAATGATTTCACATTTTGATGCATCCATTTCAACTATGTCAAAACAGACAAAAGAGTTCTATGTTAGAATTCTATGTTAGAATGTCTACATATGAGGTATGCATCTGTAGGAGTGCTGACAATGATTCCATCTTTGGCCCTTCATCTTGTTCATGCTTGCTCAATGACTTTTCTTGGGGCTATGGGTCTCAGGCCTCTTAGAGATTAACATACATATCTTAGAAATACCTGTTGAGCCTGGGATGGGTGGAGGCTTGTTTTGGCCTCCCAGGGGACTGTTAGAGATACAGGCATCCCAAAATCTAACTTACTAAAGGTTAGCTATCAGTTAAGTGCATGCAAGACTTTTGAGGTGCATGTGAACACTTTGATCTTACTAGGATGCCCTACTTTGTGTCAGTTTTCTTTATAAAACCTGTGGACTAAAGTCTGGATTTTGTGGAGAATAATTTGCAGCTGCTGTGAATCATCCTCTGCCCGATTCCCCCCATCAGTAAGTTACCCTGCATAAAGCTCCATTTAAACTGTATGCAGTGACATCCTTCATTTTCTGGTATCAAAGTGCCTTCTCAGTTTGAGGGATATTTTCTGTCTCTCCCGCACCTTCTAACAGCATCAATTGGTTCTTGTTCTATAAGATTACCTACAGCCATTTATTGGTAATCCACTCTACCCTCCCAATTGGTCTGGTGCTTTGATAGTGTAGTTTCCAAGTTCTGATTCACACATTTGACTTTTATGTGACTTTTTCTCACCCACCAATTGTCATTTCTGCCTGCTTGATCTGTCAGTATGCTTTGTGAACCCATGTTCGATGGGATATACTGGTGAATCATGTAATTTATTTATTAATGATATATTTCTCTAGATAAAGGAAAGCTAATAACGCAGGAAAAATGCAAGTAGAAGAACTGGGACAGCAAACCTGTGACTAAAGGGGAATTTTTAAGGGGAATTTTAAGGGGAATCCTTTTTCTTTCTACCCAAAGCCATGGTCAATGCAGGAAATTTACCTGAGTGCCTCTCTTGGCTGACACTGTTTTATTGTTTTCACTGTTATTTTCACTTTGTTTGTCTTGTTGAAGGCCACACTATATCTCCACCTATACCAAGGTCCCTGTCCTTGAATGACTATTAAAATTTAACCCCCCCCAGATTAGATATTGTGAACTCTCTTAGGATAGCTGTAGAAATAGCTCTCTGCTTTTCAGCTATCTTCATTTTGTCCTCTTTCATTGAAAACTCCCAGTTCCTTTCCTCATTCTTTTTTCTTTACTATCTTTAATAATCTTGTTGAGACCCTTCTAATATTAATGAAATTAGACTTAAGTAACTATTCCAAAGTCTACGTTGACTACAGTAAGGATATGTATTTTTTCTGAATTATTATTATTATTACTATACACTTATCTAAGTGTTCATATGTATTATCTCAATTCCATCATTCTGTTCAACTCAACACGAGATATTCTTCTTTTCAAAAGTCATTTAAAATTCATCTTTGTAGTTATTTTATTTTGGGTAGTACAGTCCAGTATTAATACATTAAAAAATAATCTGTGTTGGCCCACTTTGAATTCTATCATTATATTAAATCATCATATAATATTAATATTTATGTCTAAGATAAGACACTTGTATATATATTAGGACATTTAAGGATACAATTCTTTATGTTTAGTATTCCCTCTTTAGATATATGAATCTCTAATACAGTATTATAAAGTTTACTTATAATTTTTACTATTGCAGATTATTAATTTAAATACATTTGTGATTATGATTTTTTCCAGACTGTATGATGTACGTACAGTATGTACAGCCACATTCTTTTACAAATGTTTATATACTTTATTACATTAGGAATTAAGAGATAAAAGACAAAGTAGTAGAAATTAAGTTTATAATTCCTGATTAAAAAAAATAGTTTTTAATCTGTGAATTTCTATTCTCTGTTGTTATAAGCTATAGATCTATTCAGATTATATGTATAACTTAGAGATCATGACAGAGGGAGAGAGAAATGTGAGCATGCCACCCTACATTCATCAAAATGGAAGTCTCTTATGAAAAGTACACTTTTGATGATTTGGCAATAGATTTAGAGCTCAAAAAAGAATAAACCAAATAATTCTCTCTTAGAATAGGAAGGCACATTTTGGCCAGCATTTGAACCATATCAACTTAACTCCTTTGCACAATACTCTTTTCACAACTCAACTTGACCTTGAATGTGATTACTTTTTTAGCTATAACTGCTGTTCTTAAATATATGATGCCTACTGTGTTGTCAGATGGGTAGCAGATCTGAGATGTACAAAATTAGAATGAGATGTGTATTTCCAGGTGCACAGAGTTTGTGAAGGCCAGATCCAATCCTGTTGTGATGAAGCGTTAACTTGAAAGGATTGTTAGCCATAAAAAAGTCCCCCACCACGTACTCAGCTACACCTAAATTCAGCTAGTTAATGTGGGCTCCATTTCTTTGCTTGAGGTGAAATTCATGTGAACTGTAAATGCTTGATCAGGAATATTTCTCTGGCTTTGCCTGGCCAGAGAGATGCAGGGAGAGAAAAGCCCTAGGCCAATAGCATCCTGCTGACCAATTGTTGCTAGTCTGCAGCTCAGAAATGAGGAAAGTAACAGGGCATCATTAGAGTACATGGAAAATTTAGGTTTTTGGACATTCTGTTTCCAATCTCCAAATAGTGTTAATTAGTTTTCATTCATTTCTTGCCCCAAACAAATAAACAAAACAAGAAACCCACAAAAAACAAAAATAAATAACAACAACAACAAACTTCCATCCTGGTGATAAAGATCTCCTTTCTGTTTTAAATTTAGAAAGGAGTACTGTTAAGTCCCAGGAAATGCTAAAATTGATCTGCTTCTTTGCAGTATAAGGATATGAAGCATCAGGAAGTTTTTAGGAAAAAAATGTTGCAACTGGAACTATAGGAGAATAATTAAGGATAGAGTTGAGAGAGAGCTACAGACCTAAGTCCAGATAAGTGGGACTAGCAGAAGATGGATGTGGTAGTTACGCAAAGACAGAACCAACCAGTGAAAGCGGACATGACAATTTTGAATGACTTTAAAATTAGAGAAGTGAAACATTTTCCTAAAAATCCTATACCAAGATAGCACCTAACACAAATACTGATGCTTTTTTATGCCTCTTCTATAAAATGGGAAATAAAGCACAAAGGAGTACAGATTACACAAAAGACAAGGATGGATCAGAGCAAAACGAATATGACAATGGCATATGAGGATGGGTAGTTTAGAATGCTTCAATTCTTCAACAAGTGTTTACTGAGCCACTTTTGCTTTTGTTGTTCCAGACACCATGCAAAGACCTGGAGATACTACAGTGTATAAAACTACAGATAATCTCTGAAATCTTCCCTTGAGTAAAAAAGAATGGCATACACAAATATAAAATTACAGCTATGTTACTGTTGTTAAGGGGAGTGAGGTGATAAGGGAATGTGATAGGGAAGGCATACTGATATACGGCTGATGCCTCCTTGAGAGAGTGAGTTTTGAACTGAGATAGGAGGAGAATGTAGGAATTTGTTAAGTGGAGAAGGGCTGTTTTGGGCAGAGTTCAGAGTTCTGGGGGGAGTTCTGGGCAGAGAACACTGCATGCCAGAGTCTCTGGCTAGAAGGAGAATATTAGTTGTGAAAGATTTAAAATATGAAGTTAAAGAATGAAAATGATCATACAAAGAGATGCAGACCCCGAATCTGATTATTCAGGGTCTTGTAAGCCACATAAAGTAATTTTGCCTGTTATCTCAAGAGAACTGGAAGCCAAACTTCAGTGTGAAGAATTGGACTTGCTATCATTAAGAACAGATGTAGGCTGACTGGGAAGGAGTCTAATTTTAGGAATGGAGAGGAATGATGATGATAGATTGGTTTAGAGTGCAATTGGAGAGGATTAAGGGAATGGGGAAATGTGAGATATATTTGAGACAAAAATTCCATATGCAGATAGATGGAACAGCAAGTGGGTAACATAGCTAACCCCCGCCACTCCCTCTCAACAGCAATGTTTGTCAGAGGTTGTTCATGGTGCTAGGGCCAGTATATCTTCAAACGAAATGTCACTCTCTGGTGCAGGTTTGGAATATTTAAATGGTTGTTACTGTGATAAGAATAAATCTTAGAGAGGGAGAAAAACCATAAGAGACTCTTAACTCTAGGAAACAAGCTGAGGGTTGTTGGAGGGGAGGGGATGGGGTAACTAAGTGATGGACATTAAGGAGGGCATGTGATGTGATGAGCTGGGTGTTATAAGCAATGGATGAATAATTGAACTCTATCTCTGAAACTAACTATACACTATATATTAATTAATTGAATTTAAATGTAATTTATAAAAAAAGAACAAATCTTAGCATACAAAGTGCAGGGGCCAGGTAATTGAGAATACTTCGATAAGGAGAAAAGTGTGTAAGTGTAGGGTGGGGGGCAGAGGAAGAGCAAAAGATTTAGAAAAAATTAAGTTGCTTATTTCCTTAATATTTTTTTCCTGAAATGCATATAAGTAGTATCCCCTGTTTGAGCTCTGTGTGATTATTTTTACAGAGATGGAGAATGGAGGTAAAAGATATAGAAAACTGACACATCCTGAAATCCTGCTATTCATTTTGTTTGCTCTTTTAGAGGCTTATTTGAATTGTAGACTCTCAGGCCTAAACTCAGTCCTACCTTATCAAAATCTATTTGTTAACAGATCTCCAGGTGGTTTGGATCCACACTCAAGTTTGAGAATCACTATATGAAAAAATATCTAGTAACCATCCCAGAGATGGGATGGAGCACTGCACTACTGCACATTATTTGACAAATTGTAGTCCCTTTGTTGCTCAGCCTCTTTTAACATACACATTCACACAACATGACCTGAAGTTTATTTTCAAGTGTCATATGCGTGCTCAGATACCACATTAGTCATACATCTGTCTAATGCTATTCATAATTAAAAGAAAAGCACACAAACTTTTGAAAATGACAATGGATGAAAGTAAAATCAGTTGCAATGACAAATGAAGAAGAAAAATAAGTCATAGATCACATTTATTAAAAAGAAATTTCCACCTGAAAATTTGAGAAAGAATGTAGTACTAACCACAAACTTAACTCAAAAGATCAAAAGCCTTCCTTAACGTTGTCTGTCTGTGGAGGTTCTTAAAATTTCCCCCCTTCTTACTAAAAAACAAATCGCCTACCATTCCATTTACCTACTGCTATGTAACAAACCAATCCATAATTTAGCAACTTAACAAGTGATCACTGTATCTCATGGTTCTGTAAATTGGGTTCACCTGAGTGGTTCTGGGTTGGAGTCTTTTCAGTCAAATGGAATCAGAGGTTGGGGACATTTCAAGGCTTGACTGGGCCTTTTACCTAAGGTTATTCATCATGTGATGGTCAGCCGAAGCTGGCTGTCCTCTGGTGGCTCAGTTGGTGTGCTGATTTGAATGCTCCCCACGGTCTCTCCTTGTCCTTGCCTTTCCAATGCAGGAAGAGAAGGAGAGAAGAGAGGATAGGAGAGACATGGAGATGGAATGAGAGAGAGAGAGAGAGAGATTTCTGAAAATCATTAGACAAACTTAGGGAGAATTTTCACAGGTAGAATGGAATATATAATCACTACAAATTAGATGCTGTTTTCACCCCTCCCATAAATATAGATTTCATTTGCATCATCATCTCGTCTGCTAAAGGTCATTTTTAAAATGTGAATTTTTAAATGTCAGCTAACAAGGAAGTTTGACTACTCAATCTCTCCTGTTATTCTGATTCTACAAGTCTATTATTAAGAACATTTTAGTAGTTGATTGCTGATATTCCTAATTAAGCACTGGTTTGTGTAAATTGATTTAAGGTGACATAATTTTTAAAAATCATTTGGTACAGAATCTGCTGGATAGTTTGGTTGCATATCCCCTTTTTGACCAAAATGCATTAAGTGAATTTGCACAAGGAAATATAATTGTAATGTAATTATTGAAACTCCCACTGAGCCACAGATTACATGCGCTTAAAGACCATTGCTCAGGAGTTTGATAGAAGAAAAATCTGTGTTGGATGGAAATATGGGCAAAAACCTTAGACAAACTAGAAAACCTGTAAAGTCCTTCTAACTTGATGATCCTATAATTCTAGTGTCCATCTACATTTAACTTGGGCAAATCATAGTGGGCTCTCTCCTTGACTCAGGCCTCTTAGATGCTTTCTAAAAGAGACTCGGTTAATTGCTGCTGCCTTTGTCACAATCAAATTATCTATCCTGTGAAAAACCTGACTCTCTAATTAATGTTGTAGCATATGTACATTAATCTGTCTGCTCCTCTTGTTCTCTAATGAGACAAAACTTACTTCAAGATCTTTCTTAAGGAATAATAAACTGACTCAGCATGACACCATTACCTAATTAATAAAATGGTGACAATTTTGAAATCCCTATGCTCTGATTTTTCTTTAAAGAACACTGTTTTGCAGATTTGCAAAGGGACATAAGAAAGGATGCAAATTTAGCAGTTAGCAACCTTTGACTAAACAAACAAGGGATTAGATGGAATCAATACTGCTGAAAGAAACAGTCCTCTGGAAGACTGTTCTTCCAAACAGTCCAGGAAATCTGAAAATGCAAGAAAATAAATCTGTATCAGAGAAAATGGTCTGTTTATACTGACATCTAGTGGTATTCATTTTCATGTTTGCCTATGCCTAAATGAATTCCATAGGAAGATTGCAAATATTGAAAATTTATTATTCTATTTTAAAAAAATCAATGCAAACATATAACTGATATAACATATAATTTGACTAACAAGAATTAATATTTCACAAAACTACATGAATTGGTATCATCCTGTGATTGGAAGACCTATATTGGAAAGTGGTAATGGTGAATGAACTATGATGGACATGATGACCACAGGACACGGAATAATGTTTCCCGCATATACAAATATATTCATTTCTTTATGTTAAGCCATGTGGCCATGGATTTTATGTATAGATGTAAATATATTTATATATAGATCTATTTTATATATAGATATTTTATATATCTATATATGTATCTTTATTTCAGATAAATGAAACCAACGAATAAGAAGTTTATATATATAATGTATATTTATAGTTCATGTATAGTTTATATATTACATATATTTATAGTTTATATATCTATACATATCTATATCTCTCTATAAAATCCATCTATATATATATAGATAGGTAGATACATAAAGATATATCTATAAATATATCTTTGTTTCAGATAAACACAACCAACTAATCAGGGCATAAATACCTTTGTGAAAAAATGAATAAATTGTGGCAGATTTATCTTAAACTAAGCTAATTAAAAGGACTACATTCCCCAAAGGTTATAATGCAAAATATTCTCAGCTTCTGTTTTCTGATAGTTTACACCGAAAGAGTTTGACTAACTCTGTTATAAATGTGTATGTGTATGTAAGGTAGGGAGGTGTTGATGCAGAAGTACATACAACGCAATTGTAAGTCTGTTCTGACATTTAGGGTAGACCTTTTGTTCAGAATATATTTTTTTAAGGTAGAAATTAAGAATAAAATTTTGAAATAAACTACAGTACTTCTAAATAGCAAGCAACAATTTATACGAGTTACAGGCTTGTTAAAATCCAGGGGCTTAGGAAATTGCTAAGTAATATTCCCTCTAGCTGCTTCAGAAGAGAAGAAATTTGGACAAGCAACACTTTTTCAGAGGAAGATTTTAAGTTGCACCAAGTTCTGACACTTGGCCTTCTGAGAAAGCCTACAGAGAATTCCATCCTCTGGATTACCCTTATCGTATCTTCTAGATCATTGTAGAGAAGACCTTATCCATTATGGATAGATGCCTTCACTCAACAATTCATTCAACTAACATTTACAGCCATCCATACACCGACAGCTATGAATGAGTCCGAACCAGTATAAGCTCTTAACCTTGAGAATCCCCATGTCTTTGCTCATTTACCAAACAGAAGTCTTACCTGAGTGTCCCACAATTTCTTTGTCCAGCACTGCTCCATGGACTGTCTTTCAGGCATCATCATCAATATTCTGTGATATTAAATATAAAGTTTCAGACTATCCTTGAAATTTACGTCTGTCCACTTATACCCCCTATACTTCAAGGCTCATAGAAACTGCTTTGACCTTTGAGAATGCCTTTTTTTCTTTGCAAGATGAATCCCACACAGCCTGACACAGTAAGCATTACTTCAAAAGCTCTCCATTCTACTTTATTCTCCCATGTGATAGCCATTTTGCCTGCACGTGTCATGGGTGAATATTTTGAAAGATCCAATGTGACAATAATATTTCCAAGTTCTGCTCTGAGCATGTTGGAAAACACCTTCTCCTTAGAATATGTAACGAAGTTAAATAACTTGACTTCTCTGGACAGTAAAATTTATCACTGAAGCATTAATTCCTTGTACAGTTGCATGATTTAAATACTACTCCTTGCCCACAGAAGGGAATTAGGGTAAACAGATTCATAGAATTTCCAGCCTAAAAATTTGTTTGGGTGTTCTAGGGCATAGCCACAGGCAGATTTCAAAAGCCTTTTAAATACAGGAATCGAAAATGCTTCATACATGTACCTAAGGATAAGGAGTAAAAATTTACTTTTAACATCTATCCACAGGCTTGAATTTGACTGACTTACAAAATCTTCCTAAAGGAACAATATTAAGATTCAGTAAAAATGTTTAGTGATGCAACATGTCAAACACTCAGTGTACATATGCAACCGTAAGAATAAGTGCAGTACCCTTCCATCACCTTTGGTTTTACGGTGCACTGAAAAATGTAGCCACTGCCTGGTAAAGTGTCATCTTTCTCAGTCTAAAACAAAAGATCGGTGAGATTTTATTTTGACAGTGGCCAGAGTCTCTGTAGTATTTGCAAAAGACATTTTGATGGTAGCATATAGTCAATAGTACTTATAGGTGTATACGTGTACATATTGAAATTTATCAGTGATAATTCCAAGTAAGTAATGGGGTATTTATCTTAACTGTCATGCCACCCGAATTGTCACCAGTGATCCTCTATTAATGAGTATAATAAATGTCATAAATGTATTTTATACCTTTACTCAGATAATTAGCCACATGTAACTCTCCTATTTCATTTATTATATATTATATAAAAATATATTTATATTTCTATATTTCATATATATATATTTATATCATTATTTCAAAACCAACCAATATGAAGATTGATGCTATAAATAGCTTTGTGAAAAATAAATCATATCACTACATATTTATTTTAAACTAAGATCACTAACGGAATATATATATATATATAGAGAGAGAGAGAGACAGAGTCAGATCCCAATCTCATTATTCTATTCTCTGATTTAATTATCTGGGGTGAAACTTAGGTAAATATATTTTAAAATACTGGTAGAAATTCTAATTGTATAGCTATATGGTTGAGTAATTCTGGTGCTTTATTTCTGTCCTGCCAGTAATACTCACTTTTCTTTTTTGGTGAAAGGGAGAGTAAGGATGGCTTATATAAGCCAATAATACAAAATTCAAAAGAAAGAAAACATATATAGTAAAAAATAAACTTTAACCCTAAAAAAACTAAAAACCTCTTTAACCCTAAATCTAAACCACTCAACTGTCTTCCCTAGAGGCACCTACTATTACTACCATCTTCTGTCTCCTTCAGAAATAATGTATTCACAAACAGATATGATTTTTCCTTCAAAAGCTTTTCTCTACTTCCCCTTACCATACAAAAGATAAGATACTATACAAACTCATATGAATATTGCTTTTTAAAATATTTAATAATACATATAAACACCTCTCTATATCAGAACATGTATTTTTTTTCTTCTTGTTAACAATGATACAGTCTTCTATTCTGTGAATAAGGCGTCATCTATATAACTGACCCAATTCCAGTATCTCAGTCTGTGTATTTGCCCACTTAATACTGTATCAGATGTGTGAGAATAGCTGTAGAATAAACACTTGGAATGGATTTGCTAGATCAAGATATTGTGCATCTCTTATTTTGATAGGTAGTACCGGATCATGCTCCCCGAGATTTGACCACTTGACACTCTCACCAACAATATGTAAGTGCTTTTTTTCTATCTTGCTTACATAACACATTAGCAACATTTACATAACTACTAGTCCGATAGTTGAAAAAAAAATAATATTTCATTGTGGTGGTAAATGTCCATCTTCCCTCAGAGATGAGGTTGAGCATCTTTTCTTTTCTTTTTTTTTTTTAAGATTTTATTTATTTATTTGACAGACAGAGATCACAGGTAGGCAGAGAGGCAGGCAGAGAGAGAGGAGGAAGCAGGCTTCCTGCAGAGCAGAGAGCCTGATGCAGGGCTCGATCCCAGGACACTGGGACCATGACCTGAGCCGAAGGCAGAGGCCCCAACCCACCGAGCCACCCAGGCACCCCGAGCATCTTTTCTAAGAACCATTTGTATTTTATCTTTTGTGTGCTATTTGTTCATATCCTTTATGCATTTTTCTATTGGATTGTTAGTGTTTACCTATTGGTTTCAAGGTCCATTTTATATATTAGGAAAAACATTTTTTTATCTTGATTTTAATATGGTGGGTTTTTTTAATCCCTATGTGGATTTTTAAAATTCTTCTATGAGTAAATTTCTTAATTTGGTTTTAATTAGTTAGGTTTTGAGACATAATAGAAAAGATCTCTGTACTTTGAAACTATTTAGGTATCATCAAAGCTTCTTGTTTTTATAGTTTCACTTTTACATCATTACATTACAAATATTTTATCAATCAAATTAGTATTTGATTTCTATATCTCAATATTTATTTAGTCATTTATATACTACCTCCTCTATTAGATTTAAGTTGACATACATACATTAATGCAATATAATACATGAAATGAGGTTTAAATGAATAAAAACAGTGAAGAAAAAAATTGGTTTATATAAAGCAGAGATGTATGTGACTTTAGTATACAAATTATATGTAATGAAACTATTCCATTTTAAAATGGACAACAAATTTGTCCATAAGATGTATGAGAGTGTGATAGAAATATGGTATAATATAATCCGCTATTAAATTTATAGAATTATTAAAATTAATATAATCTAACTGACATAACATATGCACACATGCACATATGCCTTTTTTTATCAAGGATATCAGAATATTTCCTAACACTGAAGAAAAAAAAAAAAAAAGATTCCCTGAATTTTCAGGCAAAGCATATTAGGTAAGTGATAAGCAACACTCTGGAAAACATCCTTAAACACTGAGTGGATTCCTTAATCTATTTATTTATTGTCTCTTAATAAGTCTGGCAGCATCAAACTAAACAAACACAGTAGAGTAAACCAGTGCTACATACATCAAATCTGATATGACACGATCAAGGCATAAGTTTCTTTGTTTTTTTGATGCCCTGTATCAAGGAAATTTTATTTTTTAAACCAGAGGAATGTTGAACATGTTATTCAGATATTCTCCAAAATGGTAGTTTTTTCAACTGAGCTTTAAAAAGTACTTAGGAGACACAAATTTCAAAATTCACTTTTTGGAATTATACTTTTTCTAACTTGCCAATTGCATAGTCATTAATATTTATTCTTTGACAATCTATAAAGAGATGATTCCTTACCTACATTGTAAGACCCTCAAAGGCAGAGATTGTATTTATGTTTATAATTATATTTATGTATTTATACTTAAATATCCGTAGTACATAACTTCAGAAAAGTGGTTGGTTGGTTCTTAATAAAATCTAATGATTCATATGAAAATGGTTCTATTTCCATGATAGTTCCTATAGATAGGAAGGGATACCATTTTTTAAAAACCAGTATCATAATTATCTTAACATTATGCTGAAAAAAGAGAGATTGGTTTATTTTAGCTTGGTTTGCACAAGTGTGTTTTCTGATAAAAAGACTAAGAATAAGTAATAACTCTGTTATTATAGATAATAATTGACATCTAATTTCATTTGTATCACCTTAGTAGATTTTATCAGTTGAAGAAGCTTGTCTGTCTTGTTTAACCTTGTACTTCCAGCACTTAGAACTGTGCCTGGAATATTAACTATCAAATTAATAAGTGAATAAGGACTACTGTTTGTTTTTGACATTATGTAGTTTAATATACTAGGGCCACATGATTATACATCTTTTAAAAAGATGTGGGTATTAAGAAGGGCACTATTTCATGGAACACTGGGTGTGGTGCATAAACAATGAATCCTGGAACACTGAAAGAATAAAATTAAATTAACTAAAAAAAAGAATGTAATATGTATGAATTTCTAGGATGAATAGCATTGTAGTAATAATGATAGAGTTTTCTAGAAAGTGTAGAACACTGTTACCTTAAGTTACTTGCTAACTGTATTTTTATGAAATTGGTTAGTCTCACTGGTTCTTTGGTAAATAAAAAGTAAAAAATGCTTGGTCCAGTTAATATTATATTTTGATATGAGGAAAATTCTATTCCACTTAAATTTTTCATGTGGTCATGTCCTAATATCTTATTCTGGCAGAATTCAGAACACTTATTTGGCACTTTATTTACTTATTTATTTCATTAATTAATGCATTAATTCATTTGTTTTTATTTGAATATAATTGACACATGATGTATGTTAGTTTCAGGTGTACAATTTAGTGATTTGGCACATTTATACATTATGCTGTGTAGCTACCATCTGTCCTGTTACATCACTAGTAAAATATCATTGACTGTATTCCTTATGCTGTGATTTTTTTTTTTTAAGATTTTATTTATTTATTTGACAGAGAGAGAGAGATCACAAGTAGGCAGAGAGGCAGGCAGAGAGAGGAGGAAGCAGGCTCACTGCTGAGCAGATAGCCCGATGCGGGGCTCGATCCCACGACCCTGAGATCATGACCTGAGCCGAAGGCAGAGGCTTAACCCACTGAGCCACCCAGGCACCCCAATGCTGTGATTTTTATATTTGTGACTTATTCATCGTGTAACTTGAAGCTTGCATTTTCCTCTTCCCTTCACCCATTTTTGTCCTCCTCTGACCTCCCTCCCCTATGGCAACCAACAGCTTGTTCTTTATAAAAGTTATGTACTACGGATATTTAGGTATAAATACATAAATATAAATATAAACATAAATATAATCTCTGCCTTTGAGGATCTTACAATGTAGGTAAGGAATCATCTCTTTATAGATTGTCAAAGAATAAACATTAATGACTATGCAATTGACAAGTTAGAAAAAGTATACTTCCAAAAAGCCTGATTCTGCTTTTTATTTATTTTTGCTTTTTAGATTACACTTGTGAGTGGAATCATGTGGTGTTTGTCTTCCTCAGTCTGACTTATATCACTTACCATAAAACTCTCCAGGTTTATCCTTGTTGTCTCAAAAGGCATATTCCTTTCCTTTCTTATGGCTCTATAATAATCCATTGTGTGTGTATATGTGTATATATATATACACATATACACACATATACACCCACTTCTCTTTTCCTTTTGTAAAAGACTTCATTCATTTATTTGAGAGAGAGAAACACAGAGAGCACCAGTGGTAGGAAGGGCAGAGGGAGAGGGATGAGCAGACTCCCTGCTGAGTGAGGAGCCTGATTCAAGGCTCAGTCCCAGGACCCTGAGATCATAACCTGAGACAAAGTCAGACCCTTAACCAGCTGAGCCATCCAGGTGTCCTAAGTCCAGTTTCATTCTTTTGCGTGTGGCTCTCCAATTTGCCCAGTACCTTTTATTGATCATACTGTCTTTTCCCCTTTGTATATCCTTGCTTCCTTTGTCATAGATTAATTGACCATATAATTGTGGGTTTATTTCTGGGCTATCTATTCTGTCCTGTTTATCTGTGTTGACTTTTGTTCAGTACCATACTGTTTTGATTACTATAGATTTATAGTATATCTTGAAATCTGGCATTGTGATACCTCCAGCTCTGTTCTCTCTCAGGATTGCTTTGGCTATTTGGGGTCTGCATTATTTTAGCTTTAATTGTTTATAAATGCATTGCCTAAAAAAATTTATTGCCTCTTCTCCCACATAAATTATGATAGTAATTATAATTACTATTTATAATTATATTATATTTTAATATTTGTTTCATATTTCAATTTATTATACTTTCTGATATGTTTTCCTTTATTCTATTACCTGAATTTGTCATTTGTTGATTTAATAGGTATAAACACTGTGTCTGATCTGATGGTTATCCTTTATATCAGTTTCCACTTGTGTTTTCTCTTGATTTGTTAGATGTATCAAATCTACAAAGTGTTTTTTCTTCAGTACTTTTCTTAAAAACATTTATTCCTTATTTTTTTTCCTGTATCCAGTGCTAATATTGAAAATTCTGATGCTAATAAGGTGGTCATATCTTTCCAAATCTTTCTTTAAGCAAGAATTTTTAGCATTATTATTTTGTCTTTGATGTTTTTAAATGTCATGAAAATGTATCTGCATATGGGTTTTGTATTCTCTTCTGATCACTACTCTATCAGTGGTCTCTAATTTTTCTGTTATGCTAGCTCAAGCATTCGCTTGAGCTACTATAACAAAATACCACAGACTGGCTGATTTAAAGAACAGAAATTTATGTTTTATGGTTCTGGAAGCTATAAGTTCAAGCTAAAGGTCTGGTTGATTCAGTTTCCAGTGAGGGCTCTCTTCCAGGCCTGCAGTGGTTGCCTCTTGCTATGTCCTCACATGGTCTTCCTCAGTGGGTGATTTGATACCATGAGTAAAGAGATTTTGAAATCATTTTGAGAATCACAGCTTTAACTATATCCTGCATCTCAGCCTCCTATCTTCCATCCCAACACAAAACACATACATTGTCTTTTACAATGCATTTATTTCTACTTAAAGATATCCTATATTGATATTTATTCATTTTTATTTATTTTTATGTTGTTTTGGTTTTTAATTCATATGATCCATGCTTTCCTCTTTTGTAGATTCCTTAGGGTACTCTTGGAATTTTATCTGTCTTTAGTATCAGTTTTTGTCCCTCTTTAGTCTAGGCTATGCAATACAGGAGCTGGGAAAATCATAAAGTCACCACCACTTTAGTGGTACTTTGAATTCATGTCTTATTTCCCAATCCATCTGCTGTTTTATATATATATACACACACACACACACACACATACATACATACATACATACATATATATACATACGTGTGTGTGTGTGTGTGTGTGTGTGTGTGTGTGTATCTTTTCAGTCCAAGACTTTTACGTGCATTCAGTGAGAAAAGTCTCTGTAACTGGAATCTCCCTGTCTTGGCTGTTTAAAAGACAGAATTTGAAAAGTTAGGCAAAGAAGAATGAGTGAAAAAATTGGAGGACAGGGTACAGTTGAAAATTACAGACTGGGCACTATGATAAGTGGTAAAGTGCTTGGATTTTATTTTAATAAAAATTAGAAATCCCTGAAGGATTTAATCAGATCATAAATATAATGATTTACATTTCAAATAGCTCACTCGAGCTGCTATATGGAAAATTAATTGTGAAAAGATATTTGTTGAGGGTTTAAATATGAGATGTTTCTTTTTTTTTTAAGATTTTATTTATTTGTTTGACAGGCAGAGATCACAAGTAGGCAGAGAGGCAGGCGGGGGTGGGGGGAAGCAGGCTTCCCGCCGAGCAGAGAGCCCGATGTGGGGCTCGATCCCAGGACCCTGGGATCATGACCTGATCTGAAGGCAGAGGCTTAACCCACTGAGCCACCCAGGTGCCCCTGAGATAAGTTTCTTAAAGAGAAAACACTTTAAAGGTAGGAGTAAAATAATATGCCAGTAGATAGAATCTAGGGAAAGAGGAAGCAAAGGGATAAAGATGATACTGCTATTTTTGGCCTAAATAATTAAGTACATAACAATAACTTTACTGAAATGGGAAAGATTGTGAAAAGGCAAGACTTAAAGTTAAATATGAGAAGATTTTTTTTTTTTTTTTCCTTTTGGACATATCACATTTTGCCTATCTGTTAAATATCTCAGTAGAGATGTCAACTGCACAGCTAGATACATCAGGTAATTCCATTACCACAGTTCTTGCTAATGGTGAACTATTTTGGATACAGTTCCTAAAAAAGCTCAAGGGTATGCATGAAACATAATTATTTTTTTTCACAAATACTCATTATGTCCCAGTAATGCCATGTTTCCATATGTAAGAATCACCCTTTATTTTTTAATAGCTTTTCAGAAACATATTTTATGGTTTGATTATAGGTCATGCCATAACAAGCCCAAAGTGCTTTAATTTCATTATATTTGTGTCATATTACAAATGTAAACAAGTATTTGTTTCTTTGGTCTCTTTTATAATGAGTGTGCAATGTGATGCAGCATAGTTTCCAATAACTGAATTATTCAATTTCAAATAACATCTTGCAGGATCTTTATTTTTAGCTTATGATAGTCTTTTCTCAGTCCAAATCACTTTAATGTGTCTCTGACTATGTGTGATGGATATAAGATCCCTCATCCCTTCATTTAGTTCTCTGGTCTCTAATGATTGACTGTTACTCAGAGTCCCTACTTAATTAAAGATGTTCACTGCCTTCTGGAATTTTTTATCATCTGAAATTTAGAACTTGAAGATACCGTAGGTTTCTACTTGCTAGAAAATCATGATGGTCTTTCAACAATTCATCCCATCAGAATTATTATCCTAAGTCAGGAAAGACACACACACACACACACACACACAGAGTTCATAAATACACACACTGTACACACAACCATGCACACATAGTAGTGAGCAATGTTGGAGTGATCTGTGTTTTCCACACTCCATCTGTATCTCTCAAGAGATGGGATATAGCAGGAGCCATGTTTCTCTAGAAAACAAGAGACAGAAGCATAATGATATCTAATTAAAATGTTCACAGCATTTCCCAAGAGATATAAGCTACTGACATTTTCCAGACTGCAAGCCAAGAAATGCTAAGGATTATACAGATGTACTTTGCAGTCTACAATTACCATGCAATGAAAACAGAGTTTAGACACAGTTCAGGAAATATGGATTGGATAACCTTTCTTTAGAACTCAAAAATTAAAAGTTAGGTCCTATGAGAACTTAGAGTAAGTTGAGCAGCTCATTTCTTCTCAAAGTAAATCAAGAATCCATTTCTTCTGCTTCATGGGACATCATCCTCTAGAATGGTTTCTAACATCTGTATCTGAGTCTGCCAAAACAATAGCTGCTTTGCTGTATACCTTTTTCCTCCCAACTGCTTTCCTATCTATTTTAACATTCTACTCTTTCCTCTGATTATCACACTCTGGTTCTCCAGCATTATTATATTTCTTATATGTGAACAGTGTTACTAACATCAGCTCCTCCAAACTGCTCTGTTTCTTAATTCCTTATAGTATTACTCATTGACACATTGAAAGGACAAATGTTTATTGAGCAACTGCCTTGTTCAAGATACCCTTTGAAGGAAGGAGACATATCCATAATTAGTGTAGACAGAACTCCTGTTCTCATGAAGCTCACGTGTTAATGCAGGGAGAAGACAGAGAGTCCAGAAATAAGCAATATATATTATTTGCCATACTTATGAACACCAGGAAGAAAACAATGCACACTAGGAGAGAAGAAAGTGATAATGGAGAGGATAACTTGGGGTTTTGCATTCAGTCCCTCAGAATGCATACCTTCTCTTCCTTCCTTCAAGAACTGGTATGCCCAAGAATTCATTTTTTCTTCCTTTCACAGAGGCATTCATGATGCCACTAAATCCTCAGATTAGTTTCCACCGTTCATTTCTGTAAGTCTAAAATAACTATTTTAGGAGAATAATGGGAAGTGTACTTTGTCACCTGAAGCTTAATTTCCTGTTAGCAATAGAAATAGGTCTTTGCATTATTACACAGAACACCATCAGTCCCCTTTTCTCGCTCCCTTGCTTCAAGACCACGGAGGTCTTAGAAAAGGAGGTCCTTTTCTAATAAAAACATCTGTCTTTCCCCCCCCCCTGTGTATTATTTGTTAAAAATCCACAGAACCTTTGCGGTGAAAGTAAAAATTCCTATACATTGAGACAGAACCTGTCTTAAACAAACTTATGTCTTTTACTGATCACTGTGTGTAAAAAGGTAATATTATACAAATATCATTCCCTTGAAGAAAGAAATGGATTGCAGTGGGATGGGCAAGGAAGATTTCATTTGTTTCACTAACATTAATTCAGATGGAATATCTTAAAGCTTTGGAACTAAGAAAAGCATTCCAAATTAAAATTTCTGCTAAACTAAATTTTTCCTAGAAGACCTATAGAAACATTTAGAAGCTAAATGTGAGTTTGGGTAATGAATGAATATAGAAGGAATGAGTATAACAAACCATTATTAACTGTTAGTGAACCTATATTAATGGACATCTATGCCCAAATCTATGTGCTAATGATGACTCTTAGATGACTATCAGTTTTATAAAGAATATTTCCTGATACTGCTTAAACTGTTATATCCTCATTTCCTCTCCAAACAGATTCTTTGAGCATGGCTTCTGTTAGTTTGTTTCTACTTGCGGTCATTACCACTCCTCTAATGTGCAGTAAGCACTTTACTGCCCTTTTCATATGTCCATTGCATAGCAATATATATGCATAAAGGTGAAATATAATTGGGATCATCTTGACATCTCTGCCTTCAATCGATCTAAACAGAATGCTATATATAACATTGCTTCTTTTTTTTTTAAGATTTTATTTATTTATTTGACACACACAGAGAGAGAGGGAGAGAGAGAGCACACAAGTACATGAGCAGGGGAGAGGCTTACAGAGGGAGAGGGAGAAGCAGGCTCCCGGCTGAACAGAGTATGATGGGGGCTTGATCCCAGGACTCTAGGATCATGACCCCAGATGAAGGCAGATGCTTAACTGACTGAGCCACCCGGTTGCCCCTATAACATTGCTCTTTAAATATCAGTTCCAGGATGAATATATGGAGCAGCCTTGCATGCATGCATGCATGCAAGTGGTATATATAAAGAAGGGAGAGTAGGGGCTGCGTCACAGTAGGCATCTATACCCAAAAGAATAGATTAGCCAAATGGCAAAAAGAGTGATATATACAATCTGAATTCAAGGATACCAAAGGATACAATAAAGAAGTTTATAAGCATTTTCAGAGCAGTAGAATGCCATTAGTCTAATTTTTTTAAAGATTTAATTTATTTATTTGATATATATAGAGAGAGGTGGGGAGCACAAGTAGGCAAAGTGGCAGGCAGAGGGAAAGAAAGAAGGCTGAGCAGGGAGCCTTATGTGGGGCTCGATCCCAGGACCCTGGGATCATGACCTAAGCTGAAGGCAGCTGCTTAACCGACTGAGCCACCCAGGTGCCCCGCCATTAGTCTAATTTTGTTTTTCTTTTTAAAATTAAAACATGTTCATTGATATAAAATAAAAATTATAGATAATTTATTAAAAATATTTAGCACTGTTGAAACCTTAGGGAATGTTCTTTCAAAAAATTTTTACAGAAATATGATGTTTTATATTTTCTTTGGTAATCACTTTTCTTTTTTCCTTTATACCAGGCACTGTGGTAGATTTAATAGTGAACATAGCAGATGTAGTTTTGCTCTCATAGTATATGATATAATGTATCTTTCCATGTTGATATTATTCATTAACACATAAATGTCTAAATCTGTATTTCATACATTATTTAACCTTACCCTATTGCCAGACATGTAGTTTGTTCTCTACCTTTTTCTATTAGTCCCAATAATTCTCCACCTGTGGAATCCCTGAGACAAAATGTCCCTTTCTTAGTTCAATTTGACCTACCCTCTCATGCAGTGTAGAGCCGGGTGTTTATTTGATTGGATTAAAATCATTCATACTAATGTAAGGAATACTTTCCAAGCATTCCAAAATAATTTAATCCGAAGTGCGTATTGGTTTTTGACACTGTCAAATTCAGCCAACATCAGTTCTTTAAGATCAATTCAGTGAAAATCATCTTGCCAAGTATTGAATGTATGGAATGACTAATTTATAAACACTTAGTACTTTCTTTTTTCTGAACATTTCTTAAGAATGGACAAGATTTTCCTTAAACATGGATTCTTCTCTCTACTTTTGAGGTTTTATGCTCTGCCTCTTCCCCTTTCTCTGACCCTGATTCTTTCTTCCCATCCTTTTGCCCTTGCATTTTCACTCACATCTCCTCCTGCTTCCACCTGTCGTTGTCCCTGCTCATGCCTCTAGCAAGAAGCCGCTACAGCAAATTATCCTGAACTGGATTTAACGTATTTTTCTGACAGTTTTCTGAGAATTGGTCATTTCACAAACTGGCTTCAGGCATATTCCCTGTACCCACCTCCCTCACTGAACCATAGCTGGAAACATGGCTTTTACTTTGGGGATTTCAGGTAACAATACTTGCTTATTCAAGGTCAAAGCACCTTCCTTTGTCCAACCTAACAAGGATTTATGTACATGAATCAGAAAAGTAACTTTACAGCATTCACCTTTCTTTCACACCAGACCAAGGATGTCCTGACAGTTTGAAGAAGGTGCATGATGTATATAAATATTTCTAATTTTACGTTCATGAATAGAGAGGATTTCCTAAGTTTAATTTATAAGTGACGCTATTGCTGGCATTTTTTCTCCTATGTTATTTTTCAAAGAGATCAATTTTGCTTGTAAAGCATGGATGCCACAAGCTGACTCATCATTTCTAATTTTTCACAAAACCTTCATATGCTAAATTCAAGCATAGATACTGGAAATAGTCTTCAGAGAGTTTTCCCTCATCCTAATATACTTGACAGTCCAAGGTCACGGCTGGAGTTGAGATGGTTACAGAGCCATGCAGCTGGTTGGTGAGCCCCGTGACTCTGCCGTGGTAGAAAGGAGTTCTTTGAAAGTGTGAAAAGCCAGAAATGAAATCTTAATTTCACATAATAGAACTATAAATCAGAATCTCTTCTTTTTTTTAAGGTTTTATATATTTACTTGAGAGAGAGAGAGAGAGATTTTATTTACTTGAGAGAGAGAGAGAGAGAGAGTGTGGGAGTGGGAAGGAGGGGAGAGAGAGAAGCAGGCTCCCTGTGGGCTCAATCCAAGAACTCTGGGATCATGACCTGAGCCAAAGGCAGTCACCCAGGCACCCCAAATCAGAATGTCTTCTCTGCATATAATTGAATGGACATTGGTGATAAATTTTGTTCTTCCTGTATCATTTCACCCTTTTATCTATTCACTCTCTTGCACATGAAGCTACAGGCAACCCACAAGTGCAAATATTTACTATGTTTGAGAATAAGAGGAACAAAACAGTCCAAGAAAGTAAATACATTGTACACCATATAGAATTTAAAGTAAACATTACATAAAGAGGACATAATTCATCCTTTGTTTTCCTACTTGATAATATAAATCATATAGCAAGCCATAACCTAAGATAGAGTAGTTACCATGCATTTAGCATAATGGCTTAACCACATTTTCTCTGTAGGAAGTATTTCTATGATAATAGGGCAATATGAAAAATTGCCTGTAATAAAATATGAACACAAAAGATAACTTAGCACCTGTGATGCCCCAAATACGATATATCATAACAAATACACATTAATTTAAATGTATAATACATACCATAAAATCTCATCAAGTAAATATCACTGTATAATTCCACAGAGTTTTTTATGATAATTTTCTAAAATATTAAATAAACATTTAATAAGCTTAAAGTCTTTGCCCCATTTAGTGTTTCAGATTTTTTTTTTTTAAGATTTTATTTATTTATTTGTCAGAGAGAGAGAGGGAGAGAGAGCAAGCACGGGCAGACAGAATGGCAGGCAGAGGCAGAGGGAGAAGCAGGCTCCCCGATGAGCAAGGAGCCCGATGTGGGACTCGATCCCAGGACGCTGGGATCATGACCTAAGCCGAAGGCAGCTGCTTAACCAACTGAGCCACCCAGGCGTCCCTCAGATTTTATTTTAAAAAAACCTTTACATTTTATAATGCCAACGTTCAAATAAGTACTAGCCTAGCCATTAAGACACGTTAATCAAATATTCTTTATAATGTTTATAATGTTTGAACTCATCTAGGCTATGAAGATAATGTTAACTATTTTCTGAGTGTATGTGAAGTTGTGGCAAAAGAAGTTCACTAACCAAATGCTCAGATAAGGAACTATCTAGACACCTTTATTAATAACATGATTAGTATGGCAGACACCACCATTTGCCATCCTGGATCTGTTTGTTCTTTCCACCATGCTTAGAATGTTGTTGCTGTTGTTGTTTATGGTGGATGAATGATAATGATTGATATTACTCAACCATCAGAATCCTTTCTTGCTCTGACATCCTGCCTTGTGACTAAAGGTGGTTTGAGACCCATTTGAAGTTAATGATTCTAAAGGAAGTTTAAAGGGGAAGTGGAATGGCTTTCCTAGTAAATCAGTACAGACAAACTTGCCCCTCTATCTCATTGCCCACGTCTTGCTGTGAACATGATCATGGTATCTGGATTTGCAGGAGGAGACAAATACAAGAAAAAATGCAAACATGCTGATTATGGTAGAGCAGAAAGATAAAAAAAAAAAAAAAAAGCCCTTTCCTAACCCACACTTAGCTTGGTTTATTTAAAAGAATAAAAGCTGTCTGGCTCAGGTCATTTTCTAATTCTTCTTCCCAATCTAATATTTGTATTTTAAGTCACACAAGAGACTTTGTTATCAAAACAAAAATTTTAGTGGATAACTCTACCATGATTCAGGCCCCCATAGCCAGATTTCAGGAATAACAAGAAAACTTAATCTACTTCAAGATCACATTAATGTTAGAGCTGTTCATTTAGTTTCTTTACTCTCCTTTTATTTCCTTATCTCAGGTTTTTTTTCTTGTTATTCCCTAGATAGAAGCTAAAAATACCAAAATTCTGTGACTCAGTGACCTTAAAAATGTAAAATCAAGAATAAGAGGCATTCAGTCTTTAGAATATTTTAGGGATTCCAGCATAACTCATGCAAGGGTTACAGAACTCTTGAATACTTTGTAGTTGTGATAAGGAGACATTCACATCATATAGTATAATACCAGACAACAAATGCAAATAGTTCTTACACTAATCAGAGATTACCCTGGAGTATCTGACCACTAATGCTACTTTCGTTGACCAGCTGACTTACTGGATTGAAGTACTTAAAGAATTCCAAGGTTATGAAATTTTACAGTTAAGATGATTTTGACTAGAGATACCAAAATACACAACAGGAAATAGCTAATGTAATGGGGTGTATCAAATCCACGTAATAAAACCAGAGCCTCCTGACTAAAGGTTTGTGTGGTGGTTTACTCAAAGCACCCAAGGTCATTCCACTTCTGCTACTCAGTGCATTGGTAGTGTCTTACTACAGAGTTATGAGACATCTGCCATACCCCACAAGACAATATGTATAGCAGGAATTATGGAAACAGGTAGGGAAAAGTGGATTTCTTCTCACATACTGGTCTCTTTCCTTAAGAGGAAAACTCATTTCCAGAAGCCTCTTAGCAGATTCTCCTTGTAAGTCATTGGGCAGAACTGGATCGCAGGTCTTTTTTACGTCATTGGGTGGCAACCTAGATGGGCTTACTTTATCTGAGCTGGGCTGGGGTAGACACCTAAACTCCTTGTAAATACAGTCATCAAAATGATATTCAAATAAAATTGAGGCTCAACTAGTGATGACTATCAAGTTCTCTAAGGTTTTTTTTTTTTTAAGTTTTTTTTTTTTTTTTTTTTTCTTAAAAAATTCGGAATAACTGGCTGTATTAGTTTCCTAAGGCTGACATAACAAGGTGCCGCAAACTGGGTGGGTTAAAACAACAGAAAGGTATTCTCTCACATATCTGGAGGTCAAATATCTCAAACCTAGGTGTTGGCATGTTCTCTCTGGGGGCTCTAGGGAAGAACCTGTTTTCTGCCCCTTTCTTAGTTTCTGGTGTTACTAGGGGTACTTGTCTTAGAGATGCATCACTCAAGTCTTTGCCTCTGTCATCACAAGGCTGATTTCCTGCATCTCTGTGTTATAAGAACACAGTTGTACTGGGTTCTTATAAGAACCCAGTTCTCTTCTTATAAGAACACCAGTTGTACTGGGTTACGGTCCAGAGCAATTACCTCACTTTAACTCATTTACATCTGGAAAAGTCCTATTTCCAGATAAGTTCACAGGTACTATGGATTAAGACTTCAGCATGTACTTTTAGAGGATATAGTTCAAGGACAGTACTGACATGGCTGAAAGAATGCTTGGGGTGTGTGGAGTTAGGGCAGTGACCCTCAGAAACACAAAAATGGAGCTACACTTGAGAATACCCATGGTAGAAACTAATACGCAGTATTGTCAGAGTATTGCCAGTCAGACAATCTGTTTAATTATTTTTAGTTTTTCTCTCTCTTTGTTTAAGATTCAGATTTCTTCGAGTGACAATTAGATTGGCTATGTTTGAACAACAAGCCCATCCTCTGACAGGAAATAGAGGAGACTGATAGAGTATTTTGATCTCCTACCAAGGCTTCACGTAATATCAAAGAGGTCGTTCCCTACAGGAAAAATAAGTATGTTTACCAGAAGAAAAACATGATGGAAGTGAAAGTACAACTATGCACTGCACGACTTAGTTAGTCTTGCCTTGTCTGCCCCAGGTTGGCAAGTGGCTCCACGAGTGTCACAATGGCAGTCAGAAATTAGGATAGTCTTGGTTCCTCTTGGACAGCCTGGTCACAAGTCTCTGTAGGAGACTTTTGGTCAGGGGAGAGTGCTGTAGAAAATAGCATAGCATATGCATTAGACAATAAGAACTGAAGATAGATAAGAGCAAGCAGTCTGTTCATTTTGGCATGCCCCAGATAAATATTAGCTCTGAATATAGGTACAGATAAATATAATATTGACTGCCATATTTATGAATATTTTATAAACAGATTTTGTGTCATCCTTAGCACTGGGAAGGAGTTACAGAGCAAAGAATTTAAAGCAAAGTAAGAGAAAAGTAAGAACAATGTGAATTTCAGTTGTCACTAACTATATACATATAAGAAATTAATTTGACTCAGTGTATAGTTTGACATACTGGAATGAACCCAAAGTTTGGGGACACAAAAACAAAACAAAAACAAAAACAAAAAGATAGAGATTAAAGAGAACCAAACTTCAGAGAGATCTGGATTGAAATCAGGATTCTGCTCCTTGTTGTATTTATGAGAAGAGTATAAGTAAGGTATACAGTGATTGTTACATGAATACATGCTTAGCAATAGGTATTTGTTAAATGGATGAATGAATGATGAGTCAGTAAATGTGAAGGTAGCTTATGATGAATTCAGTGTGTTTGTAAACAAATAGTGGGAAGGGGAATACACACATGCAATGAAATTCCTTTTCAACTGTAATGTAAATGGCACTACACATAAAATAAGAAACAAGAACAATCCTTCACTGCCTCTGATGATCATCTATGTACTGTGCCCAATCTCATGTATTCATTGAGCACTTTGTCCTAGGTAAGACACTGTACATAGTATTAGGAAAATACACTGAAGTCCCAAAGTCTCTGCCTTTGAAAAAAATGTAAACTGTTTGGAATGAGGAAGGATGGCATATGCTTTTATCCAAGGTGGATAGAAATTAATCAATAGAGGTTTGATAACCCAGTGAGAGAAAACAGAAAGGATTGTATTTTGACTGGTAAGACCAGGAAAATCTTCACCATTAAGATAAAATTTGAAATTGGGTGTTAAAACTGTTAGTAAGATCTAGTTGTGATATTTTTGTTTTCTGTGTGTGTGTGTGTGTTTTCCCTTGGTCAAAAAGAGATACTAGGAGAATAAAAATGTTATTTAATACCAGTCAAAAGGAACTGGAAGTCAAATACACTTTGGTCCTTACTTAAGTGATTTTTTTTTCTTATGAAATAACATTTATCTCACTGTGACTCACACACTCCTCAAAGCTCACTGTTAAGATTATTTTCACTTTTTAAAGAGCTGCCACGTAATTACCCAAAAAGATATTATGAGGGATAAAAAAATGTAAGAGCTAAAGGTGTTACAAAGTATCATGTAAATAAACAGCTTCATTTCAAATATTAGAGAGGAAAGCATAAATGTTGTTTGCAGTAGTTTGATAAATTAGCTTTACAAGGAACAAGCAGAGATAGTTTGGCTGCCACCATCTGGTGCATCAGATTCACTTGCACCTTTGCTCCATGTCCCCTTACTGAGCTCTGATCCTCTGTCTTATTTAGAGAAGGAGGAGCAATCTGTGTGTGTGTTGGGGGTGGGGGAGGTAGTTTACCTTTCTTAACCACTTATTTCCCTGAACTATTTATCAACACATATTCCAGCAAAGATGGTAAGGTAAAAACTGAAGGGTGAGGAGAAAATACAGCACTTTTAAAAAAGCATAACTGAGTTTGTGTTGAAGGGTGCTTAAGCTGATATATGGCAGTGTTCTAAAAAATAAATAGATAAGTCACTTCAGAGCAAAACCCAAAGCTTTATACTTACCTATTCCCTTGTGTTTTGTTAGGAGTTCAGCTATATTTGAAGGCACTCCAGTATAAATTAGAATGGTCTCCAGATGTTTTGGCACTGTAAATGACCAGGCTAAAATTCACTTTTAATGAACTGTATTTTAATGTCAGTCTCTTCTGTCTTCTTAAATGACAAAGAACTCATCTGACTTTGTAATGAATGTTCAACTGTTCCATTACTGAGTCTGCCATTTATTGTGCCTCTGTATTTTCCCGTGAATTCATGTTGATTTTAGATGTGTCTAGTAGGAGAATGGTTAAGATTTAGGAAGAGAGTAAACCTAGAATCAGTGGGACATGGACTGTCTGGGTAGAATACCAAAATCTAGTTGTGACAATTTCCTTACTGAAAACCACAGGTTTGGAGGCCAGAGAAAATGTAAATAAATACAGAGGATAGAGAGCAGAATAAATAACCTGATAGCACGAGCTCGGAATCCATGACTTTGAGTTAACTGTAATTCCTATATCTCTTTTATGATACTTAGAACGAAAGGTTTAAGAAAAATTGTGCCCAAAGATTTCATAGAACTCAGCTTCAGGATTATTTGGATCAATGTATTTGGAATTGCTTTTCCTTTGTAAACTTACATACATATGATGTTTTCTCTGCTGTTCTACCCATAGAATTACAAAACTCTTGACATTATAACTAGATGGAGTGAAAGGTTATAAAACTTTTTATATAGATTTCTCCTTTCAAACATAATGGAACTACAGTGCTAAAACTTGGGAAAGTGGCAGGCAATTCATAGAGTTGGCCATCTTAGGTGCTTCGAAGAGCCTCCAGGAAGGAAGAAAGGTGTAGGCCTGGGGGAGGGAAGAAACATAAAAAAAAATTATTAATGGAATGGATGCATAAATAAAATCTATTGTTCTTTTTCTTCTAGGTAATAAAAAGTGACTTGTGATTTTAGAAAAAAATCAACGTGTAGAACTATATATTGATTTGCATAGAAATATACAAATTTATAAATAAACGAAATCATGTATAAAGTGGTATGACTCAGCAGTTTATCTATTATTTATGGATTCTAGGTCCTGTGCTGAATGTTATATGAATAATTTGTCAAACTAATTTGACAACTCCAATCACCGAATAAGTAGATTAAAAGGATGATTTTATTGAATCCTATTGTTTTCCTAATCCACAATAGGAAAGGAAATATTTTAGATTAATAAATGTATGTTAGAATTTGGAGTAGGGGAAAAATATGCATGCCTTTATATAAAATAACTCTTTACTTATGATATGTCAAGCATTTAATGAACTTGATGTATTTCCTCATGAACATACTTTTCAACCTTGTTTCCTGAAGCTCACTGTTAAAGTAGATAAAGCTGCCATTCTGATTGTAGTCATAAACTACCCAAGAATATTATGTTGAAAGATGATACCTTTAAGGCATCTTTTATTTCTTTCATCAATTCTATTATCTAATTTGAATTTATGAATATCAAAAGAAGGTTTGAAAACAGATTATGGAAAACTTCAAATCAGTGGGCTCTTTGAAATGCTCTTGGTTTTACTGTATTGCTACTTCATTGCTTCCTGTATTAGACCACTATTTTGTTAAATTTTGCATTTGAAATGTAATTGCCTATTCAGTAATTCCTAGCATTAGTCAGATTTCTTGGATTACATAAATATTGATTTACTTTTACTGTGACTGATAACAAGAATCACTATCACTGAAGCATTTAAAAAAAAACCTGTTGAGAAGACTATTCAAATACTTTTATTTGAGCAATTTCTGTTTATAATGTTTTAAATATGCCAACTTTATTACAAAAGACAAATTGAATTGCTTGAGTAAAATTTGGAAAAATTGTCTCTGATTTTTGGCTGTGAGTCCTAGAAGCACTATGAGAATGGTGGCCATCGGTATCACCAACAATGGAGTATCAGAGCTAGTTAGAATCATACTCATGATAATAGGGAGTACCTATTAAATTGAACAAAAACAAAGAAATAGGTAAATTATACTCTATGTTAACATGTGGATTTAATTGCATATTCTAGTATATTCACTTTCTGTGTAAGTCTGTAAGATGCTAGGTCCATAACCATGAGGTTGAAGCAGGGTGTGACCAAATTTCTGGAGAATTCTCTATACCATAGGCCAATCATGTTTCTTTCACATCTGAGGCAATGCATGTGAACAGGTGAATTCTCTTCAGTCCATTTATTTTCTGGGTTTAAAATGAGGTTTCTCAGCTTTAGCACTACAGACACGTTGGGCTTCATGATCCTTTGTGGGGCACTGGGGTGGGGTTGGGGGCCTTATGCGTTATAAAATGTTTTAGCAGAATCTCTGGCCTCTACCCACTAGATGTCAGTAGTGCCTCCCCAATTGTGGCAATCAAAAATATTTCCAGACGTTGCCAAATATCCTCTGGGGGTCAAAATTTCTCCAGTTGGTCACTACTGATGTCAACTATAGTATCTTCTTCCAAAAGGTAAGCGTATCATTTTTAAAAATCAGTTTACCTATCCAAATAGCCCGTATCTATACAACTGGGTTAACTTCTCCAAGCGGGCAGATAGATTTGTAGAAAAGAATAAAAAAGAAACTTAAGGAAAGTCTAGGTCAAACGCTGTTTTTTAACTCTGAGAATAGTGGAAGGTATGTCACATTTTGCATGACATCAGCCTGTATTATCACCTATTGTACTTTATTTGCACGAATTCAGCCAACAGATAAGGACTTTGTGAACTTGGTTCACTGAAGGGTCAGACTCTCATGCCTGTGAATTGTTCTTAAACACATTTTCTATTGCATTGGGCACGGATAAGCTTTTCCTTAATGTCAGGCATGCCTATCATCTTATTCATCCTCATTTTCTTCTAGAATATGTGTGGACAATGAAAAGGCAGTTCTGGCTTGTGGATTCAGTTCCTGTAATGCACCTTTCTTATACTGGATTTAATACCTCTTTCACAGAGTTTTTGTTGGGTTGTTTTTTTAAGGTTAAAGTGCATGTACAGTGTTTTTATCAACTGATGACCAAAATGATCTTAAAACTAAATTTTGCGATAATGGTTGAAGCAGTGATTCCTGAATTGTGGTGCTGTGATCAGCAGTAGCATCCTCATCGGGGAACTTGCTTGAAATGCAGTTTGTCCAATGGTGCCCTATACTTTGTGAGTCAGAAATTCTGGGGATGCCTTAACATGCCTTCCAGAGGATTCCAATGTACATTAAAGTTTGAGGTCCATTGGTTTCTAGGCTTCATTTTGGGGAAAGTTACAATTTATCCAACTGATATGTGAACACCAAATGCTCTGTAATATTTTTCCTTTAGCTGTCAGTGTGATAGCTGATTTTTACAAGGCAGAGAGCTTTAGGAAATTAACTAACGGCAAAGCAAAATATGCATATTGATAGTATCTCCCAAGCTCATATTCACCCCACATTTTTTTCTCGTTCTTTTCTTTTTCTGCCTGTGAGAGGCCATAAAGCCTTTTCCCTTAGCCCTGTAAATTGGCAGTAATTGACAGCCTGACTGGGAGTTGGGCTATAATTCCAAGTTTGAAGGAGCCAGGGACATGAACTCTAGCTTCACCTCTTAAGATGGATGTGAGGTCAGGAGCAAGGAGCAGTGGGGTAAAGGGTTCCCTGGAAGCTTGGACTCAGGGCTATTGCCTGCAGCCTTTGCTTTCAGTACATTGAGTTCAGCGTGAGGGCTGCCAAATGAATATACCTCTCACAAGCATTATAGTCATTTTTCTTTTTAACCTACACCTGAATGACCCAGAAAGGGTTATACCCAATGACAAATTTATCCATACTGGCTGACAAACTCCAAGTGTTCCATCGCCCTACAGAAAACAGTGCAAGAAACTCTAAGCCAAGCTGGTGCTCCATTTAGCAAATGGCAAATAATATCATTCTGACAATTACAAGCTGTTTCATGCTACTGACATGTAAGCAGCTGTAACTGAATATACAAAACTTCTAATACTATCAGATCTCAATCTACACTTCATCCTGTCAACAAGTGCTTCAACATTTATTTTGTCCAAGAATAATGTATGTAACAATAAATTTTATAGTCCTTGGCATCAAGATAGTCCTAGTCTCATCAAGAAAAGTAATCAAAATTATAGTTTCAAAGAGCTAAACACTGTGACCAAGTAGTGTAGGAAAAAAACAAAAAAAGTATCTGGATTTAAAAAAAAAAAAATTTTTTTTTTTTTGGATTTTTTTGGTTTATTTATTTGACAGACAGAGATCACAAGTAGGCAGAGAGAGACAGGCAGAGAGAGAAAGGGGGAAGCAGGCTACCTACTAAGCAGAGAGCCCAATGTGGGGCTCGATCCCAGGACCCTGGGACCATGACCTGAGCCAAAAGCAGAGGCTTTAAACCACTGAGCCATCCAGGTGCCCCAAAAAGTATCTGGATTTTTTTTTTTAAGATTTTATTTATTTATTTGTCAGAGAGAGCGAGGGAGAGAGAGCGAGCACAGGCAGACAGAATGGCAGGCAGAGGCAGAGGGAGAAGCAGGTTCCCTGACGAGCAAGGAGCCCGATGCGGGACTCGATCCCAGGACGCTGGGATCATGACCTGAGCCGAAGGCAGCTGCTTAACCAACTGAGCCACCCAGGCGTCCCAGTATCTGGATTTTTAAAGACAATATCTTTTATTCTCGTGACCTCTTGCTCAAGATTGTTTTTCTCAAGTCATGTGTATTTCCTAATTTTTAGCTCAGAGAATATGCTGAGAAAAATCTCTATGGACTTCATCTTAAGTCTAAATTTCCACTGATTCCTATATCTATTTTTCGTACCATGCCCCCTGGCACTTCTGAAATACATGAACTTCTGAAATTGTAATCACAGAACATGGAAATACTAAGAATCACCTAGACAATCTTTTTTATTACAGGCATGTCCTCTCACCCTCATTGTAAGTAGTGGCAAACCAATTTCTCCTTGAGGTTCAGAATTAATAATTCCATAGTGCAATAACTATCTTCTTTGCCTGTTGATTTAGAGGTGTAAGGATCCCAAAGTGGCCAGTTGACAGACTCAACTTGCAGTTCAATGGAATCATTTTGTCTTCTAAGGTCATTCTGCAGATTAGCAACAAGTGTGAACTAAAAAATTGTTATTTCACTTCCTTTCTCTAAATTTCACAGAATTTCCTTGTGGTATACTCTTAACAGAAACATACAAGAAAGGGAATTTGGGAAAATGTAGGCAGGACTAGCCAAGTTGAACAATAAGTAGCCAAGCTACTTTAAAATTATAGTAACTTGTAGGTCTCTCAAGATTGAAATAACCATATATTTTTGTTTTAGAGAAGTTTATTTACGTGGAAACATTTTTCCTTTGAAACAAATACCTCTAGAAGGGCAGAACCTAAGATTATGTGAATGAAAGGCAAAAATTTTGGTAGTGGAATACTAGGCATAATATTGAAAGGAGCCACTCTTATTTCTATCCCTTTACCCTTGGTTATCAAACAAAATCATATACCAGATGCTGATTTCATATGTATACTTTATCCTAGAGTACATTGCTCAAGCGCTGTAAAATATCTCCACCTAATTGGTGCTATAACTGAGATCCATAAGAGGCCATTCCATCATTCCATCAAGCTAACCACTTCAGCATGATGGAGAACATGATAAACCTGTAAATCTTAAGGCTGTGGTTGTATTGCTGAATTTTATTTGTTGTGAAATGAGTTTCCTGGTCAGAAGTGATGCTATGTGGAATACTCTGGATGATAAACTATCTAGAAAATCTGTGGTAGTTTGGGAGATGTACTGCAAGCAGAGAGGCCACATTTATGTTCATGGTAATATCTGTTTCAATAAGAACAAAATGCCCCAACAACTATGTTGGAAGAGTTCCAATAGAATCACCCTGGCAGCAGGTAGGTGACTGATCCTTCAAGAAATGGTGCCATAATGGGGGTACACTGTTGGCTTCTGCTATTGGCAAAAGGGAAATTTGGGAGTGGCTGTAGCAAGATTGACCTAGGTAAGTGGATATCCATGTAGCTGACCCTATAAATAACTTCTATCCTTATCAAAATGGTTACTTTATTCATGAAGCCACTGTATAATGACAGGAATGACTGGAAAGACAGTTAGGAATGGAAAATATAATAAAGTCAGAGAGATTAAGAACAGGCTGGAACCCCATGAGAACAGATAGAAACCTGTTACCTATTGTTACCTCTGAAATTTCTGCTATTGGTGCTCTACAAAAGCCGGTTTCTGGTGCTATAGCTAAACACACACCTGGCCCAGAAGTCAGAGAAGCTGAGGGAAGATCCAAGGAAAGGTAGAATAGTTGCAGACCCAGCTAAAGAGTCACACCAGTGAGGTCAGTAGACAAATCTGTGACACTGTGTGTGAGTCACAAAACTTTTGCTGTTTCACTTCCTTCCTCAAAATCTCATAGAAGAATCTCCTTGTTGCCAGAAACATACAAGAAAGGAATTTTGGAGAAACTAGTTCAGTTTAGCTAAGTTGAATGTGGCTGGCCATGTTTACATTGTAGTAAGTTTTAGACCCCTACATGATTGAAATCACCATATATTTTAATTTGGAGAATTTTGTTTATTAGAGACATAGCAGGAAGAGTTCACAATTGGGAATCTGGGGACTGGAAATTGCTGTCATAGTTTCATCATTACCTGGACATGTGAACTTTGTTAGTCATTTGTTCTCACTTTGCCTTCATTTCTTCAGCTATAAAATAAAAGGGATGTACTAGATTATCTTTTAGAGGTCTCATTGTGTGATGGGCAAAATAATTTTACTTTTAGGCTATTGATAATCAAGTCCTAGTTATGTCAACTGTGTGATTTTGCAAGATCTTGGGCTTTCTATAACTCAGTATCTTCATCTGCAGAGTTAATACCTTAATCAGGGATGCTGTGAGAAGTGATTGTGTTAAAATATTTAAGGACTTTAAAATCATGAGGGGTGTGTAGTGAGCACACATTAAATAGTAGTAGTGTCTTGCCTGTGAATTTCATGATTGTTTTTATTATAGAGGTTTAAAAACCATATTCATTGTTTCAGAATCTGTACTTTGGTTTAGGGAACTAAAAGGAAGTTGCTATAGATCTTTGTAAATTTGCTTCACCATTTGTAAATCATTATTTTTCCTCTTTTTTAATACTGATCCTATTAATATGGATGCATTGAATATCCATAGAGGTGGACATTTATAGATATGTAAATAAAGCAATAATTTAGTAGCCTTAATGAGGGGTGAATATGATGGTATAGAGTTATTAATTTTATAAAAAATGCTGACAAAGGAGCTTTCCCCCTTTGATAAGAGTGCCCAAAGAAATATGTTTAACAGTAAAATAATGTTGACATATGTTTTCCAAATTTGGAGAACTACTATAAATGTAACTTTTTTAGACACAAAGACTAATTCTAGTAGAATTCTTCTTTTCTTTTATTCTTTCACAAATATTCAAATTTATTTCAGTAATTCCAAACATCATATAAGATTGTGTTATGAAGCCCACTCATCCCATCCTTCCTAAATATCTGTCTACTTCTCTCATTTTTGTGAGCTAAGTCAACTGATTCTCTGCTCTCACTCTCTGTTCTTATTTAGACTATATAAGGTCCATGTGACTGAAACAGAATCATTATAAACAAGTCATGACTTCTTTGATTATAGGAGATAGAAATTCAATTTATAAATAAGGTTAACAATGGGGCGCCTGGGTGGCTCAGTGGGTTAAGCCTCTGTTTTCGGCTCAGGTCATGATCCCAGGGTCCTGGGATCGAGCCCCGCATAGGGCTCTCTGCTCAGCAGGGAGCCTGCTTCCCCCTCTCTCTCCTTCTGCCTGCCTCTCTGCCTACTTGTGATCTCTGTCTGTCAAATAAATAAATAAAATCTTTAAAAAAAAATAAGGTTAACAAAACAAAAGAAGACAAGACAGAAGGAAAGAAGGGAGAAAGGAAAGGAAAGGAGGGGTGATTTATATTTCACATAAATAAGAAATAAAGTAGTATTAGACAACACACCAGCTCTCTATTTCTGTATCTCTACTCCCTCTTTCCCTGCCCCATCTCTGTATTGCTATCATTCAGTTTTGATATATATTAGCAGACTTTCCAAACCACTGAATTAGGGATAGTGGCTTCTAAAAGCTCCAAGAATTTGTCCTCAGGCCTAGTGATCCTAAGAAGAGGATTACTCAATCTCCCTCAATGTCCATAAACTCTAATATGCCCATATGTATCAGTCTACTTGGCTGCCATAAAAGAATACAACAAACTAAGTGAATTAAACAAAAGAACTAATTTCACAGTTCTGGAGGCTTAAAGTCCAAAATCAAGTCATTAGCCTGGTTGGTTTGTGATGAGGCCTTTCTTCCAGGCTTATAAATGACCACCTTCTTACAATGTGCTTACATGGCCTTTGCCCTGTGTGAGAGCAGAGTGAGACAGAGCATGAGTGAGCTCTGGTGTCTCTTACCCTTCCTACAAGACACCAGTTGTATTGCACGACCCCCCCACCCCGCCCCAGCCTTGACCTCATTTAACTTAATTATCCCCTTAAAAGCCCTATCTCCAAGTACAGTCATATTAGAGGTTAAGTTTCAATAAATGAATTTTGGAGGGACACAATTCAGTTCATAACACCCTGTATAAAGAAATCACTGTGCCTAGGTTGATGCTAACCTATTAACCTAATTAGTAGTCACACTGCTAAAGGCAGTGGTTAATAGGAAAAAAATACAGGACAGTAAAAATGATAACAAATGGATATTCACATTAAGATAGTCTTGTTGGGGTGATTTCAACAAGATGGTGACATAGGTCATTCCTGACTTCAGTCTCCCTCACAAGAAAATCAGCTAGCAACTATCCATAGAGAAGACACCAATGTAAAATCCCAGGACCCAAAGTTGAGGCTGAACCACAGAGGTTGAGAAGAATCATGTTAGAAGGGTAGGAAGAGCAGCTACACTCTGACTGCGTTGGCCCTCATCCAGGCAAACACATCCTGTGGGCTATGATTTCTCCAGGGGGAATAAAAGAGCACAAGAAGGACATGCATCCCCTCTTGCAGGACATTCCTGGGAAGCCCATCTGTGGGTCATCTCATACAGGTCACTGGGTAATCTGCGAGATCTAACCACTGAGTTAGGATAAAGAGAAATGGAGGGTGGAGCTTACTGCAACCATCCCTCAGATTTTGGTCTACCACATTCTTCCTTGCAGGGGCACCTGAGCAGAGATTCTAATCATGACTCTGCCCATCTGAAGAGCCAAATCAGTGGCCCCATCTAGCCAGGGAGCTTGGTGGGAAGTTCTGGGTCCCCAGCCAACAAGCTAATTTAGTCATGGAATCTATTCTACCTCCCTATTCAAGCAGGGAAGAAAATGTATACCACGATCCACCTGCTGAGTATAGCCTCTGGTCCCAATTGATGAGAGAAGTTAGGTAGCTACAAATCCATCTTATAGCTGAGCTTGGGCAAGAAGCCAAGTCAGCAGTGCTCCCCAGCTGTTGAGTACAGCCTCTGGACTCTTGCAACTAGAAAGCCTAAAAAGTGACCCCGAGCAACCTTGAACTTAACCTATGGTACTACCCAGGCCTGCCCCACTACAGAGCTCAGCCTATAGCCTTGCCCAGCTGCTGAACACTACCTGCGGCCTCATCTAAGTGAGGGCCCCAGCTGGTGAACCTACCTGATATCAGAAGATAAGTCTACAGCCCCACCCAACTAGGAAGTATGTCTTATTTACATACTTTTGCTTTGTGTGTTTTCTGTATCTGTGTTTACCTTAACAATAAAATAGTAAAATGATGGCTGAGTCATATCATGGTTGGTTTCTAATTTGAAGCCGTATGCCTTAATTCTCACTTTATGAACCAAAGTGAGCCAAATGGCCAAGACTGAGGTTCATATTGTAAGAACTATAATTATCTAACAAGAAAGGCAAAACATAAATGGGAATAAAAATCTACCTATCACAAATAGAATAATGTAATACTGACAAGAAGTGGCATCACCCAAACTATGAGGGTTATGACAGGATTGGTGAGAAGTAGCTGTCCCATAGATATACTGAACAGGTGATATTTAGGGCAGTGTGATTAATTCTGTGCGGGTGCTAGAGTGAAAGGAACAGTGAGGATTGTTATCTAGCATTCTGAATTGAAATACAAGGTCAGTAGTGATACTATTCAAAGATAAGGAACAAATGAATATGTAAAACAAGATGTGATGAAGTTTGAATAGGGAGTAAGATCACAAGCTTGGACAAATTTCACTTTGAGGCACAAGTGATATGTTCAAGAGAAATACCCTAGTAACGCAAAGGAACACAGGTCTAGAATTCAAGGGAGAGATCTCAGCCAGAAATAGATATTTGAGTCATTGGTATTTAGATCATTAGTGAAGTCATTCCCTGAAGAGTCTGTAGAGTGAGAAAGAAAGAGAATTAGATTTCTGAGGACTAGCAACACTGAAAGGCTAGGCTAAGAAATAAATCAAAAAGAAGAAAAAGTTTTTTGAGTTGAAGGAAACAGAATGGTACATGATAAATCAGGAGTTACTGATTTTTTGTTTTTTGTTTTTTGCTTGCTTTATGTTGTTTTGTTTTGCAAATAAAGAATGAAATCCAGAAAAACAACATAGTTAAATATTCAGAAAATTCAATAAGATAAATACTGAGAAATATGTTTTGTATGGTTTGTCGTTGGTATGTCCATGTGTTTTGAAAGAGGAAGTAGGTAAAGGTCACTGATGTTGAGGAGGTGGTGAAATAAAAGTTTGGGTATTGCTTGGGCCCTCTGCATGAACGTTGAAGTCACCCAGGATGTGGTAGAACATGAGGTAAAGTCTCTCAGCCAAGACTTAGTGTATAGTTAGTGTACTGGGGGTAGGGGTGGTAGGAGGTAGAAGAAAACTTACCTCTAGTTTCTTGGTTTCTTCCTACTTCTGTTACAGCTCTCAACTTAAGCACTACTTCTTTAGGGAACTCTTGCCTGAACCTCACAAATCTAGATTAGATGTCCCTTAATAGTCCCCAGAGCACAATTTGGTTATCCCATCATATCTCTTACAAGTCTGCAATAAAACTGAACAGTTCTTTTTTTTCTTCATGAGGCCATTAGCTCTGTCAGCTGATTTCAAGATTATGCCTATTATTTCCTATCTGTTTAGCACTGTAATTGTCACATAAAGGCTCTTCAAAAATATTTGCTGTAGAATGAATAAATGAAAAGATAAACAAACAGGAGGAATAGGGGGAGGTTTCAAGAAAGCTGTGGGGTTTACCCAGGGCTACAAGATTACCAAGGGAAACAGATTACAATTACAATTTTTTTAAAGATTTTATTTATTTATTTGAGAGGGAGAGAGAGAGAAAGCATGAGCATGGGGAGGGACAGAGGGAGAAGCAGGCTCCCTGCTCAGACATGGGGCTCAATCCCAGGACCCTAGGATCATGACCTGAGCCAAAGGCAGGCACTTAACTGACTGAGTGGCCCAGGTGCCCCCAGACTACAATTTCTGCTCCCTAGTAGAAAAATCCAACAGTACCAGGATTACTGCTGCTTCTGGAAATACTCTAGCTTAGAACTGTGAAGTTCAATTATTGATGTGCATAAAAAATTTAGTGCAACTTCAAGTCTACAAAAATTTTTTGATATCACTGGAAAATTCCTGATTACATATATTTTCAGGAAGTATAAAGTAACTAATTAACTTTTAATATTCAAAATTTAGATGTAAAACAAGCTATCCTAAGTACAACAGAGAAGAATATATGTCCTTAGTCATGATATTTGGCAGGCTAAGAAAGGGGTTGAATTAAAAAATGATGGAAGACAGTAGAAATGGGCAAATAATGGAGGAAAATAAAAACCAGGAAAGAAAGGATATTGTTTAGTTAGATGAAACTATGTATGACAGTATTTACTGGTGTTTTGGACTGTACTGTGCACTACATTCTATACTTTCAGTAAAAAAATATGGTTTATATCTTATGTAAACAAAGTATCCATTATTATGGTTAAGGAAACTATTCAGAGAGTATGTGATTTCTTATATACTCTGGTGTGTGAAGGTTATTCAACTGGTGTATGAAGCTGGGATTCAAATCCAGTAGACCTACCTTGGTTGTAAATACATGGGTAATTATAGTGAGTTTTCAACACTAAGAATTTGAAATGAAGGGCACACTCTCTGGAGATTAAACTTTATGATCTCAGAGTATATTCGTGTGTGTATGTATACATATACATGGAGGGGCCAGTCAGAGGATGAGGAGAGAGAGAGACACTCTAACCACAAAGATGGATTTTCAGATCAGCAAAAACCCCTCTAGATGTTATATGTTGATAGTTGGACTGAATAGATTTAGGGTTGTATAAACCCAAAAGTTGCCAATGCCAAATTGGTAATGCCATTTTAGAATTATGTCTGGATGAAATAAGTTATCACAAGCAATGGGATTATATTTTCAGCTGCTACTATTGCTACTATGGAATTTTTAATGGCCACATATACTTTGAGGATATAATCTTACTGTGTGGCAAAATTTAGCCCTCATATTTATGGAACAAATACATAAGATTTCTTTCTTCCTTCCATGCTGCCTATGTTAAGTGGTAATATTTTGAGGCCAATGAATTATTTTTTGTTTCTTTAACAGCAGCCTTCAAGATAAAGATAAATTTTAAACTTAAGTTTAATTAGAATAAAGATGTTTTGTTTTAGCAGCTACTTGGGTAGTGAATAGGAGAGATAGTTTTAAATCAGTATAAAATTAAATATAAAACCAAAGAGAATCTTAATTTTATTATGTGATATGTTTAATTGTATCTTATTCTAATTTTACATTTTAAATAATATTTTCATTGTTTTAAATGATAATTTCAAATACAAATTAAATTAGTATGTGGGAATACTGCTTAAAAGTTTTAGAGATTCATGGTGTCCTGGGGTCTTTTACTGTGTGGAGACTTCCCCTTTGCTTCCCCTTTGACATTTAAAGACAGGTGAGTTGACTCACTAACAGGATCACAGGTTCTGGTTTTCCATTGTGTTTGTGGAGGTCACGAGGTTACAGAATTCGATTTCCTTGATGTCAGTCTCAGTCAGTCAGTCCCCACATGGACTAACTCCTAGTTATGTTGTTCTAGACTTTTTTTTTTCTTCTTTTCTTTTACTTTTTACTTTCTGGTAGGGAAGAAGATATGTGCTACTTAAGTTGGCTTAATGAATATTTAATGTTCTGGGAATTACATAGTAATATCTATAATGTTTATAGAAGAATAAAAGTAAATACTAAAACATTACAGCTTTTATTTTATAAACATTATCCTATGTCATATTAACTTTTTTTCAGGTTTGAATACCTATCTCTCCATAATTAATTACATTTAGTCATGAAAATACATTAATGATATCTGTTCACAAATTTACTCTTTAACTTTAACTGAGCTTTGCCTACTGAATTAAAAATATTAATAATTATCTATTATATACCATATACTGTGGCTAAGTACAGCTTGGAACCCAAGATACATAAGCCAGGAACATAGGATCAACTAATTCCAAGTTAAGAATCATGAAATTAATGAGAAAACAGATCCCTTCTTAAAAGATTTGTGAATTTAAATAATAGGCATAAGCTTACAGCAGGAGACTCTGCACAGAGATTAGAAAACAGAGTCTAATGTGACTACAGCATAGACAATAGGCTGGGGGGAGGGGTGGGGACATAGTGGAGGACTTAGAGGAAAGGGCCAAAGGCTGAGACTAAAATTGGACACAACTAAATAGCAGCTACTTGGCATTGATACATTCATTCAACAAAAATTTACAGAGTCTAAATGTATAAAGTATTGAGCTGCTTGCTTAAAAAAATGAATGCAGGGGCAAGTCACATGCATCTCTGGAGAATTATATTTAAAGCACCTTTAAAAAAATCTCTATTGAAAATTGCCTTCTCCCAAGATACATATACACAATTTTTTTGATTTTTGATTTTTGATACTGATTTTGATATTAAGTTTTTAATCCTAAAACATATATGAATGTCATTTTTTACAAGGTATTGAGAGATACTGGATTTGTGGTTTTAGGTATTGTTTTGGGAAAGTCCATTCTATACAATAAAAGTATATTTAATGTTTTGCTGACACAGTTAAGTAGTTACAGAGCCAGTGTCTCAAATCCTTATTCTTCATCTCTTCTTCCATCTCTGAGGTCAGCTCACTGATTGTGTGATTGAAATCAGAGAAACTTCAGGTAATATATATTTGAAGACAGGTGTTTTATTTAACCCTGGATGATTCAATCTTATATGGCTTGGTTAGATGACAATCACTGAACCATGAAATTTCATGTATCTCTGTGGCTATTGTTTTATAAATAAAATCATTGAGGAGAGTTTCATTATAGTAAGAGCTACAATGTGAGATGTATGAGAAAAATAAGTTGGTAAAGCATAGACAGGCAATTTTTATATATAAAAATGATCTACATGTATTCTAATTTTGTTGAAGTTTCTATTATCATGTTAATAACATTATTTGATTTAAGTTAAAACTAGTCCTTTGTACCATATACGTGAAATTTGAAGATGCATTTAATACTTATCTGATTAGTTTGTGGTGTCATGCATCTAAAGAATAAGTCCACTGTTACTACACGACATTTTATTTTGAAATATTTTGCTAACAGAAGTGAAGCAATCATAATTCAAAGTGTGCTGAGCATTGGGAAAGACTGAGGTGACATTCAAAATGAATGGACTCAAAAGGTAACTCAAGGTGCAAAACCAAATTTTATCTGTCCTGATGTGTAGGTTAAGGAATTAAATTAAATACTAATTTTGGAAAACGTGACCATGTTGTGTTAATGATAAATAAAAGAAGGAAAGGGAAGGGAAGGGAAAGGAAGGGAAAGAAAAGAAAAGGAAGAGAGACAGGGAAGGACAAGAAAGGAAGAAAGGAAGGACAGAAGGAAGGAAGGAAGGAAGGAAGGAAGGAAGGAAGGAAGAGAGAAAGGGAAGAAGGGAGGAAGGAAACACAAAGAAAATAGCAAAAGCACTGATTACTTAGGGGACATTAAGATGTGGACACCTTTACTTATTTTTACTCTAGAGTGTAAAATTGGAAGGAAAAAATAAGGGAAAAATGTGTCAAATTTGATTGACACTATATACAGAAATAGCAGAATAATTTATAATGAGGCTGAGAATGTGGAACTAATGAAGTATTACGACAAGAAAGAAAAAGGAGGATTGGAATGTGAAACTGGAGGTGAAGTTGAGTAGTCAGTGAAAGGATCAGACAATTTTTCTAAACTTCCAGGAACTGAACACACAAAGGAGCCCAATTAGAAATAAACTTTCTAGAGGAAATATTTCATAGTAAATTGGGGATTAACAATATGCCTAAAGGGAATGAAATCAGAGCATTTGAGCCTCCTCGTTTCAGAACCACTGCTTTGTTTTTTGGGTTTTTTTTTTTTTTTTACCTTTTTTTTTTTAAATATGATACAAATTTCTTGCTTTCACACACACACATACACACAACACACACACATGCACATACCTTAAATCATGCATAAAACAAATTAACAACTAACCAAACTTTCTGATTTCTGAGAGAATAATCATTGTCAATTGAATCATGGATACAAGGGGATCTAAACATATTGGTGCTGTTTCATCTTTTTTTATTGATACTAGGTCACTATGCTGTATCTGGGATATTCAAGAATTTCTTACAAACATTTCATCTGCTAATTTAAGCAGATGAAACTTCTCCAGATAGAGGTTAACAGATATCTAACATATACAGAAACATGATGCTTAGCGTTAATTTGACAGAATATAGAAGAACAATTCAGGGTACTTCTTGGATGCTTAAATAAATTAATTGAAAAGAACAACAATAAAAAAAGAATATCATTTTAACAGAAAAATTAGCAATATTTAGTATCAAAATGCTTCTGCTCCAGGATCTTGTACGGTATCAATTCTGATTACTGGTCAGTCACTAGGTAAACCTAGAGAGAAACAAAGAATACCATTAGTGTGCAGCAAATTCAAAATTTTGATTATTCTTGTGAAATAACAACTGACTCCATGAGTAACAACAGTGAGGTTTCTCATTTTCCACTTAAAGATATTCTTCTGTTTTCTTTACCACAATATACTGCTAAAGAGGAAATTTTTGAGGACCCCCTGTGGAGTAAGTGGTTCTCCACAGTACTCATGACATACAAAAAGTTTAGTCATTTTGTGGCTATTTCAGATTTTTTAGCAGTAACACTGGTATCTCACTTTTGAGGATCTCAACTTGTCTACACACCAAAGGGCAATCTGGACAGAATTTGGAGAATTAGCTCTCATGTCTTAAAACCATTAGTTGGACAAATATATTCATTCACTCATTCTTTAAATATTTATTGAGAACCTGGTATGTGCCTGGGTACTTAGAGAAAAAAACCTCAAACATAATACATTCTCCATCCTCAAGGAAATGATGGGCAAGCAAATGATTTCAATAAAATGTGATTAAAGCAAGATGAATGAAGCAGGAGAAAGAGCTAGGCAGTTTGGAGGAAAAGGACGGAATCAGAGGCAAGCTTCCTTAAAAAGTAAGACACTTTTGAAATGAGTCTTAGAAAGCTAATAGAAAACCGAAAATAATTACTTGGAGGTGAGTTTTTTGGGGAAAAATGGGGTAAGAAGTAGTATTTAAAAATGGAATTCTTGTTGGGGTTGGGGGAGAGGGATAGGGTGGCTGGGTTATGGACAGTGGGGCAGGTATGTGCTATGGTGAGTGCTGTGAAACGTGTAAGCCTGATGATTCACAGACCTGTACCCCTGAAGCAAATACATTATATGGAGGTTTTTTGATGTTTTTTAAAATTTTTTTTATTTTTATTTTTTTAATTTTTTTATAAACATATAATGTATTTTTATCCCCAAGGGTACAGGTCTGTGAATTGCCAGGTTTACAAATACATTATATGTTAATAAAAAATAATAAAATAAAAAGTATATAAAATAAAATAAAAATGGAATTCTTGGAAGGAATATCTTTCATCAAGTTTTTCACTAGCAAATTTACATTGAGCAACTATATTCTGTTTTGCTGAATCCTGGAGGAAACAGTGAACAGGCAAAAAAAAAAAAAAAAAAACCGGTTTGATCTTGCATGGTGCTTTCCTTCTTGAGCGGGGACAGACATTAGCTAACATTGATAAAGTGCATACTCTGTTCCAGGTGCCATTCCCAGGCTTCATATAAAACCATTAATTTATTTTTTCCATTTTTATAATTTAAATTCAATTAATTAACATATAATGTATTATTGGTTTCAGAGGTAGAGAGGTCAGTGATTCATCAGTCTTATATAATGCCCAGTGTCCATTACATGCCATGCCATCCTTAATATCCATCACCCAGTTACCCCATCTCCCCACCTCCCTCCCCTCCAGCAACCCTCAGTTTGTTTCCTACGATTAAGAGTCTCTTACAGTTTGTCTTCCTCTCTGGTTTCATCTTGTTTTATATTTTCCTATTTTCCCCTATGATCTGTCCTCTCTTTTGTTTCTTAAATTTCACATATCAGTGAGATCATATGATAATTGTCTTTCTCTGATTGACTTATTTTGCTTAACATAATATCCTCTAGTTCCATCCATGTCATTGCAAATGGCAAGATTTCATTTTTTTGATGACTGAATAATATTCGAGATATCTATTATTTATATATAGATATCTATCTCAACATATATATATATATATGTATATATATCACACATCTTCTTTATCCATTCATCTGTTGATGGACATCTAGGTTCTTTCCATAGTTTGGCAATTGTGGACATTACTGATATAAACATTTAGGTGCATATACCCCTTTGGATCCTACATTTGTATCTTTGGGGTAAATACTCAGTAGTGCAATTGCTGGGTCATAGGGTAGCTCTATTTTCAACTTTTTGAAGAATATCCATACTGTTTTCCAGAGTGGTTGCACCAGCTTGCATTCCCACCAACAGTGTAGGAGGGTTCCTCTTTCTCCGCATCCTCGCCAACATCTGTCACTTCCTGCCTTGTTAATTTTAGCCATTCTGACTGGTGTGAAGTGATATCTCATTTTGGCTTTGATTTATATATCCTTGATGCTGAGTGATGTTCAACATTTTTTCATGTGTCTGTTGGCCATTTGTATGTCTTCTTTGGAGAAATGTCTGTTCATGTCTTCTGCCACTTCTTGATTGCATTATTTGTTCTTTGAGTCTTGGGTTTGATAAGTTCTTTATAGATTTTGGATACTAACCCTTTATCTAACATGTTATTTGCAAATATTTTGCTCTGTTTGTAAGTTGTCTTTTGGCTTTGTTGACTATTTCCCTTGCTGTGCCTTCTTGATGAAGTCCCAGTAATTCATTTTTGCTTCGCTTCCCTTACCTTTGGAGATGTATGTAGCAAGAAGTTGCAGTGGCCAAAGTAACAGAGGTTTCTGCCTATGTTTTCCTCTAGGATTTTGATAGATTCCTATTTCATGTTTAGGTCTTTCATCCATTTTGAGTCTATTTTTGTATATGGTGTAAGGAAATGGTCCAGTTTCATTCTTCTATGTGTGGCTGTCCAATTTTCCTAACACCATTTGCTGAAGAGACTGCCTTTTTTTCCACAGAATATTCTTTCCTACTTTACTGAAGGTTAGTTAACCATGGAGTTGAGGGTCCACTTCTGGGTTCTCTATTTTGTTCCATTGATCTACTTGTCTGTTTTTGTGTCTTGATGATTACAGCTTTGTAATAGAACTTAAGTCTGGTATTGTGATGCCACAAGCTTTGCTTTTCTTTTTCAACATTCCTCTGGCTATCCATGGTCTTTTCTGGTTTCCATACAAATTTTAGGATTATTTGTTCCAGCTCTGTGAAAAAAGCTAATGTTATTTTGATTGGGATTGCACTGAATGTATAGATTGCTCTAGGTAGCATAGATGTTTTAACAGTATTTGTTCTTCCAATCCATGAGCATGGAAATTTTATTATTTTTATTATTATTTTTTTTAAATCTTACTACAACCCACTGAGGAAGTTTTATTTTTATGAAGTAAACTAGTAAAGTGGGGAAGAGTCATGTATGCCTAATAGCATGGCAGGCTGGGTCTCAAAGCTGGGCAGCCTAGATTTGGAGTTTATTCTTTCAAGTACTATAATAAATTGCCTATCAAAATAATTAAATGAATATATAACATAACTTTAGGAAGTGGCAAATGATATGAGGAAAAATAAAACTATGTGAACCGGAAATGGTTGAGGGGGAAGATGCTATTTTAGATGGCAGAGAGCAGATATTGTCAGTACCCTGCATGTAGCCCTCGGGTTTAACGACTTCAGTAGGTTCAGGCCAACCTCCACCTACTTGTAACTGCATGTTTTTGTCTGTGGGCTTTCTCTGAAGCCAAAGGAAGAATGTTCTGGTTTGGAACATGGCAGAACTGAAGTGGAAGGGAATTAATGCCTACTAGAATAGCTGTAAACAAATGACTTTTAGAATGCACTCTACAACCATCCTCAGCTTTCTCAGCCCTCATGGAGGATAACTCCAAAGTGTGTTCTATACTGTTTTCTAGAATTTTCTGTGGGATTGAGATCCACTGGCCCACGGTGGTGGTTGGCTTAATTATATGTTCTTTATTGGTTCTGTTCTTTGTTGATATCGCTTCCTCACTTCTGTTCTAGTGTTTTATTTTACCTCCCAAATGAACTGTTGACTTGAATCCTTGCATTAGGGCCTTCCTTTCTGATGACCTAAAGTAAGATAGATTGGCTGGTCAGGAAATGTGTCTCTGAGGGAAATTTGGGAGTAGAGCATTCTAGGTAGAGGAAAATGTACATGCCAAGGAACTGAGAAAGGCAATAGCAAAACCACTGTGCCTGGCTAGAGTGGAGGGAGGATAGGGAGTAAGTGAGAACTGACCTTAAGGTGCAGGAAAGGATCAGGTAGCAAAGATCTTTTTTGGGCTATGAAGAAATGTTTGAAAAGTTAAAAAAAAAAAAATAGCACTGTACTATATGAGGCCAGGGGAAAAAAACAAAACCAAACTGGTTAGAATATTAGCTTTAAAAGCAGATTTTAGAGAATATCTAATCTAACCCTTTCTCTTTATAAATGAGGGAAGTGAGGTCCAGTTCACCTTGATACAGACAGAAAAAGATAGGTCTTCTGTTCAAATATGAATCCCAAATCTTTATTATTCTCAGTCTACATTTGAGAGCTATGTTCATCTTGGAAGCTTACCATGCAAGTAAGCATTACAAATCAAAGTGAAATAAATAAAAGAGACATAAAAATATTAAGAGAAATGCATTAGAATGAACCAATGATACTCTTATTTGTTTTTTGCTTTTTGTTTCTTTTTTTTTACCACTGATTCTTTAAGTTCGATGCTTCTAACTCCCAGCATGTAAGGTAGAGCAGCTCTTTCTATTCTCCCCAGTGAGAAGTGAATGGGCAGAGTTGCAGGTGCTATCGAGCTATTGAATTCCATGTGGGCACACTTAAGGCAGGTCTGGAAGCCAGGCCAAATTTCAGATGGGCATCTGGGTACAGGAATTTCTGTGCTGTGGGCTTCCCATCACAAACCCTGTCATTAATGTGGATTCTAACACCTGCTAGTAAATGGGTACTTGATGTCACTAGGTAACTCAATCATCAGCTTAAAGCACTCTGTCCAAATAATAAGATTTGTGGATTGAATCTTTGTGCTACTCTCTGTTCCAGAGCTTAGCAAACACATGGTGAATTTATTTGGTGTATTTGCTGTTTACTGCATGAGATGAGATGAATTCTAGTAATGCCAAAGGGAGGGATTGAATCATTTATTAAGTAGAGTCTTGGACAGGTGTCTCAAATGCCAATTCTAGGATTTAATCTAAACTAATCTTCAGAGAAGTTAGATTTAATGGAAATGAGAACCCAGAGGAATTCAGAGTGAAGGTATCTGGATGTTTAAATCTCGAACATTGCTATTTATGGCAATCTTTTAAATAAACTCTCTTACTTGGCTGTTATCCTTCTGTGTTCTGAGGTAGAAAGTGTTTGGAAACTGATACTGGCTCATTGGTAGTCAGGATTTATACAAAACAAGTTATCTACTCTTTATCCCTAACCCTGAAATATAGTCAGTTATTTGCAAATGAAGCCCCACATTCATACTGGATATCAGCCCACAGAGTTTTTGGCCTCTGCAGAGTTAGTACATATAGGATGGACTTGCAGTCTACCATACTAAGCCATATTTTCTTATGACAAAATATGACACCAGAAGAAAGAGTTTGAAATTGATAAGGGATTACTGTTTAAATGGCCACCACACATCATATCTAAATATTGACAAGTCCAAGAAAATGTTATCCATCACTGAACGCAATTTGTAAGATGTATTGACTTGGCAAGGCCAAATTTGAAAACTAAGTTGTAGTATTTCTCTCCTCTTTAAGACACTGTATGTTTTACCAAATAATAAAAATATTTCAATTGTGATTTAATATTTTCTGTATATATCTATGTGATATATGGAGATAGGTATATAGTCTTACATGCCTATATAGCTACATGCCTATATAGCTATAGCTAATTAAAAAAATCGATTACCAACAGCACAGAACTAAATTAAAAATTGTACAGACAGATGCTGGAAATAGAGGAAGGATTCATGAATATTGTGTGAATGTATTAATCTAAGATAATTTTACCAGAGATGGTATTTGGGAGTTCCTGCTGACAGCTATCATGACCCTGGAAATGTCTTGATAGCATATTTACTTTTTAATACTAAAGAGAAGAGGGCTGGCACAGAAACAATGTCTCATGCTATAAAATCTGAAGACTACTTAAACTAATAATTGCCAAGTACAAATTTAAACGGAAGGAGTATAGCTGAAGTAAATAAGGAAAACAGCTCAGGTTAAGAAAGAGGTTGAGGTGAAGCAACATGAAATAAAACAGTCAGTGAAGTTACCAGATAAAGTTTCCTAGGCTCTGCAGAAGTTAGCAAGGAGTTTTCCTTTCTCTTCTTTCTCTCCTTTTTATTTTTTTTCTGTCCTGCCTTCCATCCCTCTCCCCTTCCTTCCCTCCTTCCTCCCTTCATTTCCTTTCTTTCCTTCTTTCAGATATATCATCCTGACAAAATATTTTATCTTCTAGAACAGAGGTTAGTGAGCTTTTTTATAAGTAGCCATAGAGTAAATATTTTCAGTTTTGTAAACCATACAATCTCCGTTGCAACGATTCACCTCTATCATTGTATTCTGAAAGCAGCTAGACAATAGTAAATGAATAGGTATAGTTGTGTTCCATGCAACTTTATAAAAAAACAGGCAGCAGGTAAGATTTCATCTGAGTACTGCAGTTTTTGCCAATCCTTGCTCTAGAAGGTGATCTTTTTTTTTTTTCTAAGATGTTTTAAAAGTAATTTCTATACCTAAAATGGGACCCTGAGACGCTCTACTGACTAAGCCAGCCAGGTGCCCCTAGAAGGTGATCTTTTTTGACATTGGCCCTAATATGACTCTGCTTCATGAAAAACAGAAGTATGAGTAATATTTGCCGGGGCATTATTCCAAGAACAAACCTAGTTATTTTGCTCAGTATGAGTCTTTAAATATGAGATAGAATTATTTATAAATATTTAGTATCTTCTAGCTAATGTTTTCAGTGTTTCACATATATGATCTCATCTCCTGAGGAAAATACTCTAAATTTGTTGTAATCATCCTCATTTTAAAGAAATGTTTGACTTAAAGCCTTTGTCTTCTCTACGTATTTGTGCCTGGGTATGTGTATAAAATCTCTACACATTTTTGTGATTAAAAAAAAGTATTTACCTCAAAGACCTCATAACAATGAGAATGTACATAAGCATGCCATAAAATATATACTGTGAAAATTGCTACAACTTGATGTCAAACATTCTATTATATTTCACCTTAAGAAGGATTTATTAGTTTCTAAATCAGTTCCTCTTCCTTTAAAACATACCCAGAATTTAAATAAGAAGATATTCAGTGCTACTGGTTCTCAGCTGAGGACAGTGTTGCTGCCCAGAGAATATTTTGAAAGGGGCCTTAGGGCTATAGCAGTGACAGCGAGGAGGTGATGACACTTGAGTGTGGTGGTTGAGGGTCATGGATGCTACAAATCTTGAAATAACAGTAACCAGTCCCATGGAATGAAGATTTGTCATACCCATAATGCCAAAAATTTCGTACTCCTGTACCCTTATCACACACACACACACACACACACACACCCCAGACACACACACACACACAGATGTTGGCTTGTGCCAGATCTTATTGATGACCTACCCAGCAGCCACTTCTTGCTTCTTCCTTACTAACATAATTTATCAACATAGCACTTAGATACCAGTGAACTCTGGGAATGCTGACTCCTCCCCAGCTGCAGAGGCTGAATCACATTTTTTAAAGCCATTTTTTGATCCAATCACAGTAATCCTCATCCCACTCAGCCAATGATTGGGTTTAGACCTGGGTATCTGACTCTGTCTTAGTCTGGTAGATGTAAGAGAAAACTTACTTAACAGCTCCTTAGAAAGATTTCCCTCTGTAATAAAAAGAAGAAAGCCAAGTAGGAAGACATCTCTTCTCGATTTGGACATTATCATATAAGAGTTTCATTCTTGGAATTGTTGCAGTTATTTCTCAACTATGAGAGAAAAGCCAAGAGGATATCAGAGAATATTGGTGCCTGACATTATTGAGGGCCTCAAGTAATTTGAGGACTACCTATTTTAGGGATTCTGCTCTATGAGAATAACTTGGCAATGTAGACTACTTTCAGTTACACTTTCTCTTAGTGTCATTCAAAAGCATCCAAATTGCTATATAGGTACTATAATTCCCTAGTTTCCCATAATCAAAAATGAATATATCAGGAGCAGAGCCCAAGTACAGATTTGTCATGTTTGGCAGAAGTTCTGAATAAGATTTAGGGGAATCTCTAATAATCCATGCCCAAGTTCAAGTTCAAAGCAGAATAGGTATGTATTACTCTGGTTTGTGGAAAATTATTTATTCTTATATTAAGGTGATCCGGTAACTAAGAAAACATAAAGTACAGAGTACATTACTTGCTTTGGAAAATAAAGGTCTTATATTAGAAGACAGCTTTCTGACCTTTAGAAAACTGCATTCTTTGTAGGGCAAAAGTTAGTAAAAAGTCATTTCTGTAATTTTAATGAAAAGCAGCTCTGTAGGAGGATAGTATAAAACAATATTTTTTTCTTTCTAAAATATGTTTTAACTCTTTTTATACCAAAATAATTTAAATTACTGACATATAATTTTTATAGCTAATAATAATCTGGAAATAAAATAAGTAATTGGAAGACTTATAATTTGAGGTACATGGAACCATGTGAAGGCAGGCAGGTATAGAGTAGAGAAGGGGGATATCATCTCACAAAAGATATGGAAAAGAAAATTCGATTAGACTAGTAATCAATCTGGAGATTATCAGTACTTCATCTTTATTCCCTAACCAAGTTTGAAATGTATCTAAATGGGAATAATCTTCTTTTGTCTTTTTTGAATGTCAGTCCTTTCGATGGTAGATGGCATCCCATATTTTCTTAGTGCTATTAGAGCTTTTTTGGACATGTGGGTGTGGGAGGGACAATAAGCATTTGCAACAGAATCTTCATCTCGGTGACTTTTCCAGTGCCATCTGGATTCCTGCATATTGTCTACATGTCTATTCGGAAGAAGAATTAGATAAAAAATAGATAAAAGGATGTAAACACGCAAAGGAAAGGAAGCGCTCTCTTGTGTAACTCCCCCAGCCGAGCTGCTTCCTGATTAAAATACTAATATATGGCAACTGGCCTGTGAAGTCTATGCCGAGGCATGAGAGAGTTTGGCATGATCAAATGAATGTATCATTTCTGCCTCCTTCTGTCAGCAGTAACTGAGCAATCCAGCTTGGTGATTGGAAGAGAAAATTTTCTTTGTCCTGCACATGCTGTATTTATCCTTCACGAATATCCACAAAACTCAGCAGGGATTTGGCTGAAAAAGTAGAATCACTCCTTGCAGAAAAACTGGTAATAAATCTGGGAGGCTTTGTACAAGATCTGAAAGCTGCCTTCAGAATTTGCCGGAGGATGCATGTATAGCCAGGAGTAAGGAGATTATGTAAACTACAGAGCGGAACTAGGGGAGCTTGGCCAGAAGAGGCCCAACCAGAATGCCCTCTGAATGTTCTCATAGCAAGACAGACTTAGAGGTTCAGACTATGGTCTGAGTGTAGAAACCTTTCCTTCTACTACTAGTGAAATAGGAGGTTTGCATTTTCTGTTTTCCTTGAGATATGTGGGAATTTAAAGGAAATTTTCTCTCTGTCTTGGATAGCATGCTTTAAAATTCAGTTTGATTTTGTACATTTACCTTAAATATTGCTCCATGATATTTTCATTGTCCTCCCAGTTACTTTTTTCCTCTCAATAATATGGAAAATAAACTTTAGAAATTGGTTCTGGAAATGAAATTTCAGTTTACTAAGAATACCTTCAGATGCATCACCTGGAATGCTTATCTAAAAATGTTGGAATCTGGCCAACCTGCTACACCCCTTCCTTTGATCTGCAGAGAATTTGAATCCTGTGGTGGGGGGCCAGGAAGTCTGCTCCTTTAATAAACTGTCAAGTGATTCTAATATACACTAATGCTTGGACACCACTGTTTTAGAAACAGTAGGAGGATAGGCTGAGAAAGAAACAAGGTAAGGACATGTGAAAATAAACAAACCAGATGTTTTGTTTTTTAATCCATTGTTTTGGTATAGCTTAAATATCACTAAATACACACCATGTTTTCTTTAGGATGCCACTTTACTCATATATAGTACATATTTGTGAGGATTTTTCTTAAGAAACATCAGTTTTGTATATAGGAATGAAAAGTTTCTAAGTCTAATTTGGCTGAGTTTGGAAAACAGAACATGAAATCTCATAGGGAACATCTTTCTGTATAACCTTACAGAGAGAATCATTGTTTTCTATTTACTTTCCTCTTTATGAAACACATCTTCTAATATTGCATTCTTGTAAAGCATAAATCAAAAAACTGAACCATGCCCTCGGGGAGAGAAGGAAGGTAGGCCAAGATGTTCTCAAATAAGATATATTAATATAATAATTATAAAGGTGCTTTGATGAGGAGAATACATCAGGGAGAATTTGGTTGGTAGACCTCAATAACTGTTATTATTTGATGGAATATTTACTAGTAACTATAATGTTTACTCTCAAGCACACATTTCTCTCCACAGGTTTTTCAAGAACTATATCAACTTCATCAAACTTTTTATCTCTTCTCAGGAAACACAAATTTTCTGCTGTAACACACACAGAAGTGAATGAATACAATGTCGTACAAGACTGAGATTTTGGTGAATTAGAAAACACTTCCTGTACTTTAGTTTTAAGATAAAAAAATGACTCCCAGATTCCCACTATGAATGTGGACCCAAGGCTACCAGAAATGAGGCTTCTGTTGAAATTCTAATATTAATTGACTGAAACAAGTAAGATTTTTCTTTTAGAGATTCTTAAGTGTAGCAGTGTTTCAGTTTGAAAATGATAGGGGAAATATATTATTAGATTAATTAGACAATTAGAAAAATTCACAGCTGTACATTTGACAACACATTTAGTGTGTCTGTGTTAATGAGGTAGACCATAAACTTCCTAAAAATGATATTTACAGAAACATATATTTATTTGGTATTTATTTTGAAAGCTTATTTAAAAAAAGGCCTTATATTCTAAGAAACTAAGCTCTTGTAGATAATAATCAAGGTCCTATTTTTATAGTCTTGATTTTATATTTTTTATTCATAATCATATACAAAAATGTGTTGTATATTATACTTCCATATGCAAATCTTGAGTTTATTTGTAAGATATTTTTACTAGTTTTCATAATTGAAACACTAATGACGGGGTAGTATTGTACCCTTGTGTCTCCATCAGGCAAAATACATATCAAAAATCTTGTTACTCTCAAAGGGAGTTGTTATTTCTTTCTCTTTTTTTTCTTCTTTTTTTCTTTATTAAGGCATATGAGATTAGTTTCTATGAGGGTAGATATTATTTGCAGGCATTTAAATATTCTTTTAAATATCTTCCGAATAAGGAAGTGAATATTTTCTCCTGTTCTCAAAAAGTGCAGCTGTGAGTTTTTCTAATTGCTCAATTAATCTAATGATACACTTTCCCTATCATTATCAAACTAATATGTTTCAGCACCAGAGCTGTATTCTTTACTGGAGCTATCTTGTTTGTTTTTGATAATATTGACTTGCAAAATTATCTACATGCTTATTATAATTTAGTAATATAAACTCCATATTTCCCATTATGAATGGAAAAAATCATTCTACTAAGCTAATAAATTATCTCAACCATTCATACAAAGTATAAATATTTTTAATGTAAAATCAATTGCATCAGAAAATTGCTGTGTGGTGTTATAGTTGATTTTCCATAGTTTTTTTTTTCTTTTTGTGAGATTTCAGAGGAAACTTAGTATATCAGTTTCCCTGTCAGATTCACAAAACTTCTCCAGAAATGAAATTTTTGGTAAATGTCTTTCAGTATTATTATATATTATTCCTATTTCAAATGCTAGTTTTGGCAGAAGGATTGGTTCTTTGTTCTTGCTCATAGGCTGTTTGTCTACATGATCTTTACATTCAGTGTTCTCTTCATGGGCATCAGTTCTCATTGTAAT